>NC_080638.1:60354237-60659892 GCF_027579445.1 Ammospiza nelsoni | reverse complement strand
AGACCAAATTCAGCTGGAGAAGTTTCTGTTTTTCAGGAGTCTTCCTTAGTGATTAATTAGTTTATTGAAGGCTTAGTGATTTTTTTTAATAGTATGCAAAGAATTATCTGGCTTTATTGTGTTCATAATATGTTTCTGCAGCGTAACAAAATCTGTGTCCTATTCCCTAAAAATAATAGGTTGTATGCTTTCTTTCTAAGGACAACAAATTGAATTAAACTGTCTGGGGAGCTGAATTCTCTTGAGAATTTTTATTGGGGATTTAATTTGAAATATCGACTTTTTGCAAGTAGCTCTCAATGCTTTTGTTAGAAATTGAGGAGAGAAGCAACATTCTGGAGATGGAAATTTATCTGTAGACAGCCACTGGTTAATTTGAGTAGAGTTCTGAAAACCAAGCTTTTAAAGAATATTTTGGAAAAAAGCTCTGGTGACGGTATTTGGTAGGGGAGCCCCCTGGGCTGAGCTGTGTGGTCTGGGTGATGTTGGTACCTGGAGATGATGTTATTCTTATTTAAAACCTCCAGGACAGATCACCAGGAGAGGCTGAGGGAGCTGGGCAGGGGCTCAGCCTGGAGCAAAGGAGGCTCAGGGGGGCCCTTGTGGCTCTGCACAGCTCCTGACAGGAGGGTACAGCTGAGGGGTCGGGCTGTGCTCCAGGGAACAGGGACAGGACCTCAAATTTCACCAGCAGTGGCTTAGACTGGGTATCAGGGAAAATTCCTTCACTGCAAGGGCACTGGCACAGGCTGCCCAGGGCAGTGGTGGCATCACCATCCCTGGAGGGAGTTAAAAGCCATGTGGATGTGGCACTTGGGGATAGGGGCCAGTGGTGGCTTGGCAGTGCTGGGGGAATGGTTGGATTTGATCATCTTGGAGGGATTTTCCAACCTAACTGATTCCATGATCACTACTAGTGCTAGCTCCTACTGGTATAAAAACTATTAATAAGCAAATCTCTGTTACAAAATTGTGGGAATCCCTCCGCATTGAAGATGACAACAAGTGCAATTCTTGGAATATTAGCACAGACTTGGGGTGCTAAGAGAGCATCAGTCCAACAAAGTCTGCCCTTTATTAGTACAGCACAAAGCACACAGGTCCCACCGCAGCCTAGGGTTTGCTTGCTCCTGTGAAAAACACCAATCACTTGTTTTTAGGATTTTGAAAGTTTGATAGTAATAAAATGGTTATAAAAATAGTAATATAATTACGGTAATAAAAATTTGAACAATTGGGATTTAGGACAATATGAGACAATAGAAACAAAGAGTTATGGATGGTCCAGGTACCTTTTCTGGGCAAAATAAGCCCAAAAAAGGACCCACGTTAATAGAGGATTAACCCTTAAAAGCAACAGCCTGTTTCATATTCATACACCTCATACATGATGCACAAATTCCATTCAAACACAGGATTCTGTCTGGGCAGTGTCAGCTTCTTCCTCTGAATCCTGATGGCGTCATCAAGGCTGAGTGAGGCAGGAAGAAATTTGTTTCTTCTGATAATGGAGCAATAAATTCTTTTTCTGTGAAGGATTCAGGTGTCCTGTGGCTGCTATCTAGTGCAAATACCTCATTCCTTTCTTTAAAAAAATATCCCACATGCATAGTTTCTATTTTAACTACAAAAGTTACATTTTAACTACAAAACTACATTTGCCATACTATTAAAATGTTAAAACAGCACTACTAATCAATACAACATAATACATATAGTAAATATCTGCATAGAGCCATATAATAGGCACTTTTCACACTCCACCAAACAGTTAGTGAAGTTTTACACCAAAACCAGGCTGATTCACAGTAGATATTAAAAAGAATACATAAAAAAGAGAATTTTTTTGTTCAATGAGGGCAATGAGGCACTGGCACAGTTTGCCTGGAAAAGTTGGACATTGAACATTCTCTGGAATGTTCAAGGACAGGTTGGACAAGACTTGGAGCAGCCTGGAATTGTGGAAGGTGTCCCTGCCCATGAGAAGGGGTTGGACTGCATGGCCTTTAAGGTCCCTTCCAGCCCAAACCTGTCTGTGATTCTGTGATTCTGTGATTCTGTGATTCTGTGATTCTGTGACTGACAGCACAAAGACCATTTCTTCCACCACACACTTGAGGCCCTGCACCAGCCCCTGCCCTTGAGAGCTGAGCACAACTGGAAACCAAGTTAAAGATTAAAATCCCATTAAAGTCTAAGACAAGGTGGAGGATAAACCCCAACCTCCAGCCCTCCACAGTACCAGCCCTTACACAAATCCAGTTTGTGCAACCACCACAGACATCCCTCTGCAATGGATTCACTGTGTTCTCCTAATCCAGAACTGGCCTCTTTAGCAGCTGGCAGTAAAAAGAAAGTGCCAAGTCATCTATTTCCACATTTGGGGATGATGAAAAGCACTTGAAAATGCTCAGCACTTCTGCAATAATTATAACAAGCACTGTACTTGTTTTGGGAAAGTATAATGTATTCTGGGGAGCAGAATCACATCAAAGAGGAAGCTTTCAGACACTTCAAGGAGCAGAATATGAAGACATATATAGAGAGATATAATTATCACCACGGTCACAAGTCCCTCTCAGGCAAGGATCACAGGAAGGAGAAGCAGATAAGTGAAGCATTGTGGACACAGAGCTAAGGCTGGAAGCTGATGCAACATCAGCTCTCTCTACCTGCACATGGCACAAGCTGGGCTGCAGCACTGCCTTTGCAAGATTTTCTAGAATTTGCAAGATTTTGCAAGATTTTCCTACCCGAGGATGGGCTGTGACCATTGAAAACCCCATTTTCTCTAGGAACAGTGCCCCACAGGCATCTGAGTACCCCACAGGGCCCAGAGCTCATCAGCAGCTCCAATACAACAAATCACAGCCTTTTCAAAGGTGAAAATCCCTCTTCCCTACTGCCCAGCCTTCTTGCTTCACCTGTTTGGGTGTCTGTATATGTCTGTCTGTCTGACAGATGCCTCCCCCCAGCACCTGATGGGTGTCAGGACATGTGAAATAAAAATTCTTGTCTGCAGTCTTGTCTTTTGCAGTTTTCTTTCTTTCTTTCTTTCTTTCTTTCTTTCTTTCTTTCTTTCTTTCTTTCTTTCTTTCTTTCTTTCTTTCTTTCTTTCTTTCTTTCTTTCTTTCTTTCTTTCTTTCTTCCTTCCTTCCTTCTTCCTTCTTTCCTTCCTTCCTTCCTTCCTTCCTTCCTTCCTTCCTTCCTTCCTTCCTTCCTTCCTTCCTTCCTTCCTTCCTTCCTTCCTTCCTTCCTTCCTTCCTTCCTTCCTTCCTTCCTTCCTTCCTTCCTTCCTTCCTTCCTTCCTTCCTTCCTTCCTTCCTTCCTTCCTTCCTTCCTTCCTTCCTTCCTTCCTTCCTTCCTTCCTTCCTTCCTTCCTTCCTTCCTTCCTTCCTTCCTTCCTTCCTTCCTTCCTTCCTTCCTTCCTTCCTTCCTTCCTTCCTTCCTTCCTTCCTTCCTTCCTTCCTTCCTTCCTTCCTTCCTTCCTTCCTTCCTTTCTCTCTCTCTCTCTCTCTCTCTCTCTCTCTCTCTCTCTCTCTCTCTCTCTCTCTCTCTTTCTTTCTTTCTTTCTTTCTTTCTTTCTTTCTTTCTTTCTTTCTTTCTTTCTTTCTTTCTTTCTTTCTTTCTTTCTTTCTCTCTCTCTTTCTCTCTCTCTCTCTCTCTCTCTCTCTTTCTCTCTTTCCCAATGGGCCCAGGGTGGCCCATTGCAAATGAAAGTTTGGCCAAGTCTTCATTGTTTAGTTGCCAACCAGACTGGGGACTTGCTTTAATCAGCATCAACAACTGCTCAGAAATCTCATGTGGGACATGCAGCATGATGCACTGGTGGAATTGCATGAAAAAATAATTTGAATGAAAAAGAAAATACTTTTCAGTTTTGGCAGAATCTAAGAAATAGGTGGATGTTGCCACATTTGAATGAAAGAGGAAGAAAAATTACGGTGCACCCAAAAAAAAAAAAAAAAGGTGACACACAAAACCAAAATCCACTTGAAAACCTAGCTTGATTTTTTCTTTTTGTCTTTGACTTCCAGTCACTGCTGGACATGCTGGAGTTCCCCTGGCTCTGTCTCACATGGAAATAAGCAAATCCAGAACAGCAAAGCCGGCAAAGTCTGGCTCTTCAGGATTTCCCACTCCACACTGGCCTCCTGCATCAGTTCTCTGAATTTCAATACTAAATAACAGAATTAGTTAGTATTGACATGGAAATTAGTCAGTATTGTAATGTAATTTATAGGATCTTAATACTAATAATTAACTGCTTCTCCAGTTTGAATATTTATGAATTCAAATAACCCCAAAATCTGTATTATTTGCTTCAAATGGAACAACGGGGTTCAAAAGTTACTAAGAAAAACCAGACCCTCAACCAACACAATATCAACTGCCTCCCAAGAAATCTTGCTAATATACAGCAAAGGGAGAAATTCTTACATTTTTCATGCACTTGAGGCCAGGCTCTATTGAGAACATGGTGTAGCTTCCCAGATGCATTTTCCCTGTAACATTTCCTACAGCAACCTGGTATTTTCAGGAAAGAAGATTAAGAACTGAGGTCATTTGCTGAACACCAAGGCTGGCAGCTTTGTCTTGTTAGTCAGCCACAGAAATCCTTTGCCTGGCAGGGTGCAAGCACAGGAGTGCCAGAAATGTTCAGCAAAGATGGGGCAGTGTGAACCTGCCTGGACAAGAGGAAGGGGAAAGTGAGCACAGAACAGCTACTGGTGCTTTGTTTATTTCCATAAACAAAGAGCCCAATCCCAGACCCTTCCCCCAGATGCTCAAGGATTTTTTTTTAGGATTTTAAGTCAAGGATTATTTTTTTTTGCCATCAAACCTTGGCTGTAGAGAGGCTGAGATGATGATGGCACCATCCCAGGCTGAGTGCAGCAAAGACACACATCCCTCCCTCCTGCCTGCCCAGCAGCTCTGCTGTTCCCAAAGAATTTCTGGTGACCAGCTCCAGGATGAATCACACCTCCCACCCTCACCTAATGGCTCTCCTCAAGGGCAGGAAGGTAAATCCTGCTCCCCACACTGCTGCCAGCACTCTTATTAAAACTCTGCAACTTTCATGTTTCTAGAAGGCTGAAATTCTGCTCCAAGGTGCTTGTGAGACCTCCTTGACTTGCACAGTTAGAGGTGAATTTTGCACTGTGATTATTACTGGGAAAGGTCTCTCATCTCCATGCCCCTGCTCCTGCTCTTACTTCTACAGCAATCCTGGTTTTGCCTCCAATCACCCAAACTCCACTCCCCACACAGCTCATGGTGTTTAAAATTGCAAGTTTGGAAAGCTGAAAGAAATGAAGAGAATATTTGTGGTGCCTTCCCTCCACCCCCTCTTTCTGTGTTTGTTTTCTGCCGTTTGAGGGAGTTAAATCAGCACAAGACATCCAGAGCCTGTGTGGGGTGAAGTGGGAGCACAAAGCTCAGCTCCTGCAGCCTGACTCACAGGGGTTCAGTGCCACAGACTGATAATGCAGCAAAAGTCCTCTCAGGAGTTTTAATTTTGGGCTCTGTTGCAATAGGACACGAAATAGAATGATGTGGACACTGGAACTCCAAGGTAAGAAGAAGGGGAGTTTATTTCCTGGCTGCAATATTTGTAGACTTTCAAAAGTGACAGTGGATTGGAGGATGACACTGCCAATGACAGTGGACAAACCAACAGTCCATCAAATTTCTCCTCCTCCAGAGAGGAATGTGAAAACAATAATTATTCACATAAAAGTGCATGAGCAACTTCATTATATGAATGTAAAATTCAGAAGAACTTAGAAGAACAGGGTGACAGGGTTTATTTCCACAAGAACCTTCTTACAATGAGAACCATCCCTTTAGGCCCAGATGTGGAGTTCAGGGTCTCTCTGAGCACCCTGTGTACCAAATCCATTAAAATTTACCTGGGCACAGCACTGCCCATTCCATCCTCTGCCATCCAAGAGCCTCTCAATGCTTCAGCATCAAACATGGGCACTGCAGAGCCTGGCCTGGCTGCTGCCACATTCACTGTGACATCCCCTTCCCTCTCTGCCTTCCCATAAAGCAGGATCCATCCCTTTCATGTTTTTCCCTACCAAGTCATGGGAAAGTATCTCTAGATAAAAAGCCAAACTCTTTTTTATCAGCTTGAGGCAAAATACCTCTTGCCCTATCCACAACAGTCCCAGAGAACAATTTGTCCTGTCTTTCCTTCACAGGTTTGAAAGCTCAGGTGTTCCTCAGTGCTGACTCACCAGGACTTGAAAACCCTGAACTCTTGAACCCCTTGATACTCCTGGACACTGATGGCAAAAAAAAATGAGCCTGATGCTTCCCTCCACAGCATTTTCACCATGTGGCTGATGTGGGGTATTCAAAATTTTTTTTTGCTGCACAGATTCACCCAATTAACCTAATGGGAAGTGTCTGTAAGGGGGAGACATGGAAAAGGAAGAAGAGAAGTTTATGCAGTTCCTCATCTGTAATGTCAGAAAGACAGAATTTGCTTCATGGCACATCCTCAGAACATTCCAGAAGGAAAATGAGTCACTGAAGGAGCAGAGGCCAGTTTTGATAGATGGTGTGCCCACAGCAGTGAAACAGCCACAATGATCAGCAGTGCCATGGCATTCCTGAGATAAACAAGGACCTCATCAGAAGGAGAAGAGAAATGACCACTGTGATAGCAAGCCAGCTCTTCCAGGAGTTAAAATACATCAAGAATTTTCACTTCCTCACCTCAGCCATCCATCAATAAATAAGTCTTCTAATTGGGAAGCAGCAGAAGCAACTGCCTTTGACCTGATGCCATAAATGGGCTTTCAAATCAACCAAGCAACAATATTCCCTTCCAAAGCAGAAAATTCCTCAGCATTTCTCTGCCACATATTTTGTAATGGCTTAGTCATCGAATCAGACAGACCTTGGGTGCAGCCAAGTGCCTCATGAGCATCTCAGCTGCAGCCGGGCACAGACAGAAGGAGCTGCTCAATGCCACTTTTGGACACTGTCCCTCTGTGGAACCACCAGCATCCCCCAAACCTTTCCACACCCCTTTCCCCCAATGCCAGTGAGATCCAAAGAGCACATTTCTCATTAAGACACAGATCTGGAACCAGTCCAGCCCAGCTGGAGCATCTGCTCTGTATTTGCATCACTTCACAGGATCTTTCCACTGGTTTCTTTGCTGCAGAGATGAGAGCAATTAAAAGAACCTCAAGCTCATGTCTGCTGTTCTCCCTGTCTTATCTCGGCTCTCTGATTGTCATTGAAATAACCACAACAAAAACTGGAACAGAGACCCAAAATCTGCTCTCAGTGAAATCATCTGCAGGCTCAGAATAAACTATGGGCTTAAGAGCTTTGCTGTACCAAGCCCTAAATAATAGAGGTGGGAAGGGATCAAAGCCCACAGCTCCTACAGCACTGGGAGAAGCTAAGGGAGACTTTACACGAACAGAGAAAAGACAGAGAATCCAAATGTAACCACCTTGACACATTCTTAATCAAATCACAAAAACCACTGCAGAGCAGGACAATGCTGGAGCAAAACAGGGAGGAACATGGGATCAGGAGTGCTGGGAGCACAGCACACCCGCCCTGCCAGGGGGATTCACCTGAGCATCACAAAAGCAGCCTGCAGGAGACCTTCCCTCTGCCTACTGAGAAGCAAGGACAGAACAAGTGAGAGAAGCCAGATGTTTTCTAGTCTCAGCTCACAGTCCTTGCTAATATGTTCATCAATGGTGGAGGGGGAAAAAGAGAACAAGTTGCTCATTTTAGTCTCTCTTTTTGGCCATATCCTGGATGACAAAGTCACAAGCTAAAAAAAATGAGGACACCTACATTCTAGCTCTCAAAGAAAGGCAGAACTGCAGCATTGCTTTTCCTGCCTTCATCTTTCAAGAACTTCCAAGGCATTTTCACCCCACACAAGTCCTGCTTCCACATCCACCACTGACCAGCAGCTGCTTCACTCATCTGATGGAATGCACATCATCCTTGAGAGTCCTGGGGCACCTCAGATGTGAGGATTGTCCATCCACATCCCACATTCCTGAGGTGAAGCCCATCAGCCACATGGGACTGGGCCCACAAAGGCGACTCCAAGATCCAAAGCAGAGGAGGTTTTCCATGGATTAAAACTACAAGAGAGCCTTCACGCAGGCAGACTGCAACTATCTAGCAAGGAATTTTATAAGGGACAAGGACTTCAGAGGTGTCTTCAAGGTCTTCAAAGCTTCAAGGACTTTGGCATCCATTAGGATGAAACCACAGAGGTAAGCCATGGGATGGGAAAGCAAATCCTCCTGAAGCATCAACATCTGTGAGGGACATCTCTACCAGACCCTGTGGAATGACTCTGCTCTGGAACCAGAAGTCAGGAGGTTGTTTCAAGCTACTTCTCTTCCAAACGTGAACACTTGCTGCAGGTTTTTAAAGGTAGCACTGGGCCAGAATTTCAGTAGGGGCTCACAGCCAGCCATTCCTAGCAGGAATTTGCCAGGCTCCAACATCAAAAGAACAATGAAGACAGGTGGCTCCTGTCTCTGAGGTCACCTCACTGAGCCAGCTCTGACATCACCTGGGCCAGGCTGGTGTGGACAAATTATCCCAGCATTTCTAACAAAAACACCTCAGGGAACAGGCACAGGGCTCAGTTCGTCTGAACACACGAGAATAAGGAAAAATGGAAACAAATTTCAAAGGAGAACACACCATACCCTTAGAAAAACCCCAAATCCTGTGAAATTTCCTCCCAGTCAGTCCAAAATACTTTTAACAACAGTTCCTCAGTGAGGCCCTTGCAGCCATAAGTCCAGCAGACACAAATCCCTTAGCAGAAAGGCTGCAGGAACGAGGATGCACAAGGTGCAATGCAACCCCAGCTGCATTGCATGGAAGCAAACCGAGCTCAGCTTTATTCCAGGTACAGAGAGGGTTATAGTGTTATTTTTCTTTCCCTTAGCAGTGTGGGGTGAGTGTTAAAGGGCTCCTGCTCTGGTGTGAGCTGTGCACGTCGCAGGGGACACCAGCACAAAGACAAGAGGCCAAGTGACAGCTTTGGAGCCAGGAGATGAGAGAGATGACTTCAGCCTTTCCTGTGAATACAGGCTGGAGCTCATTAACTGAGGAAGGAGTGTGGGCCAGGGCACAAAATTGGTCAGGCTGCCCTTGGGCTCTCTTGCTGGCTGGCCTGTGCAGGGGAGGCAAATCCTTTTCTTTGTCCTTGTGCCTCCCTGCCCCTTCCCATGAGGGACAGAGGCTCTCCCTTGCTTTTCCACAGGAAGCACTGAAGTCACGTCCCCAGCCTCTGTAAGAGCAAAGAAATAATTAAGTAAGATAATAAAGCGTCAAGCCCTAAATATAGAGAAAACCTCACCAGGAAAGCACCTTCTCCAGCCCCATCATTTAAACATCCACAGCAGCAGAGTGTGGTTATGAAGCACTTAAAAGAGCAAACACCCTGGTGGGCTGAGATCAGGATGAGAAACCTCATCTCCACAGGTAATTTTTCACTAAGTTATAAAGCAGGCAGAACTGCGACTTTGAATGAAAGAGCCAGCTCAGCTTCCACTGGAGCTCCAGTGCTGCTGTGCCAGCATAAATTTTAATAAAATACCAATATAAATTTAGTCTTTTTACCCCTTGAAATGTTGCTCTATATAGAATGAGACTCACGGGCCTTTAAATAACAGTCTATTCAAGCATCACAATGAGCTCTTTTGCCCACGTAAGGAGATACTTTATTCCAGCAACTTGACAACGATTCAGAGAGCTGCCTTGCCCTGCTCTGAGCCATAAAGCCACTCCACATCTCCACAAATTGGTTTGTAAGGCATGCTACTGCTACAATTTCCTCTTTGGCCTGTTGGTCGGTGCCCTTTCCACCAAAGCACTCACAAAATCAAAGAGCACATTTTTATTCTAAAGGAACCTCTCTGACACGGCACAGATTTGAGAGAGATGTGTGTATTCCTTCATATTGAACGTGTGTGCCCAGTGAATTCAGCTCCAGAGCAGAGCCAAAGGCTCCACAATGATTCTTCATTGCTTGCTCCAGCTGCAAGCAAGGTCTGTGCTGCAGAGATGCAATCTTTATAAGCCTGTTTAATTTTAATACCTTTAAATTATGGCACTGGTTTTACAGCTGAGGTAGGAACTGCCATTACCATTTGTAAGACATTTATTTCTAACCTGCTCCAAAAGGCTGCTTTCCCCATGAATTTCCACCGCATGCCTTTACAACCCATGTAGAGCTTGGCTTGCAAAGTCAACCATAAATCAGTCACAGCAAACCAGAGGTGAGATACACTTTTACATGAACACATCACCACCCTCTGAGTGCTGCACCTCAAAGAGGCAGAGCCTAGAAAACCCAGAGCTGCCTTATTTACAGCTCCTAGGAGAGAGACAGCATTTCAGAATTCAAATTCTGGGTGGTTAAAGGAAAGAAACAGCAGTTTCCAAACAAAAGCATCAGCTGGTTTTGCTTCCTGCTGACATTAATTCATCTGTGGGGTTTGCATGTTATGTGAGGCAGTAAAATGGTGCTGAACGACACAGGACAAGCTGGCATCACCCCCATGGGGAATGTGCTGAAAATACAGAGTAAAAGAAAAGGGGAGAGAGCATCACTGAGCAGAACATGGATAACCTCTCCCCCCTCAGATCAGGCACACCAGTGATCTCCTCTCAGAATGGGAAAGAGGGATGTGTTACATAAAGGTGCAGGATTTTTATATCCTGTCTCGTTTTCCTCAGCATCCCCTGGGCTCCTCACAGTACCAGCACTGACTGTAAGGGAAGCAGGGAAAAAGCTTCTCCTGATTTTACCCCAAACGTGGCAGGGATGGAAATGATGTAAAGGCAAACAATACTATAGGGGAAAGTCCTCAGACAGAAAACCAAAACTACTCCATGCTACAAGCAGGGCCCACCAGCAGGAAAAGGGACAGGGCCTCCTGGTCAGAAAGGGCACCTGGATCAACCACAGCTCAGGGCAGACAAGGAACAGCTGTCCTGAACACCCCTGTGCCAGAAGGCAGCCCTGGCACCTCCCCTTGCTGAGAAGAGCAGATTGTTTCCAGGACAGAGCTGGCTTTTGTGCCGACATCACAAACCCACTTCAGAGGCCTCAAGTGGAACAGCTTGTTCTCCTGCACATGGCTTCTCACAGCCCTGCAGCCTCAGGAGCTGCCAGGCTGTGCTGTGATGGATGGCCTGGTGTCCAACACGGCCCCTCTGGAGGACAGCCACGCTGTTTGCACCAGGACAGCTGCAAACCTGGACAAGGGATGATGCAAGGAGCAGTGGCTGTGCCTGCTGCCCACTCCCACCTTGGGCCATAAAGGCAGAGCACTCCGACATCCCTTCTGAGCCTCCATGGCTCTGAAATGAGTCCTCCAAGGAGCTGAATCACTCCATGGATTTTAGGGAGCACTACTGATGTGTGGGAGCAGTAATCAGTGCTGTCAATGTATTCTGCTCCCAGATATGTGAATTAACCAAAACATGCACAGAAATGGTGTCAGTTACCCTCTCTTGGTGTTAAGACATATCCCATACTTGGCTCAGCCACAAAGAACATATTCAATCTCCTCTCAGCCCAAAGGCATTGGAGTGACCTTGACAGAACACAGAAATTGATACTGACTGGCCCAAAGTGTTTCAGTTTTACTCTGCAGCAGCTGGGATGTGATTCTCATGTGCTAACCAGAAACAGACTGCAGCATTTGCTGAAGACAAGCCTTGCCAAAGGCTGCCAAGGCTGGAGGGACACTCCATCCCCTCCAGCTCACTGTGCTTTCCCACAATAAAACAGTTCTTGGAAAGATTTGTCACAATTTCAGGCCCAGTGTGAGCATCAAACTTATTCCTTTTAACTCTGAATGTCTCAGAGCATCACAACTTTATGATGGAGCTTCTTCCTTCCCCTCTGGGCCCTCCAAGCTGTCCAGGTGATGGAGTGTGGCAATGACAGAGTAACTGAGGCTGGAGAGGACCTCTATGTGCTTGTCCAACCTGCTCAGGCCAGGGCCCCACATCACAGGCAGGTCAGATAAAAACTCACTCAGCTGAGTTTTTAATGTCCCCAGTGATGGAGTCTTCTCAACTCCAATGATCCCCATTTCAGCACTTACCTGCTCTCCTGGTGGATTCCACCCACCCTGACATCCTAAATTCCTAAAAATGACAAGTCTTGAGCTCCAGCAGCACAGCCCTAGCACCATGGTACTGCTTATTCCCTTTGGCCAAAATTTCTTCTCTGACCTGTTAGAAGTCCCTCATTTGTCAGTTCAGATGGAGCATTCCCACAGGAATGCCATCCCTCCTAGAAACTGCCACCACCTCCTGGCATCTGTCAGCTGGAAAATTCCCAGCTGTGTTTTATGTGATAAATCCACTGCTCCCATCAGAGATCTGCCCTGCCTCAGCTGGCTGCCCTTCACACTGCACTGCCTGCTGTCCAGGACATATTGATAAAAAATGCACGTCTGATACAGGCTGGGAAAGGAGGGAAAGTTGTGGCACTCAGTCCACAACATGGACACCTTCCAGCAGCAAAGCAGGGCCTTCAAACTGTGATGGATCACAAGCAAGCAGAGCCAGCTTCTGATTGCTCTTGCACTAAGGGAACATTACCTATAAAAATACAAAGAAAAATAAAGGTAATAATTTGAACTTGGCTTAGGCTGTGTGTCTTATATGGACATGCAGGCAAAAATAAAGGAAAACACATCCAGGTAATTTGAGATTGTACATCTATAAGTTAAGGCTGAAAGAAGAGGTCAAGTTTTAACTTTTTTTGCCACCTAAAAGCAGGGTGTGACCACTATAAGCAGCTCATCTAAAACACATTCCTGAGTTTCACAGCAAAGTTGACTGTACCCTCACATTCACTGTGGGACAAGGCACAAAGAAAACAGAGGGACTTTGAGTTAAGATTGCCATTCCAAACAACAACAGGAGCTGTAACCCTGTGTCTGATGAGTCTTCCAAACACAACCATATACCCAAAACCTGAAACTGAAGTATTTCATTCTCAAGATCAGCTGAAGAACTCTGAAGCATTGAGGTGGTGTAGGAAGAAGATGCGTACCAAGAGCACAACCATTTCTAAATCCCCTTGGGCTGACTCCGAGTACTTAGATAAATAAGAAGCATGGACAGATGCCAAACCCCCCCACACACAGGCAGAACTCTGCTATTTGGGCAAAACTATCCCACAACATCCAGAACTGTCAGAGGTGAAGGATGCACTGGTTTCCTGGCAGGGAACTTTCAAAGAGAATCATTAAGCTCCATCTCAGTCATCCCTGGCAGTGGATGTCCCTGGATCCCTGGAAGCGTCCCGGGCCAGGCTGGATGGGGCTCGGAGCAATCTGGGATGGTGGGAGATGTCCCTGCCCATGGCAGGGGGGTGGGATCAGATGGGCTTTAAGGTCCCTTCCAGACCAAACCATTCCATGCTGATTATTCTCTGATTTCACTCCACAGAGTTGGACACTGCCCTGCTCAAAGGGGGCAAATGTGACTCAGCAAGTGCCAAGCTGGGGTGCAAGAGCATTCATCAGTCTGCACCTTTAGCTAATCCTCCTGCCTGGAGGGCACACACATCTGCAATCTCTGTCTGACACTTCTTTCTCCTTGAATTACACAAAGTGCTGGCCCCCGTGCTCCTTCCTCCTCAATGCAGAGGTTGGTAAGGGCTGAAAAGTTGGTGTTCACCTCAAGTTGAGATGCTCTGATTTGCTCTAGAAAAACCCCAAGAGCAGAGCTGGACTTGAGTAGCCACTGCAGGAAATTTTATCAGAGACTGAGCTGGTCCAGAAGAGCATCAGGTCTGCAGGACACAGAAACGATTCCTGAGCATGAAATGGTCTTGAAGTCACCTCAGACATTCTGGAGTGCACCAGAACCCTTCAGTCCATTAAAACCAGCACATCTCACTCTCCACAGGCAGCAGCATTGGGGCCTTGATCATACAACAAAAAGGATCCCAGGCAAAATGGGACTTGCATCTTGTTTATTATCAATTAAAAGCAGGAAGCTACAAATCACATTTCAGAGCAGCAGGAGCAGAGCAAAGTCTGCTGAATGCATCCCAGGGAAACACTGGCACCCTCTGCAAAATTAGCCATGCTTCAGCAATGCATTTAGTGGAATTATCTGAGGATCAAAATTAGTCAGTGTTCCATGAAGACCCTGGATTATTGTGCTGTGGTGTTGTGTCAACAAGACAGAGAAGTAAAGTATGAGAAAAACTACCCTTCTTAGAGTAAAAGGAGGATTGTGCTCTCACCTGCCCCATTACTACAGCTCCAAGTAATCAAACATGGATATAATTTTGCTGTTCCTTAAAATGAAACAGTTCAGCACTGAACAAAGAATGGCTTCTGCTCCAACCCAATGTGACAAATCCAGAGATGCACACACCAGGCAATCTACTTCGTTACTGTTCCAATAAAAATGATTTCATGGGCTCTTTTTTTTCTTCCTCCCCTGAGACACCAGCATACTGGTGATTACTTAGGATTATAGCACTGCTTATTCCATTAAGCAATCAAATTCACCAGGCTTTGCTGATTTAGACGTGCAGTTCCACAAAAGGCTTGGTACTGCTTGCTCTGTGTTTCCTAGGAAATGTGAGGCCCAAAGAATTGGATGCAGAGGCTGGGAAGCTCCCATCACCTGGAATGCCTGCACAGCCTGAGGACTGAGATCCTGGGAGCAATTCCCTGCTGGCATTGATAGGAAACATCTGCCAAAGTCCATGGAATGGGGCAAGGGAAAGTTGTTTTCAACCTGTGCTATTGCCAGCCAACAGAACAGCACAGCGGGTTCGAGGAAAGCAATGAGGAAATTGTCCCTGAAATAAAAGCCAGGACATGAGGGTGTGTTTGTCACCACTGTTCACTGCTGATCAGATCCTCTTCCCATTTTTCAAATGTTCAACACCAAACCAAACTCAATGGAAGAAGTCATCTTGGATCAACCTATGTTACTGCACATCCAAGTCAGCTCCTTCCGAAGAGAACCACAAAGTTCCCACTAAAAGGTAAAGCAAAGCAATGCTTTTATACCATCTTTTATTTCATTTAATCACAAGACAAGAACAGCTTCTCCAAATGTGCTTTTTCTAGAAAATGTGCCTGCTTTTTTACCAGCCAGGGCAAATCACAGTGCTTTGTGCTGACCTCAGTATCTCTTCTACAGCCTAGAGGAGATTATCTGCTCCAGCAGTTAAAGAATCTTCCTAAAGACAGAAAAACCTCGTCTTTGATAAACAAACACTCTGTTAGCATTCCAGCCAAAGCATAAGAAGTTCACTGCAGAAGCTGGATTGATTATGTAAGGCATTGATTCCCGCCTCACACATTTTTTTTGCTCTATAATAAAGATGTTTGAGAGCCAGAAATTCAGCAGCTGCAGTAATAGATGGAAGAGAACTTACTATAACTAGCAGACAATCTAATCCCAAATTTGAATTTTTCTTTCTTTCAAAAGCATAATTAAATACTAGGAGCTGAAATAAATCTATTTAATACACCCTGAATCATTTCATGCTGGTATAAAGCAAAATTCAAGGGACTGAGGAGAGATCAAAACAGAACCTTTGCCTGCATCAACCAAAATTGACAGCAGCACTATTAAGAAAAGCACCACAGTAAAGCAAAGTAATAGTCTTAATTTACTGCTGAATCTTTCAGTTCTGTTTCCTTCCCTTGCCTTCCTTGGAAAGCACATGTTTTATTTATGATTACAGGAACTTATCCCTGAAGGGCACGTCTCACCAAGCTGATCTTTTAGGGGACAAAGTAAATTTAAGATGAACTTGGCCTGCTTCAAATTGCCAGAATGTTATTTGAGCCCATGAATTTCTGTCAGGTTCTCTGAGTCAGTTGCTGTGTCTGGGTTATCAAGGAAGGAGCAGACTCTGCTGTTGGGATTAAGAATGGTTTACTTTCACTCAATACTTCCTTTCACCATCAAAGACTCCTTGCAAACCTAATAACAGACTCCAGAGAGACAGGAAAAGCTCCCTTTACTGATAAACTAAGCCAAAGCTCTGCAAAAAGAAAAAAAGAAAAAACGCTGAGCAAAAGGAGTTAAAAATCCATCCACTTGTGTTTGTTCCATTTCATCCTGCACACGATTTCAGGGACAGATCATTATCAATGGTACCAAACACACTTCAGAACAACAAACAAAAAATAACACAGCACCACGCACGCCTCTAACTCCAGCACTCCTCGTTCCTTATTCAGCTGACCTAAAACCCTTTCTAGGTTATCCTTGGCACTGGACACCTTAGGCATGTCAGCCTTGAATTATCCACCCACCCACACAGAGCACATTCCTGCTGGAATCACACAGGATCCTTCTCCTCAGCCCAGCCTGCACGTTCCCAACGGGAGCAGCGGACACGGTCTCTTGAGCAAGCCCAGGATTATATTTAGCTCCAAAGTACAGATTTGACAAGTGTTTATATTTAGATGGAGAGTCAATAAGCTCCACTGGAGGCTGAACATTTGATTTAATTGGCACCCTTTGCAAGTATTGTAGCAGGATTCTTCACCAGCACGGCCGGGACCTGAAGGAATGTAACCAGGTTTTAACTTTTGTTCCACAGCAAAGAGATGGATATGGAAGGAAGGATGACAAGGATGACAGTGCTCAGTACATCAGTTTGTTTGTCTCCTGCCTCCAGCAGATGAAAGGAATCTTACCCTTGCCTGATGAGTAAGTAGTTCAAGGGAGAAAAAAAAAAAAAAAAAAGAAAAGCCAAGGATTAGTCCTGTGAAACTGCCCTTTCTGGAGCTAATCAAATCTTACTTGCACTAATTTGATCCTTATTAGACTTCTCAAGGAAGATTTTCCCCGGGCCATCTAAAAAAATTTCTTTTTTCATTCTCATGCTGTTTGGAGGATGAGAACACATTTACATACAAAAAGCAAACGATCCCCAGATTTTGCAGCAAGCCTGAGATGCTGTTTGCACAGAAAATCCTCTGAAAGCAAAGAGACCAGGACTGAGAACCTGCTGTTGCCCTAACTGCAAATTTTTGTTTAGCTCTTCCTTTGAGTGTTTGTTCATCCCATTAGAAAACTCTAACCACTTGCAAATAATTGAAGTCCCTGCCAGGAGAATGCTGAGTCAAATGCTTCACTATACAAAGCAATTCTCTAAGTACTCTTCCAGATATTTGCATCAGACTTTACCTCCAGCTTTCTCAGCTTTATCACACCAGCTTTAAGTTCTGCCAGCTCTGTCAGAGCTAAATCAACACTCGAGTGTCACAAAAACAGCCCGGATTGACAAAATGGAAATGCCCATCAAAAGCTACAAGAAGTTTGTTATGGTTTGTTATGAGAGCCCAAATTTTCCCACATTACCCAGCTCTGAGAGCCCTGATCTGTGAAGCTGAAAGATGACAGCTCATCATAGCTCCAACTTCTCATCTCAGGACAGGGCACAAAGACTTGTGGAATAAGGAATAAAGTAAAGAAAATATTCCAAGCATGAAGAATCAACTGAAGCTCTGTATTTGAAGGATGAACAGAGGAAAAATTGCTTCAGATCCTGGAATATATTCTGGATAAAGTAACATCACTCCTGCCCTGCTGCCCAACTCCCTGTGTGCAGAGAAGCAGGTGAAAATTAGAAAAGAAAAAACCATCACAACACAATAACACTGTTTCTCAACAGCAGAGATATTGTTGGAAACCCACAGAGTGCTGGGCATTAATTAAACACTGCTCATTAATCAGGCATGGATAAAAAGCAGCTGTTCTGCAATAAGGGCATAGAAATGTTGGAGAACGTGGTGTTTGTGAGGGTCTCCAGGATGAGGTGAAGAGATGAATCTGACTCCATATTCTTAGAAGGCTGATATTATATTATATTATATTATATTATATTATATTATATTATATTATATTATATTATATTATATTATATATTTTGCTATACTAAAACTACACTAAAGAAAAAGAATACATCAGAAGGCTTCACAAGAATGAACAATAAAATCCTGTGACTGACTCAGAGTCTGACACAGTTGGCTGTGATTGGTCATTAAGTTAAAACAATTCACATGTTTGGATAAACAATCTCCAGACCACATTCCAGAGCAGCAAAACACGGGGAAGCTGAGGCTTCTCATCCTCCCAGGAGAAGAAATCCTGGCAAAGGGATTTTTCAGAAAATATGACAGTAAAGAAGACATTTCTTCCCTTCCCACCAACCTGTTCCTCCAAGGGCAGCATCAGCTCAGGTCAGCCATGGCTTTATCCAGCTGAGCCCTGAAAGCCAAGGATGGAGTTTCTGCCATTCCCAGGGACAGCCTGCCTCAACAGAAATTACCAAAAATTCCCCAAACAAACCTCCCAAGCAGCAGCTTGAAGGACAGGGGTGTTGACCTTTTTCACCCTTTTAAATCAGCTGCAGGGGTGCAGTGTTATTTCCACTTCCAGCAACAACTTCAGGGGTTCTCAGGAGATGCAATTGCAGCTTGTAGCTCTGCAAAGGTTAATGCCAATGCAACAAACAGAGCAAGCCCACAGAGTTCCTTCAGGTTCCTCAGCTCTGAGTGACTGCTAGGAGACAGAGGAGAGGTTTGAAGGCTCTCAGCAGCATTTTGTATCATGCACAGGAGGACAATTCAGAGATTTACAGGCAATTTACAGAGATTTCTACAGACAGAATGCAAGCATCCCACTGGTATTGGCTTGCACACTCTCACAGTGAGTGGTGAGGCAGATCAGCCCAAAACAGGCCAAAGCAAACACCTGGATGGACCCACAGAGACCCCAAACCACCCTCTCTAAAATGAAAAAGTCACAGTTCAGGGCAGACTCAGTGCAATTCTTGTAGCTCTCGTTTAGCCATCACACCTGGGGCAGGGAAACATCATTTGGTCAATGAAGATGTGAGGCTGGGCAGCATGGAGTGAGGAAAACAGACACAAGAGCTGCTCCTGTTCCTGTCCCTGCTGATGGCAGGTTTGGGAGTGTGCCCCATCCTCATCCTCTCACCCTCTCACACCCCAATGGAGGGGATGTTTTCTCTATCCAGACATTGTCTCCCACTCTCCAGCTGGAATCTCCAGGCATTTCCATAAAACAACTCACAGCTCACTGCTGCAACAACAGAACATCCCCACAATTCCATGAAAAAAGCACCATTCCATGAAAAAAGCACCATTTCATGAAAATCACTGAGTATTTTTCCTCCAAGAAGTTACTGGTACCGCACAAAGCACAAACTTCTTTTTGTAGTTTTTTCCCCTCTCCTAAAACGAACATTTCTTAGGCTTTGAAGCATGAAATAAGCAAGCCCCATAGAGAATGGTATTTTTAGCCTCCAGGATCACATGATGTGCCAATGGATTCTGTCAGGATCATCAGTCTTGCAAATTTAAATTGATTGAAGTAATAAGAGTGCTTGGCAAACATACCAAGCTGAAATATATGAAAGGCCAAAACTTCTAATCAGACAGCATGAAGTAAATGCAGTTCTCTTTATAACACTACTAAACAATTCATATTTGCTGGGAAAAAAGCTTGCTGTGTTGGAAAATTATAAAGATTTTTTTTTTGTCTTGTTTTTTCAATTCTTTCAGAACCAGTTAATTTTTTTTGTCATCACTCTGTCCTTTCTCTCCAAGTGTTTATATAAATCAGTCTGATCCGCATTAAGAACTAATTAATTCAATATCAAAGAATAATTTCTTCAACAAACAAACAGCTGGATCCTTGCAGTTATCCTTGCATTATTCTTATCCTGGATGGATGTGCAATGCAGTAGGCAAAACAGACAAAAATGTATGATGAAATACTCTTACAGGGTTGGATTTAGACTGATCAAAGGCAGAACAGCCAAAGAAAAACTTTAAAACTTCTCATCTTTGGTGTGGTTTTATTGTTTTGGGGTTTTTTTTATTCACTGTGATCAGACTTTAGTGTAAACCCCAATGGACAGAGATTTTTCATTCCCATCACCATTCCAACTTCAGCTGAAGGCCCACACCTCATGAGCATCCCTCCTGCAAACACTGGAGAGGATTAAGGGAAAGAAAAGCTGAAGTAAACAAGGATAACAGGAAAACTTCTATTGGTCAAGGTCAATGAAGTTAAAAATGAAAATCAGCCAACTTGCATTGTCTTGCAGGATTTTAGGTTTCTGGTTTAATGATTTTGTGCTCTGGGATGAGATGCATTGACTGAAACACAAGATGTGTGTAGGAAGAAACAAGCAACACATGGGCCAAGTTCTCTCAATTGCACCAGGACAAATCCCCAACAATTCAATTAAAATCTGTGGCTTTTCACTGGGTAAAACCAAGGGAAAGATCTCCAATAATTGCCACTGTTATTCATTAATTACAGTGCAAAGATAACCAGAATTTCTCATGAAGGCTGGTACCTTTTTATATTTAGAATATGAAATCAAAACTTCATTCAGAGACAGAGTCTCAATTAAATCACATAACTATGGTCAAAAGTAAGTGCTAAAAGAACGTGAGTTATGGGCAAGCTCTGCTTGAATTCAGGAACACACCAAGGATGAGGTGCTAGAACAAGCCTGGACACTAGGAAATACTTTGCATTTAATTACATGACTAAAAATAATTGTGCTCCCTTTCCCTTTGATTGCTATCTGTAAATATTCACTTTGAGCTTGCAATGACTTTGGAACTGACCAATTTCTGTCCAAGCATGGGAGGCTGGGAGCTAAGCCCGGTGTCCAAATTCAGGCATAAAATTTCATGTTCCCTCACTAAGATCCATAGACTGAGTCCAACTACACCCAGAGATTCTCCAGGGATTTCTCATAGCTTCAAGACAAATTGGCTGCTGCACCTTGTTTTTAATACATTTGCATTAAAATCATATTACAATGTGTGTCTTGGTTTATCTAACAAATGTTAGTCTTTATAATAATGGGTATTTGTATATAAGGTAATACAAAAATAAAAGGAGATCAGATTAACCTTAATTGTCCCTTCTGGCCTTAAAAACATCAATCAGTCACAAGGATGATGTGGAACACTTACAGACCCAGCTGATCCAGCTGCCAGACAAACCCAGACAAGGAATCCTGACCAGGTAAGAGCTCCCTGGATCAAACATCACTGGAATCTAAGCATGGATGGCACTGGTGGCAGCAGAACCCAGCAGCTCTGGAGGCTCTCCACAGCTTGCTAGGAAAATTCCAGTCCAGGCAGGATTCTTTGTCACTGCTGCAGGTGAGCACCAAAGGTGGTAAAGGCTGAGCAGAGCTTACACCAAAGGCATTTTTAATTTTTACTTTCCTCATCTTGGCACATCACAAAGCTCAGATGTGAAGGAGACATCTGGAGCCAAACCACCAGAGAAGATAATTACTTGAGAGGTGCTTCCAAGGTAGAGCTGTCCTCGTGAAAATTCAGAAAGACCTCAGTGATAGCTACAAGGCTCATTTCAGGAGTTACCAAAACTTCTTTTCCCACATGCTTTCCAAGCAGACACACTTGGAAATCTGGATGCATTAGACCTGCATGAATTGGATCAGACAGACAAGCAGGAAAATCTCATAGAGGAGAAAATGTAGAGCTTGCTTTTACTTAGATATTTATCATGTTTTCTTTAATGTGTGTCAGGTTAATGAGGAGTAAAATCATTAACAGAAGATTCCAAAGAGCTGGAAGAATGCAGAATACATTTCATTTCTCCTACTAGCCACCTCAGGAGATTCATCTGCAAGTTCTCAAGAATTCACAGAATGCTTTGGGTTGGAAGGGACTTTAAATATGATCTTGCTCCAGTCCCATTGCCAAGGGCAGGGACACCTTCCACCATCCCAGGCTGGTCCAAGCCCCATCCAGGCTGGCCTGGAACCCTTCCAGGGATGGGGCAGCCACAGCTTCTCTGGGCACCCTGTGCCAGGGCCTCAGCACTCTTTGAGAAAAGATTTTCTCCCTTAAATCTAATCCCAATCTTTCCTGTCTTAGTTTAAAACCATTCCCCTTTGTCTTGCACAGATAACAAATGATATTTTTGTCCAAAGCCAGTTTGAACACCAAGTTACCACAAAGCACTCTAAAAGTGATCTCTGTTTCTGAAGTGTTTGTGTATCCCAAGGCTCTGATCCCATTACATCAGTGTGAACCTGAAATAAACTCCCATGCTGTAAAGGAGTTATTCATAAGCAGCTACTTCAGATTGATCCCACAAATGGCCACATTCCCCAGCCTGGAGGAGAAGGTGACAGCTTAACAAGGCAATAGTAAAAAAAAGCATTTTCAACTTGGGCAAACTCTGTATCCTGCATCTAAAAACTAACCTGGCTGTCCACAGGAGCTTATGTGTCAGATGCTCAAAATCTGTGCTATAAATAGACTCCAGCAGTCTCCTGAAAAGCACCGAGACATGAGAATTGTCAAACACAGACAGAGCACCTAAATATTCAGTGATCTAATTTTGATCTCACAGAAGGCATACACTGGTGTAACACTGTATTTTTTTTAAATGGAGAGAGGATTCATCCAGACACAAGATTACTAACCTATATTTACTTCTATTTTTAATCCTTGTGGTTAATTATTTATGTTACATGGCATGTTTAAGATAAGAACATATTGCTGCTCTAGAAAAAAACTAATAGAATAGGCTTTCCTGCTTTCTCAGATAAAAGGAAATAACAAAGATACAATCCTCTCTAATTTCACACAACAGTCCTGTCTTTCTGTGATCACCAAATTAACAGTGCTGCAATCACTTTGAAATAGTATATAACATTTAAAGTTATTAGTCAGCTGTTTGCTTTTCTACAAAGAACTCAACACACTCCACACAAAACAGCAGAAAAAACCTGAGCACACCCAAGTGATCTGCTCTCCCAGCTTGAGCCTTTCTAGTCTGTAAGTTAGATTTGCAGAAATGGCCATTGAACAGGGCAAAAGAAACCAACACAGGCTGAGAGGTGAGAAAATAAATACAGGCCAGATCAAAATTAACTCACTTTCTGCACCAGCAAGTGCAGTCAATTTGCAAGCAGATTCAAACAAGACAAAATGCAGCAGAGGGGAAAAAACAGACCAAGGGCTACTTCTGCAGCCCTGACACCAGGCAACATTCCCATTCCAGTCAGTGGTTTTGCCTGAGTCAGAAATCCAGCTCTAGAACCTGACCAACAGCTGAATATCCAACCCACAGACAGCTCTGCCAGAATCAGAGCCTCTCTCTAAATCACAGCAGGACTCTGCTTTTCATCAGCTTCTCCTCCATCTCCCAAGACACCAAAGTCACAAAGGGCTTGTCACAAACATGTAAAACTCAAGCTTTGGGACTGAATGAAAAAAAAAAAAAAAAAAAAAAAGATGGTTCTAGGGAAGACAGAAGTCAGCAGGCAGCTTATTTGGGGCAGCTTCTCCACACCATGCAAAGTGAGAGTGGGGCACAGAGGAGTCCTGATCCCCTTTGAGTTGTGCAAGGATTTGGAAGCTTAAACCAAAGTGAGGCCACCAAGAATGCAGCATTTCAGTTACAAAGAACCAGGGGGGAAAAAAATACTTAAAATATTAGCGAGTCACACTAACAAGAGACACATTGATGATTATGAACTTAAAAAATAATCCTCGTGAATTTCAGAAAGGAATGTGATGATGGCCTGTGCAGCTGGGGCTTGGAATGTGGCAAAGGACGAAGAGTTCAGCTCGCTGGGTCCTTCCCCTGGGTGGCCATAAGGAGACACTTCCTCCTAGACACCATTTCTAGGCAGGTCTGCCATCAGCCTGATCTAAGCTAACCCCAGGAGTCACTGCTCCCTGTTCTTGCCCTTTACAGCCTACTCACAGCTCATTCACAATTTTCAGCCATGGGCTAGGGGTTGGTTTTGAATTCCTATCCTTCACTGTTCAGCCCTCCCACGGGCACAGCTGCTGCTCTTGGTCCAGCTCAGCAGCATTTCCATGCAGTGATGAAGTGGGAGATGTTTGGCTGGTGGGCCAATCTGCTGTTTAAGGGATATCCTTGGATTCCCAAGGCTACAGGCCAAAAGGGAGTAGGCAAGATGGCCTGGATTAGACAATCTCAAACAATCTCCTGAACACTCACAATATTACACAGCACTTCTTTATCAGACCATTAAATACCTTTCCCCTGGTATTTAAACAGCTTCTCCTTCCTGATTCCTTTTGTCTCCTGCAATTTGTTGTGTAGGTGAATTTCTCAACCTGTGCCAAGGTCGGGGTAGTGTTTACAATGCATTTAAATCTATCTCCAAAAGTACCTGAGCCTTTGCTTGCCACACACCACATCTAACAATGTCACCATCTGTGAGCAATATGCTGACATGACTTCACTTCCCAAGCACTGGAAAAATGCTGGGAAGAAAGATAACAAACTTGCAAAGATCATTTCAAAGTCACTGAGAACTTGGCCAGAAATCTTGTCTCATTATCTGCCCAGCTCTTGCCTTGATCTCCTCATAAACGAAAGGGAAAAGCATAACTCTACCTTAACATATATGTTTTTAATTCTTAATGGAGCAGTGAAATATTGGATCTTTAATGTGTCTCTGCAGCCACTGTTCTGTGGAGCAGTAAATCCTGAAGAGTAATGAGGTGGCACCAAACCAAGGCCTGTCTGGAGCTTTGGGATGAATTTCACATCAACAATTTGGTCTGGTACAAAAGCAACCATCTCAGTTTTGGGAAATCAATGGAATTTTTAAACCTGGCTTTAAAACGTTACAGGGAGCTTCACAGAAAGAAAGAAGAGGTTTGGAAGGGACCTGAGAGACCCCATTGTTCCAGCCTCCCACCATGGGCAGGAACACCTTCCACTATGGCAGGTTGCCAAAATATCTTTGACAATGCTAGGTTGGAGAAAGAAATCGGAAAAGAATGGAAAAATACAAACTTGAATAGAAAATAATCAGGAGCAGTCAGATGTAACCAGCAGCCTGATCCCATCAAAACACCAGACCAAATAACCAAGCAGGATACATGAAAAGGAAACCAGGAAAATGCCACTCAGAGCTTCCTTGAGACTAAATCCCATCAGAGTAATGGCATTTCTTTCCACGACAGAATAACAGGTTGGTGAATAGTGAAGGACAGGAGACATTACAGATCTTGATGCCAGGACAGCTCCTGACAGTGCCCAGCATGACAGGACAGGGAAACAATTTAACCAGGAGGAAAAAAGGGCTCAAGAGCCAACCCTGGGCTTGCCATCAGTGAGTCCCTGTCAGGCAAAAGGATTTTAACTGAGGGTACTTTTAGATTTGTTATTTCCATAATAGGGAGCTTACTAATTATGCTTAAAGTTACATTAAAGAAAGAACTGGAATGATTTTAACAACATGGAGAAATCACCTGGATAAAGAATTATTTGCAAAAGTGAAAGGTTATTCCCACCTAAGTGCAGAATCAGCTGTACAGACACAGTTCAGGGAACAACTGCAGTTTTCTAGAAGAGGACTGGGAGTTTAGAGGAAACTCCAAGCTGAAGCTGCATCACCTTTTACACAGTTGACAAAAATTCAGACACAGAAATGAGATATCCATTGTATATCAAGCAAATGAAGTAATTCTTCTCTGCAAGGCTGCACAGGTGAGATCTCAACTGAAGGAAGACCTGGGTCCAATTTGAGGAATGAAATTTCAAGTAAGGTGATGGCTACTGCAGAGACTTCAGAAGATAAAGACAAGAAGCAAGTTTCCAGAAAGAATGACTACACAGAATGAGTGGAAGAATTTGGTTTGTTTAGTAAAGATGAAGGAAAACAAGCAAAAAGGGTTCCGAGATCTGCAAGATAATGCTGCAGAGGAGCAGACCAGTCACAGGGTCCTAGGACAAGAACTGGTCTGAACTAGAGCAAGATTTAGTCTTGAGAAAACCACAATGAAAGAAGCACTGGAACAGAGTGCCTGGAAGGTGGGCAATCCCCACCACAGATGTTTTCAGGATGGATCAGACATTTATCCACTGGGAATGATCCAGGTGACCCTGCCCACTGAGACACAAGTTATTCCTCCACACCTCTGCCAGCTCTGCAGTCTGCTCACCGGGTGATCACTGCTCACACCACAGAGCTCACCAATGAACACCAATTTTCGTGAAAGCGGCCAAATCCCAAACACTGTATAGACAGTCAAAACTCCTGACTCTGGAAGAATCAAAGAGCCAAGTCAGGTTCTGCCACTTTTCTCCATGTAACTTCACTGGAGGGACAAATCATTAAGCAGCCTGGGTAACATCCCACTTGGGAAGGGAGATCAGGGCAGACTGACTCACAATTTGGATGCTTGTCCATGATTTTGCCAAGATTCAGAACAGCCTTTGTGGCTTCACACTTGCATCTGATCTCCCCAATTACTTTAAAATGTTCTGCTGTAATAGAATAATCCATAATAATTTTGGAAGGTCAGGGAACAAGCAGGCATAAATATTCTGTTGCTCCTCCTGATACTTCATGATGAGGAGCTTTATTAATGTGTCTGGGACACATCCCCCAGCCCACTCCAGAAATGCCAAGCTCCCTGGGGGATGGCACTGACGGGATTCACAGCTTTCCAATGTCTCTTCAAAAAGATGAAGACGATGACTGTCCAAGAAGTCAGAGGGAATTGGAAAACTTTCCTCCAAAATCAAATGGAGGCACACATAGCATTAAAAATAGGTGCTGAGGCAGTAAGATTAAGGCATCCTTTCACCAGCCTTGAGGCAAAGGTTAAACTTGGTCTGGATTTGCACCAAAGGCTGCATTCCAAATTATTCCAGCTCTGAGCAGCTCACACAGCTCCAAGCTGCTGGATACAATATTAGCCATTCCTTATACTGCTCCTGATGCAGTGAAGATTATGAACTCTGCTGTGCTTTAACTTCACTTGTCCAGTGGGGATAAAGATTGAGTGAAATTTCCCCATGGCCAAAACCCTCAAAATTGAAGAGGAAAGTTTCAGAACTTTCTCAGCTCATCTCACAAGTCCATGCCAGCAAATTCATGGGCTGGTTCCCCTTTTCCTCGGATCCACTCTAGGCATGTGACATTTTCCTTCCTCTGTTGTTTCCACTTTTATGTTCTGATGGAGCAGATACCTTCACATCTCCACCTCCTGAAGATCTTTCAGAGGGCAAAGGGATAAACTTCTGGTACTTTGTCTGGTACTTCCCATTATCAGCACATTTATAAAGAATATACAGAGTGTGAATAAGTTACCAGTTATATCTGTAACCATCAAACTCAAAAGATCATCAAATAATTTATGAAAATTTATAAAGTCATCTAATGATATGCTCCCCATCACCTGTTTATATTTCTGTGTTTAGAAGATTAATCAACCAGACTAACTTTACATTTAATTATTGCTTTGCTCAGAAATAGAAGGATGAAACATTTCTCTCTTGGATAATTAATTCCCTGGTTTTGACACCCTTCTCTGCCACATTACAAATGGTAAGTCACATATGATCCCAATTAACATCCAACCTTTAGCATTTTAACATCATCTCAGTATCAGCCACTTTGCACCTATGCTTATGAAAGCCAAACTGAATTTTGGATTTCATCTCCAGAGCAGAGCTGTCCCATCCAGCAGCATTACATAAACGAGATTCACAGCGGTGGGAAGAGCCTAATAGATTTTGTAGGTCAGTGCTTCTGGCAGATGTTTCTCTAAAGACTCCTTGGAGTTCAAGGGAAAAAGACTTTCAACTAGATTTTCGAAGGCACAGTCCAGTAAAATTCATAAGAGTGGGGAAAACACAGGAAAGGGAAAGACCTCGATTGATTTGAAAACGTTTCGGAAATTCAGGGCACGCGAGGACAAAATAAAAAATATTCCACAGAGAACAACTCAAAAATAAAAATAGCAGCTGTGGCTAAGAACAGCTCTTCAAAGGGATGTCAGACTTCACAATACTTTGTGCAGCAGCAGTGACTAAAAAGGCTTCGTGTTGTTGCCACATGGCGATATTAGAAACTTGCATTCATTTTGGGGAAAATAAATAAATAACAGCAACACATAGAGCAGAATAATAAAATGCAGTCATGGGATGGGTGCTTTAAATCCTATTTTTAAACCCCTAGGGCATCTTTCCTTGCTCAGTGCAGTCACCACAATGTCAAACTCTAATTTGCAACTCAGGTCACAAATGTCACAACTGGCAACACGATGGATGGCATGAGTGCTAAAAACAATTCTTAAGGGCTTACCCTTTAAAATAAACAGAACTGGTGGCATTTCTTTATTGCCTGTTTTAAACCTCATCCTTACACTGAACATTACATTCATCAACAGACAAACTTTCAGGCCTCATATGAGTCCTCTTGAGCACAATGTTTTCTTTCCCTGGGCTCTGAAATGTCTGCAGAAGCCATCCCTAACCTGCAGGAGAAGGAGGGAGAAGCTTTTCCTTCTCTGGGCACCATGACATACTTGTGAGCCTAATAACATCCTTGCAAAGTAGATAAAATATTAAATATTATCATTACATTACACCAGCAAAGAAATAAAGGGCCAATAGTCAGCCACCAGTTTTCTACAAGTGCAAAACTGACCTTGGATTTATTATTTCAAATAAGAGGAGATGATCATCATGAATATTTGATAACATTTTCTGTAACCACAATAAAACAACTCCATTCTCTCCATTTTTTAAAACTGCCAAGTGTTCACAACCATTGCCTGCGTTGCTCTACAGATCCTTACCAAAAGCTGTGGTTCTGCAAAGTAATCTTTCATTCATTGAATTTCAGACCAAAACCTGAAGCTGTCCTGTGGCATCATTTTATGTTTTTTTTCATTGCATCACTCAAAGTCCCAAACAAAGGCAGGTGTACCCTGTGAGGCTCCTGGCATCCCACTACAGCCTGAGGAAGCAGCCAAAGAGTCCAAAGGCAATTTCTCTCCTCCCGGGATAGCATCTTATCTCAGTGCTGGAAGGAATTATGAAATAAAACATGTGTTTGCTCCACAGGATGTTTATTCAGAGTTAACAGGCCAACGCTTTGTTCTTTCCCCTCCCCTCTCTGCACAAAATTGGGGGTGGGAAGGACCTGCCTCCAAGATTTCATGGGAATCACCCTCATTCCTCAGCAGAAGAGCCGCACCCAAAGAGCCAGCAGCAACAGCGAAAAGAAATCCTACAACAGCAAAATGGACAAAGCCACATCCCTACAAACTCATGGAAGAAAGAGCCATCAAAAGCTACTAAAATAGACAAACACCAAGAACCTCCCAAAGCACAGATGAATGGTGGAGGGAAACTCACCAGGAACCTCCATTATTCTCTTCCCTGCACCTCTCCTGTTGGTCCACCTGAAGCTGGATGTTAAATAGATGTGTCTTTGATAAGATCCCAAAACATTGTATGCAGCACATCTCATCTCCAGGAATGAGGTAATCCTACAGCTTTCCCTCTGTGGGAGAACCAAGAGCTCCCTATTTCCAGCTGTGTTTTCATAAGGTCCATCAGGGCTTCACACCTTTTGTGCTCTCTAATTCCTGGTAATTTTACTTGGATTTGGCCAACAGACTCAGAAATTAGATGGAAAGGGGGTAGGAGGGAGAGATGGTGTTCACATAAGCCTTGTTTCCTTAAGAAACCAGGTTAAAAAAACCAACAGCTGAGGGGTTACAAGACGCTCTGTAATCTGCTTTTGAAACACCCCGGAACGAGGCGCAAAGTCCTAACGGGGCATTCGAGGATGTGTTTGACAAGGAGCAAGTGCTCACATTACGGAAAACAACATCATCCTCAAAAAAATGATTCTGTGATCAAAGAAAGACCCAGTAGCAGCTCCAAAGAGAAGGAAAAATTATTCCATGATAAAAGAGACCCAGTAACAACTCCAAAGAGCAGGAGCCTGCTCGGTCTCAGACCTACCAGAAGGCACAGGACAATTCTTGCCTTTCTAAATCATCCCTTTCACTCTCCCACAGACCTGCACAGACTGCTAGAAAAATACCATGAATTATAGAGTATGAATGATGTCAAAGCCTGTTCTCAGAGGAAGGCTGGAACAGCAATCATGTACACTTCAGTTTGGGAATACACAGACACAATTTTTGTTCATAGCCTATAAGGAAAAAAAAAAAGGTTCTGCACATCAAAGGCACCAAATACATTTCCTTTCAGATCATCCCTTCCACCAGCCCAGTCTAACACCACAGACAGGGAGAGAAGGGAGGCTGGTGGGAAGAAAAGGAAAATCAGGACCATGGAGAGTGGCTTAAGTCACCAAATACACAGAGAAAACATAAATACAGCAGGAGACCCAGTGTCTACGCAGCCAGTTCAAACTGCACTGTGCAATCCCAGCTGGCTTTCAGAGACCCCTGAACAGGACAGAGGATGGCTGTAACCTTCAAATGAAATCCTATGGACCTTGTATTTGTGTGCAAGGAGGATATTTGGCAACTCAGGCTGCTCTAAACTACAGTTTCTGTCCACAGTACCAAGCAGGGAAACAGAAAAACTTGGGGATCATGAACAGAATGAGATTTCTTGCTTTAGGCAGCCCCACACCATCCATCATCCACAGGGAAGACGTGAAGGACAATAGTCACTAAAGCACCAGAGGATTCTCCTGCCCTAAGGTGATCATTTTCCAGGAGTCACACTGCTACACCATGGAAAGGAAGAAAAAAAACACTGAAAATTATCAGAACCTTGATGTTGTTCTCCAAAGCCAGAAAATCTTGTTTAAAAGGGCTTAAGTTTTGTCTGCAACTAAACCAAAAACACCCTCAGCTGTGAACATCCCATGTCTGGGAGCAGCCTTGGAACTGAAGTAAATCTGAACCCAGCCAACTGAGTTCCTGTTCCTACAGAAAACCTGAGATTCCAGCTAAAGTAAGAGACCAAAGCCAACATCTGTTAATAATGTGCAGAACAACAGTGACAAGGTTTCTTCTGCCCTCCATTCCCCCTCCCAGGGCAAATCTGGGAGCTGCACCACCCACTTTTCTTTGCCTTCTTTAAGCAATAAACTATAATGAATCTCCTACCTCCACAAAGTGCTACAAAACTTCACTAAACTGCACAAATATTTTATACCAATAACAATTAAGGTGCACATTTTCAAGGCATACAAGTCAGGCACATAAAATCTGACAGCACTGCAGCTTTACACTCACTCCCCAGTGGGAATTCCAGGTCTGCCCAAGAGCCTTTGGCTCTCAAAGGAGTCACTGCTGTACCTGTGCATGGTGTGAATATCTAAGTTTAAGGAGGTTCTCTTGATTCTGCCCAAATTCAGACTCCTTTTCTTCTGGCTGCCCTCCCTAAACCCACACCTGGGGTCGCCTGTCTCCACCAGGATGCTCCAAACAGCCTCTCTGAACTCACTTCAAAGCAGAAGTGCACAAAAACACTGCACAAACCCCAGCCAGAAATAGAGTTGCCCTAATTTGATCTAATTAACCTCCTTTCCAGCACTGAAACAAACAGGATGCCTTGGAAAACCCAGTTAAGCAGCATCCTCACCACTTTTCCCTGCTGCAGGGTGAAGGACAACTCCTGACTCTTTGCACAACCAGTCAGGGCTGCATCCCAGAGCAGAAGGACACAGGAATTTGTACTCCTGGACTCACAGCTCCATGAGGAGCTCAGAGGAGAGCTGTGCACTGCCCTGCACACTGAGATCAGCCCGGTGCTCCCTGCTTGGTGGAGCACAAGCAGCGCCAGGCCCGTGCCTGCTGCCACAGGGCCCCCCAAGAGGAGGGACAGAAGGCAGGGCTTGTAGGGATGAATCACCTCGACAGCACACATATGGCCTGGCACACCAGCAATGGCTCAGCTCACTCTTTCAGCTGAAAAATGCCTTTTGCTCCTTCCTCCAAGGCTTGTTTTCCAATGCACGGGAAATGTGGCACTTCCTTAGTTACATTTCAGACCTCGATTCTTTTTCCTCAGCAGAAACGTTCTTGAAATACTTCGTGTTCTTATCTAATTCCCCACTTTTTTTTTTTTTTTTGCCCCATTCCATCCCACCCTGGAAAGAAGAAAAAATTGATAGGAAATTGGGAAACTTCATCAAGTATGTCCCTGTAAATGCTAAGTTCAATCATTTTCCACCTGGTCTTTGTGTTAGCAGCCCCTCTAAGTACTCAGCATTGAAAAAGCTTTCTCACACACAAAACCAACCCTCCTCAGGTAGAAGTCCAAACCGTGGTGCAGAAACACCACAGAAAGTTCACCTTCCTTCTATCCTTGCTGTCAGCACTGAAGAATTTCCTCTGGTGAAGCACTTTGAAGCATCCCACTTGCACACAAGCTGCTACAAATCCCAGCCCCTGTAACGTATCACACAACAGGTTATTTCTGGCACTGCAGAGAAAAACCCCAATCTGCACCCACACAATTCCAGGGCTGCACACTCCACATGCCAAGATTCATCTAAGAAAAGATTTTAAAGTTCCAGGATTCAGATATGTAAAAGAAAAGGGTTGCAATGACTGCTCTTGTCCACTGCTTCGTAACAACTCTGCCATCTCACTTCAAGATGCAGAATAAAAATCACACCATGAGGGATTTTCTCTCCCCTGACAGAGAACATGTGTTCCAGCCCTGTTTCATGCTTATCTTATACAGGCACAGGTAATTCCAGGGCTGTCCTTCAGGTGTGTGATGCCCATTAGCTGGAAAGAGCCTGCAGAGTTGTGATCCCAGGAATTGCAGGAAAAATCAGTCCCCAGCAGGAAAGTGTATTTTTTCATTAGGTTGCCAACCACCCCATTAATGATAGAGGTGTGTTAGCCCTAGAAGTGCCCCAGAAGACTCAGCCTCCACTGGAAAAAGGGGAGCTGTACTGGATATTGCTTCTGCACGAAATTGCTCAAGCAGTTCAGTGCCATAAGCAGCAAAAAGGAATAAAACTGGAAGAGTCACCAGGCTGGCCTCAAGGTACAATGTCTTTCTGACTCTGGATGGAGAGTTCACTGCCAGGACTAAAACTGGACTGAAAGTGGATTTGGGAGATCTGTTTTAGTGGAGTTTTACTGACTCATGAGCTGCCATGCTGGTGCTTGCCTCTTCCTTTCTCTCTCCCCAAAAAGTAGCTGGAAACTTAAACAAGAATCAAAACAGGCATGGGAGCTCTTCTTGTTTTAGACAAAAGAGACTGGACAGCTTTGAGACAAGATTTCAGATTGCCAGAAACAGCAGGAAACATCATATTCCACCCTGGAGCCAAAACCTCCTCCTTTGCCCCAGGACAGGAGCAAATAATCTTTTTCTTCCTTTTCTCCACAAACAGGACATCAGAGGCTCCTTTCTCACTCTCTCATTCACTACCCCTGATCCAGCCCAGCTGAATGCAGGAAAGAGCAAGCCCATTTTACCAAAAGTATTTGCAAGGGAGGTCTAGGAAGAATCAATATGTTTTTAAAGGACTACCAGGGATGTCTTTGTGTGGCAGACACACCAAATCCTGTCACTCGAGCACATCCTGCCTTGGAATAAATCCACTGCTGGCTCTGGCAGGGCCTGGCTGCTCTCACTCAAGCTCTGTGAAAGTCATACCCTGGGCATTAGCTCAGCACGACCTCACAGCTCCCACCTCCCTGCAGTGAAATCTGCCACCCTGCACAGGGCCAGCCCAAACCTTGGCCACCAGGGAGTCTCACTTCACCTCACCACAAGAAAAAACAATTTTCAGTCTCACTAAGTAAGAGCTGGTCCACTTGGTAAATAATTTAACCACTCAGTTAAGCACTTTGCTTTTTGTTCCCCCCACCCTATTCTCACATTTGCCACAAAGAGACACTGACTTTTTTTTTGCAGGTATTTTCATTATTCATTGCTGTGATCATTCAGCAGCAGGTTTACGTGAAAAAATTCCTGCCACCAATCCTTCCACAAGCAGTAAGTTCACTTTCATGGGTGAATTCCCATGCAGCCAGCTGAGCAAAAGCCCATCAATTTCCAAATGTGCAGAAGAAATAATTGTAAACCTTTAGAGCCACTATTAAAAAAACAGGAATGCAAGCACTGGGGGGATAAAAGTCTGCCAGAGCCATCTGCCACTTGGCAGGATCATTTTACCACATTCAGCCAGGACCAAACATGATGCTGCCTGCCTGAGTAGATGGGGAAGGCAATGTCAAGGAGACAGAGCTGGAAGGACAATCAAAATGAGGGGTATCCCTTCTGTGCACTCCAGAAGAGCTCATGGCAGCTCCAGGTCATGTCCCCCTGGGATTTGTGCTGCAGCCACACTTTTAAGGAGAGCAAGAAAAGGAAGGGCAGCTCCGTGCAGCCGCGATGATGCTGAGCAAGGTCAAAGCCACCTCAGGTGAACCAGGTGAGGCAGGAGGGAAATGGGAGCTGTGCCACCATCCCAGCCAACACCCAGAGGGCCAGGCAGCCAGGAAGACTTTCTGTGACAGAATCACTGAGGTTGGAAAGGACATCTGAGATCAAGTCCAACCTGTGAGCAATCACCATCTTGTCAACCAGGCCAGAGCACTGAGTGCCACATCCAGCTGATCCCTGAATGCACAACTTCACCACCTCCATGGGCAGCCCATCCCATTGCTGAACAACCCTTTCCATGAAGAAATTCCTCATGATGTCCAACCTGAACCTCCCTTGGTGCAGCTTCAGGCCATTATCTCTCATCCTGTCCCTTGTTCCCTGGGAGCAGAGTCTGACCCCCAGTTCTGAGAATGAGAACTTTTCCCCTGAGCCTCCTTTAATCCAGGCCAAGACCCCCAAGCTTTCTCAGCCACTCTTTGTATTATTTATTCTTTATACCCTTCCCCAGCTCTGTTCCCTCCTCTGGACACTCTCAGCCCCTCAATGTCCTTCTTGTCATGAGAGGCCCAGAACTGGGCACAGCACTCTTGGTGTGGCCTCAGCAGAGCCCAGCACAGGGAATGGTCACTGCCCTGGTCCTGCTGGACACTCCATTGCTGACCCAGACCAGGTGCCATCAGCCTCTTGTCCCCCTGGGCACACCTGGGTTCATGTCCAGCCTCTGTTATCAGCACCAGTTCCTTTTCCAGCTTTCCAAACACTCTGCCCCAGCCTGCAGCTCTGCATGGGGTTGTTGTGGCCAAAGGGCACAACCTGGCAACTGGTCTTGCTGAAACTCTCACAATTGTCCCCAGCCCATGGATCCAGCCTGGCCAGATCCCCCTGCAGAGCCCTCCTGGCCTCCAGCAGATCCACGCTCCCACAGAGCTTGGTGTCATCCACAAATTTACTGAAGAAATGCTGGACCTCTCAACCAGATCATCAATAAAGTTATTAAAATGAAGGGACACTGGTCACCTCAAACAGATCATCACTAACATTATTAAACTGAAGGGACACTGGACCTCTCAAACAGATCATCACTAACATTATTAAACTGAAGGGACACTGGACCCCTCATCCAGATCATCAATAAAGTTATTAAACTGAAGGGACACTGAACCCCTCATCAATAAAGTTATTAAACTGAAGGGACACTGGACCCATCAACCAGATCATCAATAGTTATTAAACTGAAGGGACACTTGATCCCTCAACCAGATCATCAATAAAGTTATTAAACAGGCGTGGGCCCAACCAAGACTGTGTCCTGGGATGACCACTGGTGACCCCAGAATGAGCACAGAAGGGCAGAGGAACTCAAAAGCAGGCAGAGAGCACATGTAGAAAGCTACCAAGTTATAGAGAGCACATCCTCCACCTTCAGCACCAGGCCAGCTACAGCACCAGAATTGCTGTGCAGCCACCAGTGGAGGCAGAGATCACTCCATCAAACTTATGGCTTGTTCTGAACAACCTCTGGCAAATTAGCATCACTCCCTCCATCTTACTGTCTCCATTTTCCCTGCCAAATAGGGGTAATTTTTCTCAAAATCTTGGCAGATGTCTTTATGAGGCATCTTTAGAGCTTGGGAAATAATTCTTATTTAAATACATAAGACTGTGCAAGATTTTTGGCCATTACTCTCAACCTTCTGCTAATTTCCAGCCTTAATTTATTCACGGCCTGTTCCTACCCATTTGCCTGCGTGCCAACACGCAATTTCAGTTTAAATAACTCTTCTTTCCTACATTTCCTTGTTCATCCTCCCAAGATGTGTTTGGAGCAGCAGCCCTGCTCCCATCCTGGCGTGGGAAGGCCCAGCTCTATCAGCTCCCCTTGCAAGGATGTGCTCTTCACTGCCCTGCTCATCACAGTGTCCTTCCCAGTTTGGCTTCATCCCTCCTGCCCACTGATGCCCAGAGCTGTGTCCGTGCCCAGAGCTGTGTCCATGCCCAGTTTCACAGCTCAGCTCCTCAGGGATTTGCCCCAAGGGGATGAATCAGCCCCTAAAGGAAGGGCTGAAGGAGTTTCCTCTCCTCCCAGGTGATGAGACCCCTCAACTTCCACAGCAAATGATGTCCCCAGGTGAGGGGAAGGTCCCATATTCCAGCTACCAGTGCCAGGCTGCCAGGCCACCCCCTTCCAGCAAACAGAAACCCACACAAAGCCTGGCCCTATTCCACTGGAGAAAACAAACCTCGTCTTGCCAATATTAGTCAGCAAAGGAGTATTTATAAAATCTGTTTTCCTGGAAGAAATTACTTCATAAATTACTGCTACCAGTGCTGATACACAGCCATACTTTTTTTATCACCCAAACAGAGAGACAAGTCTGTGAGAAAAAGCAGCTATGACAGGACTGTATCCTGTGCCATGACACTCACTTGTGCCCCAGAGCTGGGGAGGGGAAATTGTTCATTTGGAAGTTTGCAATCCAGCCCTCACTGCTGCACACTCCCCCAGTGGAAAACCCTTGTTCAGTGAGAAAGGGGAAGGCTTTGAAATAAAGCTCATTCCAGGCAAGCCTTGCATCTTGAGTCCCTGCAGCCCAAATGCTACCAGGGATTTGGGACACTGCCACAAGTGGTACAGGCCAGCACAGCCCTGAGGCTCCAGCTCACACAGAGATTCAGACACTGCTTCCTCCATCCCTCCCAGACCCCTCAAACTCAGCTCAACAACACCAGCACAAATTTCAATGCACCTTTCCTGGAGTTCCCACTGTGCCTGACCAGGGGCTCTGGGAATGCTGGAGGAGCAGCTGGGAGCCTCCAGTGAACAGAGGGAGACTTTGTTCCTCTGGCTGGAAGTGACAAGGCACCAGGAGGGCAGGGTGCTCGGTAAGCACAGAGATGATCTGGGTTTGCCATGTGATTTGTACTGCAGCAGAGCTGCTGGCACAGCTGCTGTGATAGCCAGGAGAAAATTCTCTCCAATGTTTCAGGGGTAGCTTTTCCCTCCACAGCCTTTTCCTCCACACAGGGAGCAAGAGCTGAATTGTCAAGCCTCGATGCTGGCTCAGCATGCCTTAATCCCAGCCTTATTAAGGCAAAGCAATTAAGCAGGGACTTTACTCTGAACGCATTATCAAAGCCCCGTGGCTTAGAGCAAGCTCAGACTTAAGTATGTGCTTAAGCTCAGATTGCTGACTTGAGGCTGAACTTGCCAAATTAAACCACAGACCTTTGCTAGGGCTGTTCTGCAGGGGAGCAGGAACACACAGAGCCTGCTCCTGACAGCCACTGTGCCCATGGCAAGGACAGGCCCAGCATCTCCCCAGGCACTGCTGGGCTTCCACTGTGAGCCCAGTGCCACCCAGTGTGTCCCACTGTGAGCCAGTGTCACCCAGTGTGTCCTGCTGTGAGCCCAGTGCCACCCAGTGTGTCCCACTGTGAGCCCAGTGCCACCCAGTGTGTCCCACTGTGAGCCAGTGTCACCCAGTGTGTCCTGCTGTGAGCCCAGTGCCACCCAGTGTGTCCCACTGTGAGCCCAGTGTCACCCAATGATCCACTGTGAGCCCAGTGTCACCCAGGGTCCCACTGTGAGCCAGTGTCACCCAGTGTGTCCCACTGTGAGCCCAGTGCCACCCAGCGTGTCCCACTGTGAGCCCAGTGCCACCCAGTGTGTCCTGCTGTGAGCCCAGTGTCACCCAGTGCCCACTGTGAGCCAGTGCCACCCAGTGTGTCCTGCTGTGAGCCCAGTGCCACCCAGTGCCCACTGTGAGCCCAGTGTCACTCAGTGTGTCCCACTGTGAGCCCAGTGCCACCCAGTGCCCACTCTGAGCCCAGTGTCACCCAGTGTGTCCTGCTGTGAGCCCAGTGTCACCCAGTGCCCAATGTGAGCCCAGTGTCACCCAGTGTGTCCTGCTGTGAGCCCAGTGTCACCCAGTGCCCACTGTGAGCCCAGTGTCACCCAATGATCCACTGTGAGCTCAGGGTCACCCAGTATGTCCCACTGTGAGCCCAGTGCCACCCAGTGCCCACTGTGAGCCCAGTGTCACTCAGTGTGTCCCACTCTGAGCCCAGTGCCACCCAGTGTGTCCTGCTGTGAGCCCAGTGTCACCCAGTGCCCAATGTGAGCCCAGTGTCACCCAGTGTGTCCTGCTGTGAGCCCAGTGTCACCCAGTGCCCACTGTGAGCCCAGTGTCACCCAATGATCCACTGTGAGCTCAGGGTCACCCAGTATGTCCCACTGCGAGCCCAGTGTCACAGCCCTGCTGCTGCACAGCCTGGTGACAGCACCTTCTGCTCCCAGCAGCTCACACAAGTCCATGGCTCCCGGTCAGGCCTGAAGGAGAGGAAAAGGGGAGATCCAACCAGCAGGGGATAATTTCCAAAAGAACTCCTTTAAAAGTGCCTGAAGGAGACGGGTGCTCATAACCTGCAGGGGTGGGAATCAAAGCTCCAGCCACAATTTAAGAGAAGCTCTCCAAGCAGGGTGAAAAGTAGAAGGTGATGGCCCACGTGAGGAACTGCTGCATTTTCAGCAGTTGTGATGTGCTCGTCCAGCTGCTGAGAAAGCAGCATTACAGAAATGCAGAGCATCCTGCAAGACATTCAGGCTCTGTGGATGGTGGGAAGAGCTCCATCAGAAAGACAACACAGGCAGAAACTTGATTTGGTGAAGCTGATGAAGATCAGAGATGAGAAACTTTGACTGGAGCAGTTTTAATTCAGCAGAAGAGGTGCTAGGACAGACTTGAAGGAGAGGAACTTTGTAGTGTGAAAGTAAAAAAGGTTTCAGTACTGAGATGAAAGGCAGATGGGGTGGCAGTTGGAAAGAATGGGGGGGAAAAGGACAGAAAAACAAAAAAATAAAACTCAAAACCCACAAAAATCAGACCCCATACGTACTCTTGACCCTGCAGACACTAAACATGATTGTATTGCCAGCAGAAAAGTCAGAGAAGAATGAGAAGTCACAGCAAAGGTCAGGAGAGGGAACAGGGTCTCCCACTGCTTGTGTAGATGATAAAGTTGCATCAGACCAAATGAAATTGCACCAAATGGAAATGTGGAGACAAGGGGAGCTTACATGGGAGCACCACCTGCAGCCCCAGGTCAGAGGATGGAGCATCTGATCCACAACAGCACCATGCCCTGGAAATCATGAATTCCAAAGAAATTGGCTGGAAGAGAGACACAGCCCCCCTCCCTTCCCATAAAAGCCAGATGCCTCAGACAGAGTCTGCACATTTAAAATGCAAGAAGTGAGGGATCAAGCCCTGAATCCCAAGGCACAAGTTGACTGGGATCAGGAAGAGCCCTTTCCATCTCAGCACAAAGAGGAGGGGGGAAAAAATTGTATCTTTTCCTTATGAGGCAGGAGATAGGATTTTTGCAATAGGCTTAGATGTCAATACCAGACCAAAATACATTTTGGATATATATCCTTTATGGATACATGTGGATTCTATATGGATACATATAGGATTTTTTGCATTAGGCATAGATGTCAATACCAGACCAAAATACATTTTTCTGCTCATTCAGATGGTTTACAGAGAAATAAAATAGGTATTTTCCTTCTCAAGCAACTTTTTAAAGGATAGATAAAATCACAAAAGTGCCTGACTTAAAATTAATAAAAGTATCATCACATGCACACCCCAAGTCTGAAGTAGGTTAATGCACACAAATATGGATGGTGAGGCACAAGTCAGTAGAAAATGCTGCAGTTCTTTGTGATAAGAGCTCTTGAACACCACAGTGCTTTAACTTTGGATTTCATGGCTGTTTGTGAGCAGCCCTCAGCCTTCCCACACTGAAACCATGCCATGATCTCCTGTTGGACCACGGAACACAAGCCAAGGCACTGAAGGAGGGATGCAAACCACCAGCCAGATACCTGACAGGGCTTTCCTGGCCATCATCCAGGTACCCCCAAGAGCGAGCAGAGCAGCAGCGACCCCACTGCTGCCTTCAGCTTCCCCCAGTGCATCCTTCTGTCCCTGCTGGGCACAAAGAGGAGCCTCAAGGCAGGTGGTGACCATCAGCACCCAAATCATGTCCCCCTGTCCATCTGGTGCCTGGCCAGCTCTCAGCTCAGCAGCAGAGAGCACAAAGCCATCCTGGGGACAACAGCTCATCCCCAGGCAGGCTCCAGAGCCAGGCAGCACAAAGGTGACAGCACAAGCAGGTGACAGCACGTGCAGTGACAGGAAAAGGGCCCCTCTGGCACTGGGGAGGGTTATGGACACAACCTGCCTGGAATTCTGAGCGTGCTGAGTGCCACCAGCATTGTCCACCTCAACTAAAAGTGAGTTTGGACAGTGGTGACAAAAATCGCGCCCTCACCGAAATAAACTGAGATATCAAATCCATTCATAATTATTAGAGCTACAGACTGCCCACCTTGCATGTTTACAGGGGTGAACAATTAGCCACCACAAGAACTGTCAGTCAACAGAACTTAGGAGTACCTCTTAAAGGCAAGACACAGGAATAGAGCAAGAACTCCAAGCCTGGACCTCCAGGAGTGCCAGGGGATGTTATGTTCATGATGCCTGAAGGATGCCTGGTTTTACCTTGGGTAAGGCCAGAACATCTTTACAGAAGCATTCACAAACCCAAACCACACAGACACGAGGATAAAGCAGTCATCTGCCAACTGTAAGCACTCCAAAAATCATGATGATGCTTCCAAAACTTAGGAGATTCCTCTAAAAAGCATTCACAACTTAGAAGGGGTTCACGTATTTCATCTACCCAAAGGCACAGAAGTATTGGAATGCCTCTGATTTACGCACTTGCAGATTTCCTCTTTAAACATGACAACCACAAATGTTGCTTATTTTCTTCAAACAGCAAAACATGAGCTACTGATCATTTTGTTTTGCCTCAGCACCCAGCCAGAAAGGCACAAAAGGCCAAGAGACCTGCAGTAAAATCCCAAGAGTCAGCACTTCTGAAAGCCTTGGCCTCTCCTGGCATGCTTTTTCTGGTTTTTAAGCAGATGCAGAACAGTAGCATCTGCAGAACCTGGTCTAAGAGAGCTTTTTCTCTGTCCAGGCAGCACTCTGCTGCCATTCCCACTGCACCACACAGAGCACTTGGATTGACAACACTGGATTCAGATCTATAACTTGATACAGAGTGGGAGTGTTGCTGCAGACTGAAAAATTGCAATCTGCCACCCAAGCAAACTTGCAGCCAACTATTTAGCCAGAATCCTCATCCTTCCCTGGTAAATCACACTGTAGAGATACTCTGGAGCCACTACAGAATTTGGGACACAGGTCCCACCTGGCTCCCACACTTAACTAGTCCCTGGGCTACTATTTAGCCATACCTCCAGATTGTTCAGAGCTTCTTCCCCACTCCTCTGACTGCAGAGAAACCAAGTGACCACACCAAATAAATGCCCATAACACCTGTCATACTGTTAGCATGCCACAAATAACAGATGGATGAAATCACTGGGCTTGACTCGGATTTTTCAGCTGATTATTGCACAGAGGAATTTTTATTTATTAAGTGGCTCCAATGCATGGCTTTCCTCCACCATAAAAAGCCCACAGATGAGTTTTTCTGATATTAGCAGTTTATTAATGGTGTTTTGGTTTATGATTGCATTGGAGCTGGAGAATACTGCACTGGCTGTTCTGGAAAGCTGAGTATTCCAAGGGGAATATGCAGAACCAAGTCTGCTCCTTGGTGCTCACCTCACCCAAGTGGGCTCCTTGCCTTTCCTTTATTTTGCCCATCACTTCGCCTCAATTCCTCTTCTATTCATTAACCTATGACATGTTATAGTTTTGCCAACTGCATAGCAACTACAAATACAGTAAAACCTGATTGCACACATTTCCTTGGTGGTAAAAATGAATGATTTCTTTCATTAGCCAAACTTTCCCCATCAAACAGAGTGCTGGGACTGCCAGAATTCCAGAGAAACCCACTCAGGCTCTCCCAGCTGCTAGAAACCCGCTGCTCCTAATTAAAAAACTTCAAAAGAAAGAAAACTAGGGAATTTTTGCAAGGACCACCTGCTTTATTTTCCGCTTCTTCGATGAAGGGAAATAAATAAATAGAACGCACTCCAAAGAAAGGAAAGACTCCAAACCAACACCAAGCCCCAAAACCACAAGTGTCGGGCATTAAAGCACGAAGGAGCACCCCATGCTCGGCAACTCCCCACTTTTCTGGAAAAATGTCACTCGTTTCGAGAGGAAGACGAATAATTCAGGAGCCGAAGCGCCCGCCCGGGGGGACCCACCGGGACCGAAACTTTCCCGGTGCGGCGGGCCGGGGCAGGCGGAGAGCGAACCCCCCAGCCGGGCGGGGATGGGGATGGGAGGGGTGGAAATAAAAAATAAACCCCAAAACGCCAGCCCGGAGAGGCTGGGAGCCGCGAAGTTCCGCGGCCAAGCGCCGCCGCCCCCGTCTCCAGCCGCAGAGCCGCCGCGTCCCCTCGGGGCACCGCGGGCACCCCGCGCCCTGTGCCCCACACTCACCCCGAGGGATGGGGCAGCACTGAGGGGATACAGCACCCTCAGGGCTCTGCCGACACACACACCCCCCCGAAGGGCCGGGAGAGGCTGGAGGGAGCCTTACTTTTCTGGCTGGAGTATCCCGGGTAATATCCATAGTAGCCGGTGATGCGCAGGATCCTGTCCTCGATGGTGGCCACGCCGTTGGGTGCTGCCTTCCCATCCATAGAGGGAAGGAGCCGCGCGGGGCGGCCGGGCGGGACGGCGAGCGCAGCCGGGAGGGCAGCAGCAGCAGCAGGAGCAGGAGGAGGGGGAGGAAGGAGAGGAGGAGAGCGGCAGCAGCAGCAGGATGAGGAGGAGGAGGAGGAGGAGGAGGGGGAGGAGGAGCGCGGCCGCCGCAGCTCGCGGTGCCGGCGGGGCGCTCGCTCTGCCTCCGCCGCCTGGTGCAGGACGGGCTCCGCAGCGCGGCCCCCGCCCTGCGCTGAGGGCACGGAAGGCAGCGAGCGGCTCCGCCGGGCCTCAGGCGGGCCGGGATGGTGCCGGAGGGTCGGATTCTGCCCCCGGCACCCTCAGGGGTCGCTGTGGCCGTGTGAGCGCCGCTGTCACCCCGTCATTCCCCAGAGCCCCGGGGTCTGAGCGGGCTCACCCCGGCACGGGCAGCGCTGCCCCGGGAGCTGCGGGTTGTGAGGGACAGGAGGGTGGCCTGAAGTGCTCCTGCAGGATCAGACCCTCAGATCTGACCCACAGGTGTCAGAGGAAGGAGAGAGTCCTTTAATTCGGACCCTGAGGAGACAAGGTTTCACCACCCCATGCTGTGCGTGTCATAGAATGGTTTGGGTTGGGAAGGAGCTCAAAGCTCATCCAGTTCCACCCCTGCCATGGCAGGGACACCTTCCACTATCCCAGGTTGCTCCAAGCCCTGTCCCACCTGGCCTGGAACATTTCCAGGGATGGGGCAGCCACAGCTTCTCTGGGCACCCTGTGCCAGGGCCTCAGCATCCTCACAGGGAGGAATTCCTTCCCCATATGCCATCTAGCCCAGCCCTCTGGCAGTTTGAAGCCATTCCCCCTTGTCCTGCCACTCCATGCCCTTGCCCAAAGTCCCTGCCAAGCGCTCTTGGAGTCCCTTTAGCCCTGGAAGGTGCTCTGAGTTCCTTCCAGAGACTTCTCCAAGCTCCAACCCTCCCAACCTGTCCCCATGTCAGAGGAGCTCCAGCCCTCTGCTCTGACACCTTTGTCACATCCCTCCAGAGGTGCCCATCTCTCTCTGTCACTTGGAAATAATGCCTCAGTGGTGGCAGCTCTGCTTCCCACACTGGGAGAGCTCAGGAAGAGAAGGGATATCTGCCCTCAGCCACCCAGACAGGCTGTACACCTGCTTTAACATTCCTCCATACAATGTCCACAACATCCTTGCCTGCATTTGGAAAAAAAAAGAGGTGACAAATTCACCATTTGGGTTTGGTACTCATTCCAGAAGCTAATTCTGTCTCTGGCAACAATTAGGCTTTGAATTACTTGACTTTTTGTGCTGCTGGTCCTTGCCACACTTCTCTCTGCTAGACTGAAAGGACCATTAGTAACCAGCCTTTTTTCCTTTAAAATGTATTTCTCTCCAAAAATCACCTCACTTTTTCTTCTCTTTTTTTTTAGTGGCTGTGTCATACTTACCTTCACTTACTCCTTTTCCATCCAGTCATTTTCATTAACTGGTACATGAGAAACCCAGTCAAGACATTCCATATCCTCTGCTTCTTCCTCTGCTCACATTTGTTTTTCTCCGTTCTGTGCTTGGCTAAATAAGCTGATGGCACAAAACTGCCTTTTATGAGCACAAACAAATAATAGATGTATTAAAAATAGCCCTTGCTGTGGCTTTGCTCAGGGAGTCATTAGCTGGTTAGTGTTTGTACAGTGCTTTGAAGATCAAGGTTTTCTGGTGTGTGGATGCAGATATGAAAATGCACTTGCAATATTAAATACCCTTTTGATCTTGATTTCTTGTCTCTTGCCCTGGTGCTGGCTAATACTAAGGGCAGTTACAAATCAGCCATAAATCAAACCACCAAAATAACTCAGGAATTCAAGGCACAGCTCATTTCACAGTTTCCCCATCCCCTTTTAAGCCGGCTATGAAACAAGATCAGTGACTTTTCATGCTTTTTCAATGTATAGATTTTTTTTTTTTGTATTTCTCCAACAGAAGCACAGACCCCTGCATGGCAAATTTACACCAATTGATATTTGCTTTTACTTCTAATCTGTGGAGTGCCATAAGCAGCACTCACCCCTGCAGGATTTCCCAGACCATGGGACGGAGCAGCTGAGACCCAGACCAGGTATTGGCTTTGAGAGTTGCTGGGTCAGTGGGAGCTGGTGAGGCTCTAAGCTCTTCTGCAGGATTAAAATTCCCTGTCCTACTTAGGCAAGCACAGTTGATGCAAAAATCACTTGCCTGGTGTGTTGTGTGGAATCTCTGAACAAACCACAAGTCCCCCCCTTCCCAATTTCACCTCCAGTGGGAGTTGGTGTTATGAGAACATTACCAGCATTGATCTCAGATTCAAAGTCAAATTTTTGGACTTAAAAGTGTTACTTTGAAGAGAAGGAAAGGAATGGCTGGTTCATTTGAAGGTTAAACTGATGCACCCAGAAACAACTCTAAGCTTCAAGCTTTCCAAACACCTTAGTTCAGGCTTAATTTTTCATCTCCTCTCCTCCTCTTATCCCTAGGCTTTCAAGGACATGCTGTGCATGTTTAAACATCACTAGATGATAATACAAGCAAAGCCATTCTTGAAATTGCTCCTGCCTGTGGTTCCCTTGCAGCATCACTCAGTGCAGTGGATGCACAGTGATACCTTCTGTCTGCTTTAAAGCTTATAATAAATTGCAGCTCTGTATTGTTTCTGAATTCATACTATGCTGACTATTTTTCTTTTCAGAAAGATCAAGCAAATTACCTTCTCTGCAATTGGGCTTTCTGCAAGTTACAGTTAAAGGTGTGCAGAGGAAACCTTGCTGAGCAAGATGTATTAACTACATTTATTACCAAGAAAAAGACACATGGTGAGGGGCAAATGGAGATTTGTTTCCTCTCTTCAAGTTAACTAGGCCATCAAAGTCACTATTTGCATAAATATGCTGAAGTGATTTTGCAGAGAGATTTGTGTATTTTCCATTTTCTGACTTATATTTGAGGGTTGATCCAGAAAAGAGCTTTAAAAGCATCAATTTAACCTGTAGTTTATTGTACAGGATGAATTTCCACCAGATTTCACAAATAGGTGTCTTTCTCTTAAAGAAAAAAAAAAGCTTTACACCATTACTGGCCATAGAATTTGGCCACAGTGTTTTCAAAAAAAAAAAAAAAAAGAAACAAACCACACTTAACTCCAGGCCATATGTTTGCAAAAATAACTTCTCAAGTGAGAGAACAATGTAAATGTCTCCTGATCATCTTGCTGATTCTGCAGACAGCCCCAGTGTCTTTTTTGCTGCTCACAGCTTTCCCAGACAGCCCCAAATAGAAAGGAACAAGAGTCTGGGTGTACTTCACAGCTGCTTCTCAAACCCCACTGGCTGGGGCTGTCATGAGACCGTGAGTATCCTCATGTGAGCAGAGCCTGAAGGGCAGACCTTTCCTCATCTGCCCATTTTCTCACCACACCGCCTCTGGTTTGTTCTCTCTGAGGCAAGAGGCATCATTTCCTCCTTCAGTTCCTTATTTGTGTTGCAAGATATCCTAAGGACCCAAAGGTGATAGTTCAGAGCTCCCCATGTTGGACAAACAGCCCAAAGGGTCATGGACATCAGAGAATCAGACAATGGTTTGGGTTGAAAAGGACTTTAAAATTATCTTTTTCCACATCCTGCCATGGGCAGGGACACCTTTCACTATCCAGGTTGCTCCAAGCCCTGTCCAACTTGGCCTGGAACACTGCCAGGGATCCAGGGGCAGCCACAGCTTCTGTGGGCACCCTGTGCCAGGGCCTCAGCACCCTCACAGGGAACAATTTCTCCCTAAAATCTGACCTAACCCTGCCCTCTGGCAGTGTGAAACCATTCCCTCTTGTTCTGTCACTCCATGCCCTCATCCAAATTCTCTCTCCAGCTCTCATGGAGCCCCTTTAGGTACTGAAAGCTTCAATAAGGTCACACCAGAGCCTGAGGACTTTAGGATTTAGTGAAAGATGCAGGGGGCAAAAAATGCTGAATGTTGAAGTTGTTGCTTGAGATCCCTTAGCAGATCAAGCACAGTCCTTGAGGAACACAACCCAGTTCTCCTCTTTCCCATGCCAATTCCATCTCCTCCTGCTCTGTCATCCTCCATGTACCTCCCCAGTCCACCTGAGCTGAGAGAAAGGGGAGATTTTTCACCATGAGCTGCCAATCCTGTCATCTCATCCTTGAGGAGGTTCTGCCCTGTGTTGTTTCGAGGATTGAGAGATAAAAGAAAAAACAACAGGCAGCTGTGGTATGTCATGCAGCTTACCTGTGAGCCTGTGAATGTGTGAAAAAGGGAAAGAAGCACTCACACAGAGAGGATTGTTTAATGCCAAGTGAGAGTTTTAAGTGAAATCTTAATTACAAGTTGATCATTCCAAATTAGCTCTTTTCATCCTTCTAATACACTGTTTTTTGAGACAAGAATGTGTCATTTTGGCTTGGATTATATCTCAGCAAGAACCTTTAAAAAGTCATGGCCATGAGGACTTCTCTCCTGTCATTTGGAGAAAATTTCTTTGTGTGTTATGGATCCAGTTCTCCTTTCAGACAAGTCACACTGGTGTAAAACCAGCATAAACATGCAGAAGCTGGACCCACAGATAGGGAAAAGAAAATCTGTGGTGTTTGAAGTTCTTTAGTGTCCTCTGAAGTGGCACCATGAAAGTCACTGGAGCAAAGCCAGTTCTTGCTTAATCTGCCTCGTGCACACCAGGGATGAAGGATGGGCTCAAGGTCGAAAGGACTCCTTGACAATATGGAATTATTTAGTGTAAAGATGCCTCAAGTTGGCAGCTCAGTTTTAAGAGCTTGTCCTCCCCCCCCCCCCTCTTGTTTGAACACTGGGGAGATTCCAGCTTGGACCAAAAATTGAAACCAAGTTCCAACGTACTTCAGAGCATCACCAGATATTAAAAGGATCTGATTTGGCAATGAGCAAGGCAGCTTTTTTAATGCCAGTTGATTTCATTGATGGGAGGCAGAACAAGAAACAATCAATTCCAATTCTTTCCAAAACCATGACACAAAGAAGGCAATAAGGACAGAGGAGAAAGCTGCCAGAGCAGTCTGCATGTTCCCAAGCAGTTTGTATGGATATATCCATGCTCTGATCCACCTGGGACACCAGGAATTGAGGGGGGCAATTAACAATTTCCCCCATGCTGTATCAAAATGAAATCCCCAGCTCAGTGCATTCATTCTAACTAAAGGCAGCAAGAAAGGAGCTTTCAGGGCACTCATCATTTTTGTTTGCAAATAGCAAGGGGATGTAGTTATTCCTCAGAGCCCACACTCAAACATTTCCTGGAAACATTTATTTAGCAGTAGCACTGTCAATGTATTGATGCCTGTTTCAAAGGGAGGGAAGCAGAGAAGAGACTCAGAAATTGCAGCAGGTTGCTGCAGGTATTTGCTCCCTGAGGGCCATCCAAGACTGCTCAGTCTCAATGACAAAATCAGACTAACAGTTACAGAACTCCACATAAATGCAAATAGCACATGGCCACTGTGTTCTGCATCACTTGGGATGGGCTGAGACCTGTTTTTACAAAGTGCTGGCCATGTTTTTGCCTTTCTCTTTAGCAGCCAGAGATACACAGCAATATCCATTGCTGTACTTTTTCAACTCCCCCTTCTTCAGCTGGGTCTGAGAATGATGAACCACCACAACTAAAATCTTCTGCTCTTTTCAGTAGAGCTGTGGCCACGTGCAGCAGCAGAGCTTTCCTGGGTGTAGTGAGAATGGAGACTGACAAAACCTGCTGGACTTGCAGATTCCAGTGTGACTGCAGTGGAAGGGATAGGAAAATGAAATCATGATTTGTACAGGACATAGGGTACTTTTTGGAATAAATCTGTGCTGGTATTTCCAAGGAACTGCTTTTCTGCCCTTCCCATTCAAACCAGGACTTGATCCCTGAGCAGTCTTTGGAACTGGAGTTCTACACTGGCTCAGGACTCAGCTGGGATGAGACCCACACCACTTTTTTGAGCACCTGGTAAAGATTTTGTGTATTTATCCCTGGCCCTGGGTCTAGAGGCTGGAAGTAAACAGGCAGATGCACTGACATGGAAGTGTCTGGATGGATGGCTGGTGGTCAATACTGAGCTCATGATGTGGTGTCAGAAATCTCTTCTGAGATTTTCTGTGATGGTTTTTCAATGGTTTTTGACATCAGCGGGACCCACAATGGAGCACACACAAGAAATCTGCAGTGTTGGGCACTTCTAAAGGCAGCTTTCTTTTGATACATCTGCACCTATGGAGTTTCCCAGGTGGTGTTTTGAGGAGATAAAAAGTTCACGAAAAGTAGCATGAAAACCTCAGAAATCTCTACCACCTCCTGGTGGCAGAGATTTCCTGTCTGTGTACACAGGAGAGATGCTGATGGGCTGAGGCCTGATCATCTCCCATCACTGCAAAGGGTTTGGTGTCTTCAGATCTGTTCTGTAGTTCCTCAGAGTTCCCAGTGATACATAAGGTATTATCCTCAGCCTTTCCTTCCCACACTTCTCCCTGCCTACACCAGATAATTCCTTCAGGCTGCTCCACACTCTGGACAGTAAAGCCAAGATGAAAGATCTCCCCTTCTGCCTCCTTCTTTTTGGAGTATGTTGTGCTGTTGGACAAAGGGATCTCTCCACACACACTCTCAAAACATGGAGATTGAAACAAGTGATGTGACCTGGCCCCAGCAATGGAATGAATCCTGTCCCCTTCACAGTCCTTCAGATCATCCTGTGGAAGGATGGAGGTTCAGCTCCTTCTGATGTCCAAGACTGAACCAGAGCACATCCAAAATTGCTCTGAAGTTTTGAATGGGTGAAACGCTCAGTGCCACCACTAAATACCTGAGTGGCTTGGCTTGGGGAAAAAACATCATCCTGGTGCTTCTGAGGGCTGGGATGGCTCATCCTGAGTCACTTCCAGGGGGCACAAGAGCTTTATCCCAAGGCTGGATTTGCTGATTGCTTGTTCTGAATTATCCAAATTGTATCTGGGATGGGATAGGGCAGCACAACTCAACAGAGGCTCAGGGCAAGCACTCAGATTAATGTCTGTGTGTGTGTGTGTGTGTGTGTGTGTGTGTGTGTGTGTGTGTGTGTATCTCCCTTCAAAACATTCTGGTCAATCAGAAAGATAAATATGTGGAGAAGGAAAAGCTCCCGGGCTGGGGGCGGTACCTTTAGCTGTGCTCTGCTTTCCCTGCCAGCCTCAGGAGGATGGTGCATCACCCTCTGGAGCAGTACAGCTGCAAGCTGAGCCTTTTTGCTCTTGGGAATGAGGTTTTTATGGCGTGAGCTGCCTGTGGAGGTGAGGTTGGTTTTTATCCTTTGCTTTCCATCTGTTTGCTGTGCTGGGCTAAGTGAAGCAGATCACAATCAACCCTCAGTGCCCAGCCCCAGCCTGCTGGCTGTGTCACACTGCCAAGCAGCTCTGACATCCCTGACCCCTCATGAATTCGGATGGCCTGGGTGTGCTCCCGTGGGGTTTGTCACCTTTTTGCACCTTTGCCCTGTGACAGATCTGGCTGGAGCCCTGCACACCTCACGCTGGGTTTGCAGCCCAGCTCTGTCACCTCTCTTCTGCCTCACAAAGGGACAATGAGGACTTGTGACCTACTGTGATGCTCTGTGTGTGGCCCCAGCAGCAGCACTGCATCACTGCATCCCAAAATCCCTGCCAGAGGAACCCAGTTCCCTTCCCCCAAAGGAACTTGACCCGGTGTCCTTGTCCAGGTCTCATCACTTACTGCAGCCCCACTGCCCAGAGTATTCACTCCTGAACCTCATCTGCCTCCAAGCTGAGATGTTTCAGGGCAGGACATTAAAAACAGCACTGGAAGAGTCTGACCAGTGCCCTAAAATTATAGATATCATGAGCTTTTTCCTCATTTCCTTTGTAAATATGCAAAGCATATTTGGAAACTTTATTCTTATGCCTCTGCAGCTACTTCCTAGCCATGGCAAAAAACCTAAATCAACTGACCCTTTCTCTAAAGGATCAGTGGGTAAAGCCTGCATTTCAGAGTCTGCTTTCTCTCCGGAAACTCCTTGGACTAGACACTTGTGTAGGAAAAGAAATCTGGTGTCCCGCTCCCTCTGCTGGTACAACTTCTCAGCCATTGCCGTGTCCCAAAGGCAAAGCTGTTCCAGTGCTGTTCTCCAGCGCCTCACCTGGCCCTGCTCCTTGGGGATCTGTCCTGTGTCCAAGGAGGAAGCTTGGGAGGGGCAGCAGGTCTCTATTGCAAACAGTTTTCTAATGAAATCCAGGCTTTTTCCCAGCATATCTTATGGCTGTCTCTGAAATTTCTGTGTGAGCTGTTCTATTTGGAGATTTATTTCTGTGTCCACAGAGATTCCTGCTGCTACCCAACTTTTCTGATGGTATTTTTTCCTGCTTCCATAAGCATTTAATTTTTTTTTTCCTTCAAGATCTCCTGGTCTGCTGCTTGGTTCCTTTCTTTGCTTGAGCCCTCAGAGGTAGGATCCAGTGTAGATATCTCATTTGCACCTTCTTACTGATATTTTACTTGAAGAGCTTCCAGACTGCCAACAAGCCCTGGGCAACCTTTCTATCTGATATTCTTATTTATAACAAAGCCCCTTATCCTGTGTTTGCCAGATACCACACTTTTATTTTTTAAATTGAAATTGCCAGGGGGAAATGGCAATATAGTTCTTCCTTTAGGGATCACACACATTACACTGAAATAATTTAAATGGGATCTTTGGTCTTCACAGTGATCAGAGTTTGGCTTGTGTTTCAAACACCAGCCCAGACCAACCTGTTCTGCAGCCAGAACGAGCTGTAATGTTGAAATATCCAGAAAATCTCCAAACTGATTGCTATTCATCACATAAATTATGAAACCTTTCATCAAGAACAGAGCCAGCTGCTACTGTTTTTAGCTAAATATATTACTTTTAAATTGTAACACTTCTTGCTGTTTTCCAGAGTAATATAAACTTACCATGAACAATGTTTTCAGTGTCTGGAGGTGATTAATTTTCTGCTGCTCCTTCTTGCCATATGTGAATCTTTATCTTTAGAAAAAACACCATAATTTTTCTTTACCCAAGAAGAAAAAACATTCATCCCCAACACTGCTGGCAGCATCATTTTTCAATGACAAAAATGTTATTTGGGCTGGCCCTGAGATCTACGTGAAAGGGTACCACAAAGCACTGGTTCTGTAGAAGGGTTTTTTATTTTTATTTTATTTTATTTTAATTTAATTTTTTAATATAATACTTGTCAGAAGGCACACTCTAGGGCAGGAAACTTTCTCCTGTGCCAGCCAGGGCAGTGCTGGGTTTCTATTTCGAGTGTAATGTGGAGGTGACACATTTTCTTGTATAATCTCCAAGGGAAATGAATTTACTAAACTCAGGGCTGTGACTGTGATACTATTGAAATTTGGAGAAGAAACAACCATTTCCTATCATTTGGTGTGAAGAATAACTGGTCTCCAGTCATTTCCCTTTGTTTTTAATAAATTGTCTCCCTGTGAGCTATTCAGTTGCAGTATAAATCAAATGTTTCTGTTTCAAGGAGATGTCATGAGTATCTGTTTATTCTCTCCATTTATTACATCAAGAACAGGAACTACTAAGGTTAAGGTTGTAAGGCCAAGCCCTAAAAGGGTCAGAAGCACCAGGCTTTAGGTTGTCTGTGCCATCAAGACTGTGCTGGGTGGGCTTTTACCATTGAAATCATTCCTGGTACCCACCCTGCTGTTATGAAGCTCCCCCTGCCCTGTGCAGCTGCCCCATTTCCAAAATCTGTGTTTAAATCCTGTTATGGTAAAGTTATTTATGCCCAGTTTGAAGGATGGCTCTTCCTCTTCATCCCCTTCTCCCCCCTTGTCTTGGACACAGAGCCATCCCCTCCTTCCTTCCACACACATCCCCCTCAAATCTCCAAGGCTTAAAAAGTAGCCCAGCCTCAAAACTGGATTTTACTTCTCCTCCCAAACCCAAGCCCACATTCCATGAAATTACTGTACACTATTTTTCCCTGCAAGTCTCTTACCTGCTGGCACAGTGGGGACAAGAACCAGGTGATCATTTTTCCATGCTCTGTGTGAGAGCTGAGCCCCTGTTTCCCACACAGCACCAAACCTGTGCACTGAACTGAACATGAATTATTCCCTCTGGGATGCTCAGCACAGGAGAAACTGGGAGTTTTGCAAAAAAATATCACTTTTTAGACTTCCCAACTGGCATGGAAAGCCCTCATTTTACACACAGGTGTAGAGACGAAAGTACCAATTTCCAGGTATTTAACTGTGGTTTAGCACTTCCTATGTTCAAGGCACAGCTCTCAGTGTCTTCAGGAGTGGCTTGGAGAGCTCAAGCCATCCCCAAATCAAACCCACTGCGTGTCTGAGTGGACCTCAGAAAACAAATCACCAATAATCCCTGAGCACAGGGGATAAGGAACTTGCTTATCATCCCTCCTCATGCTTTGGTTGCCTTGCCTGGCAATGAAACACTAACAAAGGCTTTGCTTTCTTGGAACAAAAATCAATCTCCTTAAAAGAACCTGAGAGACCAAAACCTCTGGGACAGTATCACTCAGTGAGATACAGGAGGGAAACCAGACCAGAATTATGTGGTGCAGGCAAAGACACATCCTGTCTGTGTTAAAAAAAAAAAAAAAATTAATAAAACAGCCCAAAACCAAACAGAAATACAAGCAGCCACTTAGAAAAGTAGCCTCAAAATGCTACTTAAGAGATTACAAGAACATCAAACCAAACCCAGAGGGAACTGTAATACACAGAATTATTATGGAAGCTGAGGGAACACTCGTGGCTTTCAAGCACTTGTAATTCCTTTTCAAGGAAGTGATGGAATGCCAGGAATGTTTCCTGGCAAGGATGGATGCCAGCTGTGCACCAAAGGGCTGGGCTGTCCCTCCTCCTGTGCCACCTCCACTCTGAACCCCTCCACCTTCCTCTGCTCCCTCCTGGATCTGCTTCTTATCTTTCCAGGACACCAGCTGCTGTTCCTGTGCTTTTCCAACACCGAGCCTCAGAATCCAGCTTTTTGCTGACTTGATCACAAGCTGGGCTCATCAACTTGTACCTGGAAGGATTTATCTTCCTACAAGCCTTGTGCAAGTCAGTTCCAAGGAGAACTTGTCAGAAGGGGTGAGAAGAATTATCACACCTTCCTTCAGCTGTTCCAAACATCCTTGTCAAGTCTAAACTGAACCTTTGCATTCCTGCTGCAATTAATGGAGAAAGATAATCAGTTCCATAGGGTGCTTCATCCCATCCTAATTCCAATGCCTCACACAGGTGGCAAGATGTTTTTCTGTGATTGCTAAGCTGCATCTGAAAGGACTTTGCTTCCCTGATTTTTCTGAATGCCTCTAGGCATTTCTATAAACACAGTCTTACAACAAGAAGTGCCTCACTTTAAAATGCATATTGTGAAAGTTAATTTATTTTGCTGCCTTAAAACCTCCCACTTGACCACTTGATAGTGCCCCCTTTGTCTCTTCATTCTGAGAAACAGTGTTGAACTGCTCCCTTAAATCTTCTCCAGCTCCTTCTGCTTTCACATGACTCCATCCAATTTTCTCCCTGTTAATCTCTGTTCCAGGCTGAAGGGTGTTATTTACTTCCCTTTTCCTTTTTCAGAAGTTGTTCCGTATCTCTGGCCATCTCTGGTGTCCTTCACTGTGCCTTTCTCTGGTTTGCTTTATCTGAGATGTCCTTTCTGAGCCAGGGGAGCAGCACTGCACACACACAGCCTCATGCAGACACTGGGGATGTGCACAAAAAGCCAAGTGATGGTTTCTGGTTTGTTATCTGCTCTTACTAATAACCCTCCCATGCTGTTTTCATTTTTGAGCACCTCTGGAAGTATTGCCACAGCTTTTAAGATTTCTTTTCTGGATTGTAGCAGCCAGCTCACGGCTTCTCTGTATAAATGCTTTGTAAGATAATATTCCTCTGTACATACTACCTTTGAATGTCAGCTTGCATTTTATCATTTCATTAATATCTCAAGATCCTTTCCTTACCATTTCCTCTCCACTTTCAACCACCCTGAGGGAAGCATCCTTGATGACACCCTGAATAGATGCCTGTCACTCAGCATCATGTCCTAACTGGTACTTCAAGGAAGATTAAACAAAAAAAAAAAAATTTCAAAAGTCATAGAAAGCATCACAATAATTCCCCTGATTTGTGACTCATGGGAAATGTCTGGCTGCCAGTGTGAGCTTAGGCCAAATTTCAACTCCTCTTGCCTCAGGCTTCCTCAGCTGTGAAACAAAAGATGCATTTATAGGGCATGGCAGAGGCCAGGGAACTTTGTCCAGCTGTTCCCAGGTTCAGCTGCCAGAGCTCGTGCCTGTCCTCAGTGTGATCTCCTGTCTCTCTGAGATTTCTCCTGATGGAGGATATCAAAGTGACTCTCCCAAAGGGACAGTTACTGTCACCATGGAAAAACATAAAATTCAACCTTATATTCTCCTACTGAATCCAAAGCTGAGCCAGGACATAAACCTAAGTTTATAGACTCCCTTAAAAGTTTGTTCTCCTTTGTAAGTACCTTGTAGGTCTGCAGAGGATAATTTATATCCGTTATAGCTTTTCATTTCACATCTAATTACCCACTCCAGCAGCCTGGGCAGCAAAGGGTCAAGTTACATGAACAGGGGATGTGAAGGAAGGATAAACCACTGGATCTCCAGGCCAGATCCAGCAATGATCCTTGTCAAAAGCCCCTCTCCAGCTCCCTTGTAGCCCCTTTATGTATGGAAAGTGTGTTTTTCCTTGCTTCCCTGGCTATTCCCCTGATATTTCCAAGCTACACTGCACAGTTTGACAAACTCAGTCTTTCTAAGCCTTTGTTTCAAGATTCACTTGCACTAAGGGAGATTTGGGAGCAATTAGAGTGGCTTTTACAAAGCAGTCATTTTTCTATTTGCAGTTCACATCCTGATAGTAAATATGACAAAGGGGCACTAAACCTTTAAGTAGCTCAAAGTATTGCTGTGCTCAGAGCAAGGCAAACTGAAAGAGAAGCCAGAAGAATACTTATGCAGACCACATTACCAGAAACATTTAAGGGCACTGCAGTTATAAAGAAAAATTCTTACAGTCAGTTATTAGCCAATAAGTGGAGCAGTTCATTGGCAGAGACACAGAAATACACAGCAGGCTACTGGAGCTCTTAGGGAAAATACAATTAACTTGGTAACAAAATTAAATATAGTAGATCTATAATAAGTGTGAGCAGCTTATAGTAAACCCAAAGGGAGTATTAAGAATTCAACCCATCAATCATCACAGCATGTAACCACCCCTGGACAACATTCTGAAGAACCTGTTTGCAATTTTATGCCTATTCCAGTTACTATATGAATAAAGCTGGTCCTTGATTGATTTTTACTGCTATGACTCCTTGAATTTGAGCTCTTCACAGCAGTGATTTAATTTCACATTTGGATATTCTTGGGCTTTGCACACATATAAGCTGCTGCAATGTTGTTGCAAAGCCACTGGGCTATTTCCACCTCTGCCAAATAAACTTTGACAATGTTTTCACCAAAAAGGGACTCACTGCCTCCATCTGAAAAATCTGGATAATGGTTTCACTTCCAATTATGAACAGCTGGAGACCTAAGGCTGCCTAATGGAAATGTGTTGGTAGTGCTGCAGCCACCTCTCCTTTTCCCTCAGCCAAAGTAATCACGAGTAATGCCACAAACTTGGTGAAGTTTTTATGCTAAAATCCCAGCAGGAGAGAAGATGCATCTCCAATCATTCTAAAGAAAAAATATATCCATAAGATTGCAGCTTACAGAAATCAATCCCATGAAAAATAAATTGCTGCCTGCTCTGTTTCACCATGATAATCCAGTTTGGGCTCCACAGTGGTGATTTGAAATTGCAGCACGTTCACTCAGCAGCTGTTCATTCTCCACAGTTTCCCTTTGCCACCACAGGACAGAGAAACCCACCCTGTCCCAGCCCTACAAGGAGCCCCCACACCTTCAACCATGAGAGGTGACCTCAAAATGCAGCTCCCTGCCCTCACAAGCATGGATCAGTTTGTTTCTCTCACCGTGGGTGAAGCTCAGCACTGACAGAGTCCTGACCTGAGTCCTCTGCTGCTCCTGCCACCTCAACCCCTCACAATCCAGCTGAACTGAACTTTTCCATATGTTCCCCTGGAAAAGACAATGCTCTACCCCTTCTGTTCAAGACATTTCATCCCAGGGAGTCAGAAGTGTCTCTAAGTGGAAATCTCAAGTTCCAAAAGGCCCTGAGGCTCTGTGACCATACTAAATTCCTCTTGTACTTCCAGAGCCCTCCAGAATTGTGCAGCCCCAGCCTGTGCTGGTTCCTTTGCCCAAAGAAACGTGGAGAAACTGCAGTTCCTAGGAATTCATACAAGGGTGAGGAGATTTGTTACAACCCAGGGGCTGGAAAATGCAGAAGCACTTGAGAGGTCAAGTATTGGCCAAAGCCAACTCTGCTTTCTTTCTCCCCGGCAGCTTCCCAGCTCCTCATCTTCCCAGCTCCTCCTCACTCTGGCCAGGGGCTGGAAGGGGCCTGATGCTGCCCAGGGTCTGATGAAAACGGGCTTGGAGAGGAGGTTTGGCCTTCTTTTCATATCCATCTCCATTCATAAATCAGGGACAGTGCTACAGCGAAATTCCCACAGCTGGGAGCATTTTAAACTCCATTCTCCAGCCAAGGCAATGCCAGAGAGGAGCTGGAATTGTCACCCAGCAGGCAGGGGAGCCTGGGAGAGCTGTGGGATGAGGATCTGAGGAACAGGAATGGCAGATTTTGCTGGAGATGTTTTGATCCCAGCACTGTTTCCTTTGGAAATAACAATCCAAGGGTCCCCTCCTGCAGTTTCCTCTCTAGGTCTGCTCAGCAATCACCCAGAAAGCAAAGGGAAAAAAAAAAGAAAATTGCCACAGCCCTCCAACCATTTGTTTTCCAAAGCATTATTCAAGGGAAAAAGCTGCACCAGTTGCTCTCTAGGGTGAAAAAAAAAAAAAAAAAACTTGTTTCCATTCCCATGGCATTTGGAAAACACATGTATTGGCTGAGCTCTCAGAGAGTAGGGGCTGCTGCTTGTGTCCCAAGCAGGGCCCACAGGGACCCACCAAAAATCCCTCCCAGCACCAGGAGTGTGGCACAGACCTGGCACAGACATCTTTTATGAAAAATCCTTTCCTTAAGATTTTTTTCTCCTGAGAAGCTGGAAGGCCTCAGGAACAAAATGTAAACACTGATTATCTGCTGCTGTGGAATGCAACAGGTGCATCTGTGATTGGGCCATGTTGTTGTTTCTAATTAATGGCCAATCACAGTCCAGCTGTCCAGACTGTCTCAGTCAGTCACAAGCCTTTGTTGTCATTCTTTTTCTATTCTTAGCCAGCCTTCTGATGAAATCCTTTCTTCTATTCTTTTAGTATAGTTTTAATATAATATATATCATAAAATAATAAATCAAGCCTTCTGAAACATGGAGTCAGATCCTCATCTCTTCCCTCATCCTCGCACCTCTGTGAACACCGTCACACAGACCAGTGGTGAGAGCAGTAGAATAAAAGAAATATTTTACAACCCATAGGACATGGCAGCTCAGGTAATGCAGAGCACCCTGCAGGACAGCCCAGAGTAGCCTTTATTAGCCTGAATTGTCCTGTTGAATCACTGCAAGGACTTGAGCAGACTTTTCTCTTCCCATTTACACTGCTCAAGGTGGCATGAGATGCTTCCTGTAGCAGAACCAAACCTTATCTTTCTTTATTTTTACCATTTCCCCCCTGCCCTGACCACCAACACTCCAAGGATTGGCAGTAGATCAAGGGAAGAATCTGCAAGTCCTCAGGTTTATTTCTTACCCAGGTAATTCCCTAAGCTGGGTCCATGGGGGTGTTCCAGCAGACACTCACCAGGTTCCACTGCTGGATGTGAAGGTCCGCCCGAAATAAACGGGTGACGAATGATTTTTGGGTGCAAAAATAACCAACACAAGGCACAGGGGTTTTGCAGTAACAAATCAACAAGGTGCAATTTATTGATTATAACCACAGCTAAATATGCGTTTGGTTAAGGGATCCGGGGAAGAGAAGGGTAAGACAAGGAAAAAGGGAGGAAAGGAGGTCAGGGAATGGGGTATAGCTACCAAAACGTGATGTCTTCGGGGTCCCGCCGCCGAAACTCGCTGGTACACATCTTGGGGAGATCTCAAAGGGCAGTCGGACCGAACCCCAATATATATACTGTTCTTGGTTGGGGGAAGGTAACTGAAATTAGGTTTCCATGGAGGGGAGAAGTCCATTGTTTTCATGGCCGAATGCTCACAGGTACGTTAAGTTTTCCCCCTCCCTGAGTTGGGAGGGAGTGCAGTCCCAGTCTCTGGAAGGAGGTTGCCAGGGGGGTGCCATGGGGGTGCCATGAGGGTGCCAGTACCGTGCCAGAGGGGTTCTTGGTTCCTTGATGAGGGGATTCGCATCTCTGTTGGTCTGTCACGGTGGTTGAAGACAGGCAAGAGGGGTCTTCTCATGGAGCAGGGGGGAGCCACCCCAGAGCTCAGTCCAGCCAGGTCAGGAGTTTGGAAGAAAGTCCAGTTCAATTGTCCAGAAAAGGGCAGCATGCCCTCTTCGAGTACAGCATGGCGTGTTCTGCAAGCATCACTTGTGAACACACTAGATAAGCAGGAGACTTTCTTTCCCAACCGGCTCAGCAGTTTTAACTCTTCAGTAGTCTTTTCTCATGACAATTGTGAGGCAAAAAATGAAGGATTTTCGGATGGACTTCTACACTGGAGAGGCTCCTCCATTCTTGGGAGAAACCAAAGCCTGGGAGCTGTACAGGTGGGATGAGGGTGACAAAGGTGCTCCCAGGGTGGATCCTGTTCTCTGCAAAGCCCTTTCATAAATACAGCTAAATAAAGTCATGAAACACTGCTGCTTGATCTCTTTGGAGAAAAGCTGCGTTGCTGCTGGTGGTGATGACTCCCCTGGCAGGTTTTTAAGAGCAGCAAAAAAAAAAATCCTGTTGCCTGTGAGCTGGCACAGCCATATCTATTTTAAAAAATGTAATGTACATGCTCTCAGGGAAATGCTCAGCTGTCACAGGTCACAGCAGCATTTCATCTGGGGACTCTAGAGATGCTGGTGGACATCCTGTGCTTTATGAGCAGTTAGTGCCTCTTCTTGTCTGTACCCAGCAAATTATTTCATTTGTGGCCATTACTATTTCTGAAAGGACGGTGTGCTTTTCAATAGACCATTGGAACAGTGGTTCAGCGTCCAGCCTCACCAGGAGCCACCACAAACTGACAGAGGGGCTGCAGGGACAGTGTGAACAATGTGGCCATGACAGCATTTGGTGACATCCTGCTGCAACATCCCCATCCCAAATGAGAGCTTCTTCAGGAGAGCAGGAGGGTGTCAGAACCCAGGACATCCCTCTGGCTGTGCTGAGCAGCCCAGACCCTGCCAGGGGGCTCAGAGACCCTGGCACAGAGCCCAAAAAGATATTTGACTTTACAGAGAAACTGTAGGTTGGCCGATAAATGAAATTGGGCATTGAAAGATGAAAGAAACAATGGGGGAAAACCCTGAATTCCATAAGAATTAAAAATTAAAAGGGAGGGTTGTACTTTAGAGGGGAATCTTTGGTATCAGGCATACTGGGAAGTCTGGACCTCTCAAGTACCTCAGCCAACGGGGAAAGAGAGAAGGGAAATGTGGCTGGGAAATTGGGATAAAAAGGAGGCTGAGTCCTCCAAAAATTTGAGACACCCCAGGGGAATGCCCCATGGCCTCTCCCTTTATTTGAATAAAGTAAAAGGACTCCTCTGTCTCCTTTTTGGACATAAATCACTGATGTTTGTGGATTAATTTTCCTGACAGAGTGAAGGCTGCTGGATGAGCCAGGGGGAGAAGCAAGAGGCAGCTCAGCTCCCCCTGCTCTGTGAGGGAGACTTGGCAAGGCTGTGACTTGCACTTCCAAAGGCTGCTGAAAGAAAAGGGCCTGATTTGCCTTGAAGCAGTGGGAGTTCAGGTTGTGTGCAGCCTCTCTCTTTGCCTTGAAAAGCATCTGTTAATAGAGAGGAGTTGGAGGGGAGCAGCAGACAAAGAGACATCACAGGCACCATCGTCCCCATCGGCGGCACTGCCGCTTGCCAGGAGGGTTTCTCATGCAGCCCACGCCTCTGATGTGCCATTATACTCCATGAAAAGAAGGGAAAATGTCAACTTTAGAACATCTTGGCTATTTCCAGAGGTGCAACGCTATTACAGAGCTGAGATGACATGCACTAGAGGCTGCTTGCTGCCTGTTCCCAAGCAGCAGTTCAGGACCCAGCTCTCGAGGAGTCACCTGAGTAAAAATAAAAATCCCAGAATAAGGCAGCAGCTCCCCATTTAGCTCCTTTTATCCATCAGGGTCCCCCAGATCTCCTCCTGAAGTGCCATTTGTTGACCAGAGCACAGGGAGGGGATGGTGAATGGCTCTGACCCTGTGTGACATTTCCCACATTGGGCATCCCAAAGGCCACACATCTCAGGACAGCCACCAAATTTGTTGTCCTGCCTGTAATTAATTTTCCTGTTGCTCCTGCAGCAACAGAATAAACTCAGGCCTCATTTCCTGCATCCCAGGTCACTCCTCAACAAATGAATCTTCATTCCCCCTCCAAAGGAGCTTACAAAAGATTCACTAAACCACTTTCTCTCTGGTTCTTCATGAGATGCTCCAGGTATCCACTTTAGCATCCAATTTCTCAGGACACCAGCACAGCAACAACTCCCTTCTGACAGGGGACATTATTTTAAAGGACAGAAAAAGTAAATGTTACACACAGGTTTTCCTTCAGCACTGGCAAAGAAAATCCCTTTAATCTGAAATATGACACATCCTGATCAGGTGCAGGGGGGGGAAAAAAAAGAACCAGATCAGAGGAATTTTGCTTTCATGTGGCTACAGGATAAATCATCATCCTGGGCAAGAAATGGGCAGGAATTATAACTGCTCTCTGCTTTTACAGCACATCAGAGACCTGGGAGGGCTGAAATGGCTCCATAGCTCCTGAGCCTCCCAGGCTCCAATTACCCCTCTCCCTGCTCTCAGTATCAAAGGCAAAAAATTGCTTTCTTCATGCTGAATGATCTGCAGGGTGGAGGTAAATGGGCAAAGGGACCTGGAGAAACGAGTGTGGGCTCTGCTGTGCCCAGCTCTCAGCTGTTTATTCACAGGAGGAAGCACAGTAGGAAGGTGTGGGGCTCAAGGTGCAGAGTTTTGCACCTCACCCACCCTGTGATGAGCTGGCTATTTGCTTTAGTAAACAAAAAAAATCAACCTGGGCCCAATTTGGTCTTTGGACACTCCAATAAACCAGAGAGGAAGAAACAAACTGCAGAGAAAAACGTTTTTGTCTTCTGACACTTCCATTTAGGAAAAACACCCTGCAGCACTGACTGCCGTGGGCAGATGGACATGAGCATAGCAGGGGACATTTCCTCTTAAAAAAGGAAAAACCAAGGCTGATGAAATTAATTTGGTAGTGGACCACCTAGCAATCCTGGGGCATGGGACATTCAGTCTCCACATCCCAGCCAGGGCTTGGGATGAGCAACCCTGCTGCTCTCCTAAAAGCAGAGACATCCTTTTCTCTCCTGAATCAGTTTCCCTCCTCCCAGGTGGCACAAGAGCTGCAGGATACTCAGCCATGACCAAATCTCTGTCAGGTACTTTCATCTATCCAGGGCATGCCCTCCCCATCTCTTCAATCATCTTAAAATGGATTTGTGGAAGGTGTCCCTGCCCAGACACTTCACACTTGCAGTGCCTCTTGTAGTTACATGGCCATAAATGTTCCCATTGCTGCCTGAAGTGTGGCAGGTCCAGCCAGCTTCATGGCAATGTCCCTGGCTTTGCTGGATGCAGATTTTAATTAATCTGCAGCATTTCCAGTGCTCACGTTCACTTGCTAAATCCAGACTGATCACTGCACCACTTTCCTTCTCCACTGCATCCATTTTTGATGCCTTATACACTCATTTGTGGCTGATTAGACCCAAAATTACATATACTGCTTCAATTTTGTCTTACAAGCAGTGGCCATGGGTTTATAACCTCAGGAACAGCCAGGTAAGCAAGAGCCTTTCCTTCACTTCACTGTTCTTCAGATTCAATGTTCAGCCCACAGAACCACTCTAGCATTTCATCTCCATAGTTGAGATCCCTCTTCCACAGAAAATTCCCAAACTGTGGTTTTCTCATGAGCACCAGTGCCAGGGCTCAGGGTTTGCCATGGCAGTGAAGCTCCCAAGCAATCCACAGTGAAATTTCAGCTCCAGGTTTCTGTCAGGCTGGGGTGTCCAGGAGAGCCTTGTGCAGACTCTAATAATGTGGATGCTGTTCAGCCCCACAAGCCCTGCTCTGGTTCACCAGGTAAATGTGAGTTATAATCTCTTTTTCCTATTTCCTGTCTCCTAAAAGTCTGTGCTCTGCTATCCAAAAAAAATCCCCCATGCATCTCCTGCCTCAGTGTTTCCACAGCCTCATCCTCTTTCCACACTCAGATGTCTCAGGGTAATAGTTATATATTTTTAAGCCCAGCCTGCTGACAGCAAAACAAATATCCAATTAAATACTTATTTTTAATAGCTGCTGTACAGCTTGCATGCAGCCAAATCCCTTGATTAGCCCTTTGTTTCTCATGCTGTTAAGCCACATTTTTCACTTTAAATTCTAGAGGAAAGTCTTCCCTGGACTGTGCATCCCCTCCTGCAGCCCCCTGGCAGTGACCTCTGCCCAGATCCTGTCAGCCATGGTGGCCTTGGAAGCTTCTTCTGTCACTTCCAGCAAGGACAGAGCACCCAACAAAGCTCTGCCACCATTCCTCATGCAATCCATGGCCCAGAGGAGCTGCAGACCTGGCACCCTGCTGCCCATAAATGAATTCCACGTGCCCAGCACTGAGGCACAGCTCAGCTTTCCCTCGTTCCAGCCTGGATTCAATGATGCATTTTACTTCCTCCCTCCTTTCCATTCTAAATCCAAGCGCAGAGTATTTTTTTATGCAGGTCTCCTTGGCCCTGGCTGTGTCCTGAATATCAATTTTTTTCTGGTTAACTCTTCACTCCTGCTCCTGCTGAAGTGGGGGCAGCTCCAAACTCCTCTGGGATACAGGATTCACATTGCTGGTGTGTTATTTAATCTCACAAACAGCTCCTTGGGCCCAAATTACCTTGCTTGTCACCACCAGCCCATGCTGGATGTTCACAGAACAGTGCAGCTCCCATTCTGCAGCCCTGTAACAAAAATCCAATTTCTGGGTATTTCAGTTGACTTTCAGCCTGTATCCAAGTGAGATTTAACCAGACAGGAATGTAATGCAATAAGTCAGGGGAATGGAAGACTGCTATTTGCTATTTTTTTAGTATTAAAAATGCAAAGTATAAGCAATCTGGGGGAAAAAAATTAAATCCAAAATCCTGATATTGCTTCCCATAATTGCAGATTAAGTTATGGCAAGAATAAAGCACAGCTCCATGGGCAGATGATTTCCAGAAGCAAATCAATAACTTTTAAAGGGCATATTGACCAGCAAGAATGAACCTTGGGAAAAGAGCTAAAATTGAAAAAATATCTACTTGACAAATTATTTAAAATAAGGATTTTTCAGCTTCTTGATTTAAAGTACAGTTAAATCCAGTGATCTAAATATTTTGACTGCAAATCCCAGGTCAGGTTACAGCCTGATCCTGGCAAATATTTTCATTATTGAGACTTTGCTTGTGTAAGAGAAGATGTTTTAAATTTACATCAGACAGTCTTGATTTAATTCTGAATTTCCTTTTATATGAGTACAATCACTTTTTTTGCAGGAATTTAGTTTTTTTAACACACTACAAATTTTCCCTCCAATTAAGGAAAATAAAATAAAATCTGTTAACATCAGCCTCTTTTGTTGCCCAGTTCCATTTCCTCTGCCTCAGATGAAATCCTTGGTGAAGAGTCTCATTGACTGTACTTTGCCCTTCCAGTCACTTTGTATTAAAGATTTGGAAAATTAGTAAAATCATAGCTCTGCTCCCAAATGCTGGCCCAACACAGAGGTTAACACTCCTCTTCATGCACCATGTGCAGACCCAGGAGTTTTCTGGGGATATTTTTGGGAAAGGACAGCCAAAAGCTGCCATTAATCTCCATTTATGTCCCTGCACAGCCCAGCACTGCCAGGAGCTGCTCAGGTCTTTGGCAACTTTTTATTTTCAGAGAACCACAGAATCTTTTAGGTTGGAAAAGCCCTCTGGGCTCCCTCTGGGAATGCAGGGCCCTGGGAGATGCTCGGCCCAGGGGAGGAGCCAAGCATTCCTACCTGGATACAATCTGAGCTTTGGGACACCACAGCAGCCTTTGCCCACTGCACTCCCAGAGGAGCAGCTTTCTGCTGCCCTGCATGGCCAGAGGAGCCCAGAGGGCTTTTGGAAAAGATCAAATCCAGCCTTTTCCCCAGCACTGCCAAGGCCACCACTGACCCCTGTCCCCAAGTGCCACATCCAAATGGCTTTAAAATCCCTCCAGGCATGGGCACTCCACCACTGCCCTGGACAGTGTGTTCCAGTGCTTAACAACTCTTTTTGTAAGGAATTTTTCTAATGTCCAACCTGAACCTCCCCTGGTGCAACATGAGGTCATTTCCCCTTGTCCTTGTTACCTGGGGGAAGAGAACAACTCCTCCTCACCCATGAATGTTCCTGCCTGGACATCTGCTGAACGAGGTCCTTCAGCCCATGCTAAGAAGGTTTTTCTGGACAGAAGCAGAGCATGGCACATTTCCATCACTCTGGGAGGATATTATTACCAGAAAATCAGACTAAGAGCTAAGCCAAAAGGACTTAAAGTAAATCAGAAAACACCATAGTGCCTGGTAGGTGGAAAACTTGGGTTGCAAACACCATGTGGATTTGCACTGGGTGCCCAGCAGTTATCATTAAGAAAGGAAACATTTCTGCTGGGAACATCTCTGTTGACTCCCTGCTGATGGCTGAGACCCAAACCCTTCCCTTGGGATGGCATCACCACTGGGGGAAAAAAGGGGAAACATCTGTGAGCCTTAAAGGAGCTGAGAGTGAACTGAAATTCACTGTGCACTGAAATTCTGTGCACCCTAAAGTGCTTGTGACCCCTCCAAATGTGCAGGGGTTTCACAGGAGGGAGGATGAGATCTGCCTCAAATAAAGGAGGTTTTTGTGTGCCTGGCCCTGAGCACAGATCCTGGTGTGTGCCTTTAGCAGCAGAACATGCAGGGAATGCCTTTGGTTTGTCCTTCCCAAATACATTGATGAAAACAACCCCAAGCTGGGCTGTCAGTGCTGCTCTGCACAGTCAGGGTCCAGCTTGTGACTGAAATTGGCTGAGCCCAGTGCCAGGCTCATCCCTGGGCTTTGTTCATCCCCAAAGAACCCACACAGGGCAGGAACCCCAATGATTTCCAGGACATCCAGCTCGTCCTCTCCATCAAACCACATATAAATGCTGAAAATGCAGGAGTTCTGCAGCCTCAGAACAGCTCCACACACACACTTTTCTTGGTTTTTTTTTTTGGTTTGGTTTTTTTTTGTTTTTTTTTTTTTTTTTTTTTAAATTATAGATTTTTCTCTCCCCATTTTCACAACCCCCTGGCTTGGTTGGCAGTCAGGGACATTAGAAGGAGACCAGCTGATGGACAGAGGCTCAGAGTGAGGCAGGGAGATCACAGAGAGTAATTTCCTAAGGAAATAGACCCAGAGGGGAAAAAAATAAAAACATTGTCATTGTTTATCTTCTTTCAGCAGGTCTTGTTTTTCATTGGAAAAAGCCAGCAGTGCAGCAAACAGCTTCATGAATATACAGATTGTTTTTGGCAACTACCAATTAGCAAAGATTGTGTTCATGCAATCCCCAAGCAGCTATTTCCCTGGGAATTTCTTGTTTTGAACAAGCCATTTTCCATTAGAGAAAACACACACGGTGACAAATAGCTCTTGCTGCCTTTTGTTAGTGGGGGGAGGTGGGAGAAGGGCAGGCAGAAACCCTGGTATGGGGTGTTGGAAAATCTGGGCACAGAGAAATCAGAAACAGGACAAAACAGAAAGGAAAAATGTCCTGGTGTGCACAGAAATGTCACTGTTGGGGCTCATTCCTGCCACTGCAAACCAGGTGTCTGAGGTGGGAAATGGGGCTGTGTATTTTATTTACCATCTGTCAGTGGTGGGGCAGTTTTTTCTTTATCTCTCCCACAGCCAACCCTCCCTCCAGGAGATCTCTGCTGTCCATGGCCACTGAGTGTCCCTGCAGGGCTGATCCAATCCCAGCATCCCATGGGGAGATGCTCCGCCCGGGGGAGGAGCCAAGCATTCCTACCTGGATCCAATCTGAGGGTTGGGACACCCCAGCAGCCTTTGCCCCCTGCATTGCCAGAGGAGCAGCTTTCTGCTGCCCTGCATGGCCAGAGGAGCCCAGGCCCATCTGCAGCAGCCCTGGAGCTGCAGAGGAAAACTCCCCCCTTGTGCAGGATCCCTGCTGCAGCAGAGCCACAGCTGGCACTGCAGGAGGGCTGAGCCCCCATGGCATGGGGCTGGGACACCCCCCTGACACACAGGGGGTCTGTCAGGTGTATTCTGACTCTGGCAGTGTTGTTTTGTATTACTGCACTGTTTATTTAATTTTTTTCCCTAATAACTTGTCACTGTCATATTTTCTGAAAAATCCCTTCACCAGGATTTCTTCTCCTGGGAAGCTGAGAAGCCTCAGAAAAGAATGAAAACAACAATTATCTGATTGCTTCTCCTTGTTTGCTGCCTTGGAATGTGTTCTGGAGAGTGTTTACCAACTGGTCATTGTTTGATTGGTTTCATGTGAATTGTTTTTACTTAATGACCAATCACCATCAGCTGTGTCAGACTCCGAGGAGTCAGTCACGAGTTTTTCATTCTAATTCTTGTTAAGCCTTCTGTCTGTATCTTTTTCTTTAGTATAGTTTTAGTATAGCATTATATAATATAATATAATATAATATAATATAATATAATATAATATAATATAATATAATATAATATAACAATAAATCAGCCTTCTAAGGACATGGAGTCAGAGTCTCAATTCCTCATGTCTCACCTTGTCCTGGGGACCCCTGCAAATACCACAAGAACTGTTATTCCTGCTCCCATATCTTTGCCTGAGAGCCCCTTAATTTCAAAATTATAACAATTCAGAGAGAGAGGGTTTGCATTTTCCATTTCAGGGGAGGCTGCTACCCTCCTTAGCAGACACCTGGCTTTTCAAACCAAAACACCAAGGGACTTAGGGGTCATCACAGCCTATGGTAAACTCCTACTTGCAGGTGAATCCTCCCAAAAAGTGCCAGCCTGAGGTTGCCCACGGCTCCTGTGACCCCCTGCAAGCCCAGCCTGAGTTCTTGCACTGACCATGCAGCCTGGAGAAAGAAACACAACACCCAAATCCTCCAAGCATCACTTCACAGCTTCGCCTGGGACACTGAATGAGCCAAAGATCAGGGAGACAGGCACTCAGAGTCAGCTCTGATGGACAGCTTTTTATTTCTCAATGTTTTCCTTTAACAAAGTGCTACATTCCATAGTTACAGGATGAGGAGCTGCTCCTGTCCACAAGAGAAAACCACAGGGAAGCACGAGGACTGCTCACAGCTCTCTGTGGAAGCAGAGCAGTCCAGAGCAGCCTCACCAGGGTGAACATCTGGCCTCAGAGACACCTTTGGGGATCAGCAGCTGTGTGGTGGAGGTGCATTCCAAGGGGGCAAGAGCTGCCAGGCAGGCTGGTTCCTCCTGTCAGAAGTGGGGCTGGAGATGCCAAAGCTGTTGTGCAGTGCCTGCAAGGAAATTCTGCCTTGTCCTATCAGGAGAATGCAAAAGGGAGGCGAGTGGCTGGTCCTGTGTGGAGTCCAGGGGTTGTTATTGCTGCAGGGACATTGCTGTGCCAATGCCACCACCCTCAGCACTCAGGGCCTTGCAGTTCACCCAGCACTGAGGATGAGAAGGGCCCTTCTTGGCTGCTTTCTTTGTCCTGCCTCTTCCAAAAGAAGCTGCTGGTTTGGCAAGGCAGAGGTGAAGATTCAATCAGCAGTGTCAGGCCACTGGAGCTCCAGCTCCCACCTGAACCCCCCATCCCCTCCCTGCTGCCACCTGGTCATTCCAAGGGAATGAATCCAACTCCAGGAGCTGAGCAGAGGCCATTTTTAAGAGCCCAATCCCAAGTCTATTGGCCTTGGATGAGAAGGGAAGGAGCTGAGTGGTGCTGGTGCTTCAAGGACCTGCAGCCACTGCAGGAAACTCTGTCTGAGCTCCCAAGGCTCCCCCAAGCTTCCCTCGAGCCACAGGTGGCTCTGACTGCCCTCCTTGCTTCCAGTTCAAGCTGAACACTTGGGGACCCTCCAGGGCTGACCAAAACCAACTATTCCACAGAAAGCTTCCCTCTAAAATGGCCAGCAGTGCTCAGGTCCCATCCTTGGGTGAAGCATTTCAGAGCCAGAGTCAGGCCTGGCAGTGCAGACAGATCACAAGAAAAACCTTTGGGAAACCCACCTAACTCCTAAGCCTGTCTCCAGCAGAGAGCCCACACTGAGCTGTGCATGCAGCTGGGCCTCCCTTCCTTGTGGACTTGCAGCATCCAAGCCACCCCTGCCATGTCCTCTCTGGTTCTGAGGACACCAGGGACCCCAGAGATGCAGTAAAACCCCACTTCCATCATTCTGACTGGCAGTGCTGCCTTTAATTCCTCAAGTTCATTATGCTGGAGAGGGAGAGGAGAGACAGGGAAACTGATTGCCCCTGCAGAAAGGCAGTGTTTCCCAAAGTGGGGATTTATTAGCACAACAAAAGGCCACAGCACCTCCCCACCCACCTTCCCAATCCATCAAACTGAGAGCCCATCCATAAGGATCCTCCTGAGCTGCCACAGCTGGGCTACTCAAACCAGCAGCCTTCCTCAGCCATCCCTCTTGGTCCTCCTCCTGACTGACCCAGCAGCTCTGTGTATTATCAGATGTTTTATCAGATATCCACCTTGCAATCCCCACCATACATTACCAGGAATAAATCACCAAAGAGCCCAAGGGACAGTATTTCCCAATCCCCAATAGTGAAGGAATGATTCCTGGACTGGTAACACCTTCCAAGCACCTCCAGGCTCCAACAGACTTAGGAACCAGCAGGAAATAGGGAGAGATTAATCTGGAGGGAAAACTTCATTTTAACTTGGAGTGACCAAGTGAGAGAGAGGCCTGAATTTTGGATTTCATGGTGTACTGCCAGTCAGTGCCTCTTAAAGATGTGGGGCTGCTTTTTAGCAAGGCAAAACCCTCCTGGCTGATGTTTCAGGAACAAAAAGGGAGAGATGCACTGTGGAGCCCTGGCTGGGGGGTATGAAGACCCCCACCCCAAAAAATGTTGTCTCCCCAGCCTGCTCCCCATGCACCCACAGGATGGATGACTGAGGTACCACACACAGCTGCTGGACTGGAAGACTGAGAGCAGCATTTTGGAGCAGCATTTTGGAACCAGTGTCCCACCTGTCCTTGTCCAGGTGACCCAGGGGGTGTCACAGGCTCATAGGAGAATGCCTGGGCTCTGGTGAGCATTGGTTTTTCAGAGCTGACCATCACATCTGGTGATTTAATGCCCAGAGGTGGCCTTGAGCCTCTCAAGAGAGAGCTCACCTCAGGAGGGGCTCCTGGAAGTCCTCCTTGCCTTGCAATCCCACTGACACTTCCACAAGACATTTCCCCACCATCTGACAGGCCTTTCCACCTCCACAGGGAACCAAATCCTGCTCCTGCCACTCCTCAGCCTCCCCTCCCTCCCATTCTCCAAAGGCTCAGGGGGATTGAATTTCAGCACATGTGGGGTCTGCCCTTTTCTGCTCACTTCCCCTCTGGCAACAGTCACTGTTCCTTGCAGGAAGGATGATTCCCCACACAACAGCGATTCCCACCTCAGAAACATGAATTTCCCTCTCAGAAACATGGATTCCCACCTCAGAAACATGGATTCCCCCCTCAGAAACATGGAAACATGGATTCCCACCTCAGGAACATGGATTCCCCCCTCAGAAACATGGATTCCCACCTCAGGAACATGGATTCCCACCTCAGGAACATGGATTCCCCCCTCAGAAACATGGATTCCACCTCAGAAACATGGATTGCCCCTCAAAAACACAGATTCCCACCTCAGAAACATGGACTCCCCCCTCAGAAACATGAATTCCCCCCTCAGAAACATTGATTCCCCCTCAGAAACACAGATTCCCACCTCAGAAACATGGATTCCCTCCTCAGAAACATTGATTACCCCCTCAGAAATGTGGATTCCCACCTCAGAAACATGGATTCCTATCTCAGAAACATGGATTCCCTCCTCAGGAACATGGATTCCTCTCTCAGAAACATGGATTCCCCCTTGAGAAACATGGATTCCCTCCTCAAAAACATGGATTCCCAACTCAGAAACATGGAAACATGGATTCCCATCTCAGAAACATGGATTCCCACCTCAGAAACATGGATTCCCATGTCAGGAATGTGGATTCCTCCCTTAGAAACATGGATTCCTCCTTCAGAAACATTGATTCCCCTCTCAGAAACATGGATTCCCCCCTCAGAAACTTGGATTCCCACCTCAGAAACATGGATTCCCTCCTCAGGAACATGGATGTTTTTCATGTCAGATTGAAGTAATTCCACAGTGGGAAGCACAGCCCAACAGTGCAGGCTTTTCCTGGTTATTTTGACAGCATTTCTGGGCAAAGCTGCATTATTCTCCCCTGCTCAATGCCTGTGACACCTCAAGCACTGTGTCCCTCAGTACTCAGGACTAAGAGGGCACCTCCACAACCCCCTGCACCCATCTGTGCCATGGATTCACCTTTCTCCCCACACCAAGGGTCCCCATCTCACCCCCCACATCTGACATCTCTGCAGCTCTTGCTGTTTTCCCACTGTTAGCCACAAATCCCTCAACAGTGACTGCACCTTCTCCCCGGGCTTTAGAGCCTTTCTGAATTCCATGGTTTGGACACCAGTGGCCCAGGGAATCCATGGCTGCCCCATCCCTGGAAGTTTTCCAGGCCAGACTGGACGAGGCTTGGAGCAACCTGGGATAGTGGAAGGTGTCAGGGTTGGAACCAGGTGCCTTGAAAGTCCCTTCCAACCCAAACCATTCTGTGATCCTGTGAGACAAGACCCATGCAGATCCCCCAAGGGTGCTGCTGCTCACACAGCTTTCAGGGGCTGAAAATGCATTTTGCAGTGGGGTAAAGGGGTTCAGAGGCTCCACTCTCATCCCTGTGGGAATGCAGCCTTGGAAAGAGAAGAACCTGGAGCTGGTGTTCTTCCAAGAGGAGGTAGAAGCTGGGGAAGTCTCTGACCTGCCTCTTCTGTCACCTCCTTGCACACTGAGCAAAAGCCAAGAGATGCAAAGGCAAGAGCAGCCATCAGTAGATGAGTGCTGGTATTTATTGTGCTGTAACAGACAGTGCTGGTTGGACATGGACAGGGAATTTTGAGTGGAATCAATGCTGAGGCCATTCCTGTGTGTCTCCAAGCAGTGTGGAGCAGAGCTGAAAGAAGAAAGGGGTGAGAGTTGAGGGCACCCAAGGGCAGAAATGTGCTTCAAACTGTATCAAGAACCCTGTACATGGGCACTTCTCGGGCAGCCAGGGGTACAGGCCAGGCTTACAACTCATTAATTAAGCAGAGCAGCTAATCTTAGCACTAAGGAACGCTAGCTCAGGTAATGTAACATTTAAAATGAATTGGACAGAAGTCATTCACAGTAAAGATTTCCATTCCTGGTATGGGTGAGAGCTATTGTTATGATTAGATTACTGCCAGCCAGGACCAAAACAGTACACCATGGCAAGAGGAAAATAATCATCCACACGGATCAGCTCCAGCTGTGGCTCTGAATGAGGGAGTGTGAGATCTCCACTACTGTATCAAAACAAACACCACGGGTGGCACACGTAGGGCATAGCATTGTCATTGTCATTGTCACTGGGCTGGGGACGCACCCCTGCCCGGGGCAGCCGAGGGAGCAGCGCTGCAGCAGCACAAAAGTCGCTCATTCTTCTCCTCCCCCTCTCTCCCTCCTCTGGAAAGTCACGGGCTCTCCCTCCCAAGGGCACTGCAGTTCCACTCAAAATTCATCTTCAGAGCTGTCGGCCAGGAGCATCACTCGGTCCTGCATGCTGTTAAATTCCCTCTGCTGGGGGAGGAGAACAAACATCAGAGAGCGGCAAAAAGGAACCAAATGGAGAGAATTTGGGTGCCCCCATCCCGTAATCGAGGTGCCCCAGGTCAGATAGACCCCAGCCAGGCTGAGCTTGGTTTCCAGCCAGGAGGGTTCAGAGTTTCCATACCTTCCTGTGAAAAATGCATGTATTTTATGATAGGCTTTTCGCAAATATTAAAATTAATATTAGATGTGTTGTGCTAGAAAGTAATGCTGTATTAATTCTCTTAAGTACTGTGTTAAATGGTTTTAGGTTACAAAAATTGTTAAAATAGAAACGATGCTTTGTAAGATACTTTTTTTAAAGAAAGGACTTGCAGTGAGATAGCAGCCACAGGACACCTGAATCTTTCAGAGAAAAATAATTTATTGCTCTCTTATCAGAAGAAACAAACTTCTTCCCGCCTCGAAGGCGCTGTCAGGATTCAGAGGAAGAAGCTGACACTGACCAGATAGAATCCTGGGTTTGAATGGAATTTATGCATCATGTATGAAGTGTGTGAATATGCAACAGGCTGTTGTTTTTAAAGGTTAATCCTCTGTTAACGTGGATCCCTTTTTCAGGCTCATGCTGCCCAGAAAAGGTACCCAGACATCCATAACTCTTTGTATTTGTTGTCTCATATTGTCCTAATTCAAATTGTCCAAATTATTATTACTCTAATTGTATTACTATTTTTATATAACCATTTTATTACTATTAAACTTTTAAAATTTTAAAAACAAGTGATTGGCGTTTCTCACACTCCATACCTTCCTTTTGTGCCGCTTGGAGCCGTTTCTCCTCCGGCGATTCATCATCTTGATGCTGTAGAGCGCTCCCAGGATGAAGAGAGCTCCAGCTATTCCAACTCCCACAGGAACCAGCATCCCTGACATGTATCCTGCCTAAATGGAGGAGAGAGGAGCAGAGCATCACTCCCAAACCCATCCTTCCAGAGCCATTTTCACCAGCCAAAGATTGCAATGTATCCCCCTATGGTGATTTCCTCAAAGTTTACTGGATTTGAGCCCCCATCACCTGCCTGCACGGGATGATTCCCCACTCCAGGAGCCAGTTGGTCACCAGCACAACTCAGCTTTTCCTGACACACATTTACTGACATCCTGCACTGCCTGCCTTTAGGAGAGGGACATTTCTCTCACAGATGGGCCACTGTGTGCTGGAATCCTCTTCTGGGTGGAGGGACTCCAAAACAGAGGATGGGGCAAATGAGAGGGGCACACAGACTGGTGCTGATAAACTCAATTAGGAAGAGGAGGGAATGGGGTCAATGATTTGCAAGTGATTTGCTACACCAGCAACTGGTTGGGAGTGTTTTTTGTTTTGAAGGAAAACCGTGGCTGCCGAAGGAAGGTGATCTCGAGGTCTTCTCGGCTTTGTACTCAAAATCTTTCAGCCAAACACTTTGGCTTTGCATGGTGTGAAAAATGCCTATTTTATGATTGGCTTTTTGCAGCTATTAAAATGAATATTTCATGTGTTATGTTAGAAAGTTACGCTGTGTTAATTTTCTCAAGGAGTGTGTTAAATATAGTTTTAGGTTATAACATAAGGTTAAAATAGAAGCTATGCTATGTAGGATACTTTTTTTAAAGAAAGGGCTCACACTGAGATAGCAGCCACAGGACACCTGAATCTTTCAGAGGAAGAGAATTTATTGCTCCATTATCAGAAGAAATGAACTTCTTCCCGCCTTGCTCAGTCCTGAAGATCCCGTTAGGATTCAGAGGAAGAAGCTGACACTGACCAGACAGAATCCTGTATTTGAATGGAATTTATGCATCATGTATGAGGTGTATGAATATGCAACAGGCTGTTGTTTTTAAGGGTTAATCTTCTGTTAATGTGTGTCCTTTTTCAGGCTTATTTTGCCCAGAAGAGGTACCTGGACTGTCTATAACTCTTTGTTTCTATTGTCTCATATTATCCTAATCCAAATCATTATTATTCTAATTGTATTACCATTTTTAATAACAATTTTATTATTATTAAACTTTTAAAATTTTAAAAACAAGTGATTGGTGTTTTTCACACATGGGAAGAGGTCCCCTGCACGGCACCAGGATGGTGACACAGGGAGGACACTCACACCCTCAGGTGGCTTTAAGAGGAGCCCAGCAAAATTAACCAGCCCTAATTCAATCACTGTGATCAGTGTGTTTGCACTGCCCATTAAAACAAAAAATACAGTCAGCATGGCTAATCTAAAATTACACATCTAAACACTCTAAATCCTTAGGAAAATATTCCCAAATTCTTGCTATTTTATATTTGACTGCTTTAAATGAAAAGGAACCTAAGTTTTAAAGTATTGTCTCAGAGTCCTCACCTAATTTGGGCAGGTGGGCTCAGCATTGCAAGGGAGGCAGGTACAGCTTCACCCTCTGCCTGCTACACCCCCAAAAATGAATTTTTCCTGCCAAGGGACACAGGCACCAATTGTGAGGAGTATCAGACAGCTCCCAGCAAGGCTCAGCCCATTGCTTACAACCACCTGCCTTCATCTGTGCTCTCAAAACACAACACAGCACACACACCATAATTACTTCTCTCCCATAATCCACTGAGTGGGAGGAAATAAAAAAAAAAAATTTAAAAAGCTCTTCAGGTGCACTAGCCTGCCTGTGTACACTTACCTGGAGAATGAAAATAACTGCTTTGATCTGGGGCAGGCACCAATTGGATCAGGGTTTGGGTCAGGGTTTGGGTTGGAATTGGATCAGGGTTTGGGCCACAGTTTGGATTAGAATTTTAGATTAGACTAGATTTTTGGCTTAGAGCAGCACCAAATCCTTTTCTATGGACCCCCATCAGGGGCTGCTCCCTCCTCCCCCAAGGAGAGCTGGTTTGCTCCCCAAGCCCCTCCAGATCCTACTCAGTGCTTTAAACAGCAACAGCTCCTCTGTGTGTGGATCCCAAAGCCTCAGGGATCTTCAGCTGCATCATTCAGGTTCCCTGAACCCCCTCCCAGAACAGCCAGCCCTGCTCAGCTCAGGTGCTGGGAAGGGGCTGCAGCCTGAGCCCAGCTCCCAAAAAAGGACACAGCTGAAGGCCGTGTCTCTGTGAGGCAATTAAGGTGCCTTAATTGGGTGACCTAATTAGTGCAGCGTGGAGTTTTCTATTTCTGGAACTTTGCTGCTGGCATGGGCAGTGAGGGGAGGCTGCAAATGGCTCTGAGCTGCTGCCCAGCTGAGTTTCCATGTCAGAAATCACAGTGAGCTCCTCAGCCTGTCTGTGAGCCTTTACCACACCTGACCAGCCTGTGGCCTTTTACAGGTTTCCCCCAGCCCCCAGATCAGTGTTTTACACCCCAAAAACCTGTGATGTGATGCAAATCCATCCCTTCTGTGTCTTGCAGCCCAACTTCTGAGGGCTACTGCAGTTTCTAGACAGAAAACCCCATTTCACAGGCCAAAGCCACATTTTCACCCCTTTATGGGAAAGAAGATGTAGCTTCTTTAGCTTTTAATACACCCAATCCATGCCCAGGACCTTCCTGGCCCTGCTGGGCTTTGAGATAACAGCAAGAGAACCTGAGAGGAACTCCCTGTCCATTATTTGCCCCACCAAATGCAGCATTTGCACAGTGATTGCAGGAAACCAGACATAAATCAGTCCCTGACCTGTGCTCCTGGTCCCACAGCCCCACCTGAGGGACAGGGAAGGACATTTCTCTCAGAGATGTGCTGGAATCCTTGTCTGGGTGTAGGGATTATAAAACAGAGGATGGGCAAATGAGAGGGGCACACAGGCTGGTGCTGAAAAACTCAATTAGGAATAGGAAGGAATGGGGTCAACACGTTTATTTGCAAGTGATTTGTGACACCAGCAACTGGTTGGGAGTATTTTTTGTTGGGCTTTTCTAAGGAAAAACATGAGCCAGGTGAAAGATCCCAAAGGAGGGAGGTGGCTCAGGAGTGAGTGGAAATGGACACCAGTGGATCCTCAGTGACAGCAGTGCTTGTGCTGGGTGTGGGAATCCATAAAATCAGAGGGTTTTGGGAAAGCTGCAAAAGGCAGGCCTTGGAGGCAGCAGAACTGTGATTAGAGCTAAGCAGATTGGTCAGCAGAAAAATTATGTAAAATGTAGAAAAGTAAGGACAAATAGAACAATGGTTTGTGTATTAACGCTTGTCTAGAATAACTCCTTAAGCTGCAGAAAATTTTATCTAGTGAGATATTAGGAAGTTGTAAGCTTAATAATGGAGCTCTGTGCCTTGTGTTTTAAGGCTTACAAGCAGGTATTGTATTTGAAATAAGCAAGCATTTTTTAACCAAAGGTACCTGTGCTTACAGTGGTTGGATGGAACTACTGGCAATGTGCTTTTGCTTTGTGTAATTGGTCGAAAAACTTTTAAAGTAAGTTGTAACATTAAGTTCTTGGTCTGCTGATGTCATCTTCCCATTGTCAAAACCATGTAATAAAATTGATACTGGAAAATAAAACAGCTCAAGGCTGTTCCCTGCAGTCCCATCCCATTTGTGATTTGTGCACAGCCCCTGGCTGGTGATAGCTGGGCACTGCCACAGCCCAGGCTCTGCCTGCAAGAAGTTCAGGCTCTGCAGGGCTCTGCTGGAGACAGGAACATGCAACAGGGAAGGACAGAGGTGGCCAACAAGGTGACAAGAGGAAAGACAAGCTTCAGGGAGAAGCCACTGATGTCCCCAGGCTGTGCTGTGCCCCGTGCTGGCATGCGCAGTGCCCTGTGCATGCTGCAACCCCTCCAGGCACACAGCCAGCCTCAGCTGCTCTTTACCTTGGCTGGGAAAACCATTCTCTGTCCTTTCAGCATCTGCTCTGGATGAATCCCAGGCCAAGGAGGCTCTAGACTGGCTCTAGACTTGCCTCCTTCCTAGTGCAGGCAGAAAGGCAACTCAGCAGGGCTGGGCAGGAGCCCAGTGAAACCCTCCCACCCCCAGTCCTGCAGAACTGCTCCAGGTTGCAAGGCAAGTTGTTTTCCATTACCATCTGCATGGCAGATTATCTTTGTCAAGTGGGCAGTTTGCCTTATCTCTCTCTGAGTGATCACAATCACTCCTCCCTCCAGGGAGACATCTGCTGATAACAGCTATTGAATGTCACTGCATGGCTGATAAGAACTACAGCATCCCATTGGGAGATGTGAGCCAATGGGAGGAGCCAAGCATTCCTACCTGGATATAATCTGGAGATTCTGGAACACCAGCACGGCTTCTCCACTGGATTCCCCAGAGGAACAGCAGCTGCCTCTTCTCCCCCTGGATCTTCAGAGGAAGAATACATCCTTCTCTACAGGATCCCTGCTCCAGCAGAGCCACCCCTGACACTGCAGGAGGGCTGCAGCCACAATTCCAATGGGACTGCTGCCAACAGCCTGACCCACAGGGTGTCAGGTTGGGTTCTGACTCTGTCAGTGCTGTTCTAGTGCACTGCATTGTTTATTTTATCCTTTATTTTCCTTCCCTATTAAAGAACTGTTATTTCCTGCTCCCATTTTTTTTTTTTTTTGCCTGAGAGCCCCTTAATTTAAAATCTATAGCAATTGGGAGGGGTGAGGAGGGTTTACATTCTCCATTTCAGGGGAGGCTCCTGCCTTCCTCAGCAGACTCCTGTCTTTCCAAACCAAGACAAGAACAGACACCCAGGCCCTGATTCTCTGCTCTGACCTGATGGTAAATGGTGAAAGTGCTGCTGGAATTTGGTGTGGAACAGAAGCAGGGCTGGGCTGGCTGGGTGAGTCTGCCTGAGCTCAGGGAAGGCTTTGCAGGCATCACTTCCACTCCCTGTGATGGTTTTTGTTTCTACTGAGTCTGACCCTCTTCAAGAATCTCCAAGGCCTATTGAGTCACAAAATGTTCTTGCTGTCACCTCATTTCCAGCTTCATGGCTCTGCTGTCAGCAACACAGCACTTGGAAAGCTTCACAACCCTTCTGAAATGTCAATATTTGCTCCAGGGCAGCAGAGCCTAAAAAGCCATCAGTGCCTGTGGCTGCACAGCTCCTGGATGCATGGAGCAGCCCCTGGGATGCCAGGGAGGAAGGATCAGGGTCTGGTACCTTGTTTATCAGCTTTGCTGTGTTTGATCATTCTCCTTGCAGGGATTTGCAGCACGTGGAGGTGGAAAGGCCTCATGCAGAGGCACTGGCATGGCAGGCAGCCTCTCACCAGAGAGCAGCACCTCTTGATTTGGATCCAGAACTGAGCTCAGCACGTAGAGAAAGGGGGTGGAACTAAGTCCTTTACCTTGGGGTCCCTGGAAACATTCCAGGTCAGGCTGGACAGGGTCCTAAACACCTGTCTGGTGAAGATATCCCTGCTCAGTGCAGAGGGGCTGGGCTAGATGGACCTCCAAAGGTCCTTTCCCACCAAAATTATTCTAGGATAAGTTAAAGGGAAATTAAAAAAAAAAAAAAAAAAAGTAACTTGGGTTATCTGACAAGGTCATTTTCTGGTGCAGAGAAATCAATCAAACACTTCTGTCCCTCCTGCCCTTAGTTACAACCCATCAGGGATTTTTTGTGCATTCACACCACTCTATACCAGCAGCACCTGGCTCATTTGCCTCACAGAGAAAATTTTGAGCCCTTTCTCAACTGTCCGTATGGAGATAAAGAACTGTACTGACAAGAATTTATTTATTCCTGCAAGTTAAAGTGGTTTTGCTTTGAAAGGAACTGAAACACTGAGCCTCCTACCTTATCTTTCAGCTTCTCCATCCAGCTTCTCACTGAAAAATAAGGAAAAATAAAAGCTGCAATCATGTTGCTTCTATTAATTAGTAACAAATGATAGTGAGATTAAAATAGACAGCAATTAAATTGACAAGCTGATAAGGCTGAACATTAGATTTCCTATTTCTTCATTCATGAGAAAAAGCAAATGCAGCAAATCAACACAAGAAACTCTTGGAGTTGGCAGGCAAGCAGCTCACCTTTGGCTGAGCAATTCCCATCTTCAGAGTGATTTAAAAAAGAAAATAAAAACCAGTATTTCAGGCTGTGGGTTTTTGACCATCACTTCTCATACACGCACCAGGGTGTCTGACCAGGAGAAAACCTTTCAGAGCAGTTATTTCCTTCCCCTGGCCTCCTCTATGTGGATATTCTGCCCTGTATTTTGTATAGCCTGTAATGATGGCTAAAAATGTATTTTTCACTGCCTTTTATTGCCCTGCTTTTCTGGAATAGTCCCTGCCTGCTCTGGGAAGCCTCCAGAGGGCTGGGATGGCACTGGAGGGGCTGAATCACCAACCCAAGCAAATTTGTACTGCCAGCACTGCGACTTTCTTCTCCTGACAGTTAAATAAAATATAAAATATGAAATATGACAGGTGGGAATTAAAACTGTGTAATGGCAGGTGCTTTGGGATGGAATATTCACTGATCTCAAAGAGCTGCAAGGGCTCAGCAGTGGGTGCAGGGGTCACAAACAGCACAGGGCTCTGGGTGTGTCTGCACTGCACCAAGGCAAAATACCCACAAGGATCCACCAGGATTTTAACAAATTCCTGCTCATAGGTAAGAGGCAATAAACAGTTAAATATTGGGGTTTTTGGGGGCTCAGAAAGTGTGTTTTTTCAAGGATTCTCATCTCTCCAGGAGGACAATGCTAAAGGCACAGGGGACTCTTGGATGCAGCGATGTCCTTCTGAGGGATATTTCCTCCAGGGCATGTTAAATTCCAAATGTAACACAAAGTTTATGGATTTAGACCTGATCTCCAAGCCTGCTTTGTTATGAAACATGCCTTCAAAGCTTGAATTAGCAACATCAGTGTCAGCATCACTCAGAGCACCCTTTTGAAAGGGGGAGCCTTTCTGTGAGGGGGCACAGGAGGGCCAGCAGCAAATGGCTATTTTATGTCTCAGATACAACACAAGTTCAAAGCCATTTGAATACTCCCTTTGAAGTGTTAGCAACATAACACCTTCAGAGGGATAACACCTAACAGAAGGATCCCAAATTAGCTAAAGGTGAACACCTGTGAAGGAGGCACAGGTGTGCTTATCTCTGATGGGGAGCTGAGAAAAAAAGATTAATTATCCAGGAGAGGGACACACACAGCACTAGAAGAGCACAACAGATCTTGTTTTATCTTGTTTTATCAGCTCTTCCCACCATTAGTCCTGGCCTGCAGAGGCTAAGACATACAGAACTCAGTTTATGAAGGTGCCACCACAATCCTCCTCTGCCAGCCCAAGCCTGCATGCCCTGGATTCACAGAATCACAGAATTTACAGAATCACTGGGTTGGGTAGGGAGACACCTTCAAAACCATTGAGTCCATCCCAGCCCCAACAGCTCAAGTCACCCCTGGCACCCAGTGTCACATCCAGGCTTTGTTAAACACACCCAGGGATGGGGACTGCACCACCTCCCCGGGCAGCCATTCCAGAACTTTATCACCATTTCTTTTTCCTGATATCTAACCTGTATTTCCCCTGGTGCAGCTTGAGGGCGGATTCCCAGTGGAATCCCAGAGAGGAAGGACACGCCTGGCTGCCCTGGGCTGGGTTTCCAGGTGTGACACTGCCAGGAGTGGTGACAGTGGCTCACACCCACAGGGCTTGGGGACAGCATCCCCACCTGCACCTGCAGGGCTCAGCTGGCCCAAACCCCAGCTGAGCACAGCACAAAGCCTATTTTTACACCTCTCCCAACCATTCCATGGGATCAGTGATCTCACCAATAGCTGACCCACTTTGCTGCAGCTGAACAACAGCAGCAATTAACTCCAGAGTATTTCTGCCAAGGCAGAGGCAGGGCTGAGCTAAGAATATTCCATTACCTATTTTTAATGAACACAGATGATGGCTTTGTTCCCCTGTGCTCCACCAAGCAACAGCAGCACCCAGCAGCTCCATACTACAAATCTTTATTTGCTGTTACACATTTGTTATTAAACCTAGCCTTGCTTGCAGCTGTGAGGTGCCATTGGAAATCAACCCAGGCCACAGGAAAAACAACCCAAGATGATTCTCCCTGACCAGGTGCCTCTCCAGTGGATGCTCTAATGCAGCCACAGCCTCTGACCTCTGCTAGAGGAAAATAGTGGCCCCAAATTAATGAGATTCAGGCAGGAGGTCAGAAACCCCTCAATGTCCTGGCAGGACTGCACTGGGAAGGAGCAGAGAGAGTGGAGCTGTGATGAAGATTGCAATGCAAGATGTTTTCTATTACCATCTGTATGGCAGTTGTCTTTTGTCAGTGGGCAGTTTGCCTTATCTCTCTCTTTGAGTGACCACAGTCACTCCTCCCTCAGGAGGGGACATTGCTGATAACAGCTATTGAATGTCACTGCATGGCTGATAAGAACTACAGCATCCCATTGGGAGATGTGAGCCCAGAGGGAGGAGCCAAGCATTCCTACCTGGATATAATCTGGAGATTCTGGAACACCAGCACGGCTTCTCCACTGGATTCCCCAGAGGAACAGCAGCTGTCTCTTCTCCCCCTGGATCTTCAGAGGAAGAATCCATCCTTCTCTACAGGATCCCTGCTCCAGCAGAACCACCCCTGACCCTGCAGGAGGGCTGAGCCACAATTCCAATGGGACTGCTGCCAACACCCTGACCCACAGGGTGTCAGGTTGGTTCTGACTCTGTCAGTGTTGTTCTAGTGTATTGCATTGCTTATTTTATCCTTTTTTTTTTTTCTTTTCCCTATTAAAGAACTGTTATTTCCTGCTCCCATTTTTTTGCCTGAGAGCCCCTTAATTTAAAATCTATAGCAATTCAGAGGTGTGGGGAGGGTTTACATTCTCCATTTCAGGGGAGGCTCCTGCCTTCCTCAGCAGACTCCTGTCTTTCCAAACCAAGACAAGCTGTCACAGCCAAGGTCCCAGCCCTAGCAGGCTGGGGCCAGGACAACTCAGGGAGCACAGGGTTACCATGAATTACAAACACTTATCATGTCACCAATGCATTGTTCTAGCAGCTGGCAGGAGATCACAAGCCCCTGTGTCACCAAAACTGAGCACTCACTGCCCCAGTGATTCGCCCCTCTGTGTGTGGATAGGAAACAGAGCATTATTTCAAGGCAGAATTGATATCTATGCTAAGCAGCTACCCTCAATTAATTCTGGGCTTCAGACTCTAATTATGCAACAGAATCCATAATTAATATTCTGGCTTGGTCTTGGGAAAGGAAGGTTGTGGCTGGCACATTCCCATGAAAATGCAGCTCTCTCCAAGAACACCAGGTGACTTGCCAATGAGGGCAAGCAAATAATTAGTAAAAAATACACTAGTCCATGTATTTTCCATCATCCCCTTTATTCCTCCTTTCTCTGATCACTGAACGTCCTGAAGAAATTCCAAGAGTCTCTCTGGGTGTGAATTACCAGCAAGTATCTGCAGTGCTGGCTCATCTTCCACAGCACTTCCAGGATGGTGACTGGGACTGGTCCAAACTCTGCCTCAGCTTAATTTTCCAAACTCTGCCTCAGCTTAATTTTGATGCTTGGTTTAATGGGGAGCTAAGTAAGATGAGAGTGGAGCACTTCAGCAAATTACATATATAATCTGACATTTCCTTAGTGACTTATGTAATGTCTGCATCTCAGCAAATTAATTTTAAATAACATGTAGCTTAAGATTAAGCCAGTCAGGAGCACAGAGGAGGAGCACACAGGTCTGGCAGTGGCCTCAGAGCAGCCCAGGATGGATTCATGTGCTATTTTTAGGCAGTTTTACCCAGCTTTCCCCTTCAAAATGTGCAGCCACATTATTATAATAATTCAGAAGCTCTGGTGCTGAAGAAGTGAGGCTCATTGGCAGAGGTCAGCAGCAGCCTGTGGTGTCTCCCTGGCCCTTTTGGAGGGACGTGGGCAAAGGGACACTCATAATTCCCTGTGAGCAAAACCCCTCTGGGATCTCTGGCTCTGGCAATGCAGGCAGAGGCTCAGGAGGGGACAGCAGGTGACACCTGAGGGTACATGGCACTGGATGCCCAAAATCAGAAGGTGTAACAGTGTTCACAGGGGTCTTTGGATGAGGGAAGAGATGAGGATTTGACTCCATATTTCAGAAGGCTTGATTTATTATTTTATTATATATATTACATTAAAACTATACTAAAATGAATAGAAGGAAAAGTTTCATCTCAGAAGGCTAGCTAAGCTAAGAATAGAAAGGACAAGAATGTTAAAAAAGGCAGCTGCCTCAGACTCTCTGTCCGAGTCAGCTGTGCTGTGATTGGCCATTAATTAGAAACAACCACATGAGCCAATCACAGATGCACCTGTTGCATTCCACAGCAGCAGATAATCAATGTCTACATTTTGTTCCTGAGGCCTCTCAGCTTCTCAGGAAGAAAAAAAAAATCCCAAGAAAAGGATTTTTACAAAAAGATGTCTGTGACAAGAAGGTGCTCTGAGGTCTCCCCAGAGCCTTCTCTTCTCCAGGATGAACACCTCCCTCTCTCCCAGCCTGTCTCCAGCCCTCAGAGCATCTCTGTGGTCTCCTCTGCACTCACTTGGGTCCAGATCCCTTTTTATGCTGAGCCTTCACTCCTGATCTCCCTCCCTGCTGCTGTTCCAAGGACTGTCCATCCCCAGACAAGTTCATTTTCATGTTCCAGGTCTCCTGTGCCCCCTCTGTCCTGGCAGCTGCAGGGGCTGGGTGCCAGAGCCTGGCTCTGCCTTTCAGCCTCACCCACCCCAAGGCACCCCCAAATCCCCCACCAAAGGCTTTTCCCTGCTTCCCTCCCCACCCTGCTCTGAAATCAGGAGCACAAGTCCTCAGGGCCTCTTGCTTTGCCAACTTTTAGTAATCCTAATTGCCTAATTATCCACTCCAATGCAATGATAAAGCTGCTTAATAATTCTGTTCTCTTCTCATTCATTCTCTCCCTTCCCAGATAAGAAAATGCAGAGACTTCTGGTGGAGATCTCAATCAATAATTCATGCCCCACTGCCATCAGTTGTGTCTCTCCCCCTCCCCTCTTGGATGCCCTGCTGCTTTGTCTTGTCACTTTGGTTTCATCTAATCAGCTTGTTTTAATCATATCCTCCTTTTTAATCATCAGTTAAAGCAATTCTGGTTTTCCATGGCACATTATCACTCATCCATGCAGATGTTGCCTGGTTTTCAAATCCAGCACTTACAGCTTCATTCCAGAACTCCATCCTGCTACTGATGGAGCTTCATCCATCACCTTTCCTTTCAAAAACTCTCTACCACGACCCCCAGACCAGGGATGGGGGATTCTCAACTTCTTTGTCTCACCATCCTCACAGTCAAGAATTTTTTTCCTAATATCTACTCCAAATCTGCACTCTTTCAGCAAAGGAGAGCTGGTTAAAGTGCAGGAAATAAGGAAAAGATTGATTACTTTCAATCAGTCTGCATATACCAACCAACCTGCCCTGTTCCATTACAGATTTCATCCCTTTCTCTTGCAGGTTAAACTTTGTTTTTTCCCAAATGAGACTTGTGAGAACAATTTTGCAGAAATGCTTCGTGCTTCATCTGCTCAGCTCTGACAACTTAATGGCACAAGGGTGCATCTGCTCCTTTCCCTTTAAAAAGCACAATTTTCAATTTACTTACTAGCACAAATAAATAATAAAGAAAATGGCATCTGCCTGGAAGGCAGCATATTTTTAATTCCAGAACAACTACACCTACCTGATGGGAATGTTGATGCATGAATTGCCCAACTGGAGAAGGCTTGAACAGCTGGATAATCAAACAAATGTCAATCTGACAATTACCATTTATGTTTTCAGATAAAAATTTTGCTTGGGTGAACTTTGAATTAACCCAGTGAACTTTAACAGCTACCATGGCACTGTCTGGTCCCTGAACTGCACCATCCACACCCTTTTCCCTGCCTCTCCAGCTGCAACCCAAGCCTGGTTGTGTGATGGTGCTCACAGGGGTTTTAGGATGAGGGAAGAGATGAGGATCTGACTCCATGTTTCAGAATGCTGATTTATTATTTTATAATATATATTACATTAAAACTATACTAAAAGAATAGAAGAAAGGATTTCATCAGAAGGCTAGCTAAGCTAAGAATAGAATAGCAAAGAATGATAACAAAGATTTGTGACTCGGCTCTGTGTCCAAGCCAGCTGACTGTGATTGGCCATTAATTACAAACATCCAACAAGGGCCAATCACAGATGCACCTGTTGCATTCCACAGCAGCAGATAATCATTGTTTACATTTTGTTCCCGAGGCCTCTCAGCTTCTCAGGAGGAAAAATCCTAAGGAAAGGATTTTCCATAAAAGATGTCTGCGACATGGTTGCAACTCAAGCCTGCCTGAAATCTCCTGGAAAAGAAATGGAGATGGGGGGAGAACTCAGCACACTCACCCAGAAAGCAGGAACTAAATTGGGCTTCCCAACTCCTTTCCTGCCCTATTGACACTCCTTTCCCCATGGCATTTGGTATGGCTCCTCCTTTTCCTTTTCCCTTGCACTTTTTAAGTCATTTTCCACTTTATGTGCCCCTTGCTGAGGCTGGCAAAGGCACTGCCCTTGTGCCTTGGCATTTCTCTGTGAACTCACTTCTTCTGTGGGGCCTTCAAAACCAATATTGACATCTACACACCATTTGTTCCTCCCTCAGTGGCTCCAGACAGGCACAAGATGCTAAAGCCAAGCCAAGGTACAAAACCTGCCATTATCCAAAAAGGCACCAGCAGGACGTTGCTGTGAACTGGCTGCCACAATTTGTTGTGTGATTAAATATTTACTGATCACACTGTGTTCAAAAGCTGTGTCTGCTCTGGGAGAGGAAAGGCAAACTTTGTTCATGGAAATGGCAACACCTCTGCTGGGATGAGCTTCTGCCTCACCCTGCCCTGGCTCAGCTCCTGGATCAACACAGGGAGCTCATGGGCTTCTTGTGTGCTGGAAATGCTCACATTCACCAGCTGTGAGAGAAACACAGACTGGGCTGGGTTAAAGCGACCTTAAAGACAGGCTTGTTCCATCCCCTCACCTTCCACCATCCCAGGTTGCTCCAAACCCCATCCAACCTGGCCTTGGGCACTTCCAGGGATCCAGGGGCAGCCACAGCTGCTCTGGGCCCCTGTGCCAGGGCCTCAGCACCCTCACAGCCAAGAATTCCTTCTCAAATCCCATCTAACCCTGCCCTCTGGCAGTGTGAAGCCATTCCCTGTGTCCTGTCACATCCTGCCCATGTCCAAAGTCCTTTTCCAGATCTCTTGGCCCCTCGAGGCCTTGGAAAGGGCTCTGAGCTCTCCCTGGAGGTTCCTCATCAAAGCTGTCTCCTGCTGAAGATGAAAAATCTTTCTTTACTCATGAGCCTTGACTTTGCAGCTTCAATAACCTTTTTAAGGTGGCATTTGTGTGCTGTTTATTTACACAGCACTATCCAAATGGAACTACCTAGAAGCAGCAGCTGAAGAGCCAGGTTCTATGAAAGAATCCTTCTAGGCTTTTCCAGAGCACTGATACACCTCCTCTTCCAGAGTTCTTCTGATCCCTGCACTCTCAATTCTAAAATTTTGCTGCACAATTTTTTTTTCCTCAGAGGTCTCCAGTAAAAAATTAATTAATGGTTTATTCTTCCCATTATTCATCCACTGGAGCAGGTGATGAATCAGCCAAAGTTTTCTTAAACAGTCTGGGACAAGCACCATGGAAAAAATCTTGGTCCAAAAAGTTAAAATTTGGTTAAGTTATCAAGAACTAGAACACAACAGAATATATATCTAACCAATTTAATGACTGGCATGGCTTGTGCAGAGTTGCAGGGCAATGCCTTGAGGGGACACATCGCCCTTCCCCAGCAAGTGCTGTCAGGGCCAGGTTGGATGGGGCTTGGGGACACCTGGGCTGGTGGAAGGTGTCCCTGGTCACCACCCTGCACAGGGCTGTGAACAGAGAGAGTCTTTGAGGCCACCTCCAGTCCCAACCATTCTGAAATTCCATTATCTCAACCCTTACTGGCTGATTTTTGGAGAAGCTTCGAGGTGCACTGCGATCCTTCGTTTGCAGATCCTTAATTTCCTGATTTGTATAGGAAATGACACTACAGCAGCTGAGGATGTGGTCCTGGAAGAGAAATCCTTCCTCCTGCCAGCAGCAGGCTCTGTGTTGTGCTGTCAGTCTGCCCAAATCCCCGGGGGGATCAGAGGGAACCAACAGGTCTTGGAGGAAAACTGCACCACCCCATCCCAGCCACCAGAGCTGAGCCCCACAAACACTGTGGGGATCTCTATCCCTACACCAAGCCAATATTTTAGCCCTTTCTGGCACCAAATCCCCCTAAAATCACTGCTGGTTTTGAGGGATGGCTGGAGGGTTTGACCCTTTAAATTTACCCCAAGGTGGAATTTGGTCCCGTGCTATCTTTCAATGCCCATTTTTCTCCAAGCCTGTTTTCTGCTCCACAACCCAGCAGCCTCTCCCATACTCTGCTACAAGACTGAACAGATTCTGGCAAAGACAGGATAGATTTGTGCAAATTAAAAACTAAATGTCAGGTTGCAGTGATGGGAGGGGTGGAAAAGGTGGAAAAGCTGCAGGTGGAGAGCATCTCATCCTTCCCTCTGCTCCAAGAACACCTCATTCCAGCTGGAGGACAGCAGCAAAATGGTGGTGTGGCTGTTATGATGCCTTGAGGGGCTACTTGGAACAGAGGCTGGGCAGAATACTTAATATTCCTTAAATATTCCTTATTTAAGGAATAAAGGTGGGATTTATTTAAAGGCCTTCAAAGGATTCACCTTGGGCAGTACAAGAGCCTGGCCAGGGCTACACCCAAGATGGACCCCAAGTCACGAGTTTTTACACTTTCATAAGTTTTGGTCCATTTCCACATTGGGTTTAATTGTCCAATTCCAGCTCCAGTTTATGCAGTCCCAGTTTGCTCTCCTCAATTCTCTGTTATTTGCACTTTTTGGGGCTGAAGCTGCAATGGTGTCCTTGGTTCTAGGGCTGGAAAAGGATTGTTTTGTCTCAGTAACTGTGAGGAGAACTTGCTAACACTCCATATGAAGTTCAGAGTCACACTCTAAGGCAGTAGAGAATCTGGAAAATATGAAAGCCAAAACTTAAGGCATCAGTTATTTGATTAAATACCTTCCAAAGCTCCAGCTGAAGCCACATGGTACTCCCCTGTACTGAGAGGAGAGGGCATTTCTCATTCAGCCCTCTCTAAATACAAACTCCAGAGATCTTCCTGCCCTCCTGGCAGAGCTCATGGCCTTATCTACTTTAAAGGATCAGCAGCTACACTGCAAAATTTCTTTTTGTGCTTCAGTCTATGTCTGATATTAATCAGGATCAGAGAAGATTCCTGGTTTGCTTTTTTTCCTTCCATAAAGAACAAAAGTAATTTTCAGAATCCCATTTTCTGGGGACACTATGAAGGATTTGCCAGCAGCAAGGGCGGAAATGGGGAATTTTCCATTTTTGTGTTTAAGAAAAAGGATATATTTTTCTTATTTCAAGTTTTGGCCTTTATTTCATCTGTCAAGATGCAGCACTCCCCATGAAATGACTTAAAGATCAATAAAGGACTAAATGGTTGGAAACAAAAATGATGGAGTTGACCTTTGAAGGAAAAAACAGGTTTTAGACTGTGTTTTCAGCCAACAATTATTCCACTAATTAAACCACAAAGCCCCGAGCATCGATTAGGTGCTAAAAATAAGATCTGAATATCACAGAGACTCATTTTCCTTCAAATCCTTGGGAAGAGCAGCATTGCCCAGTGTCAGCCACAAAAGGAAAATGAACTTGCTTGTGTCTGCTAACAGGACAAGTCTTACCCCACATTCCTCCTGCATCCAGAACTGAGCAACAATTCCCACTGGGATTCTCTTGGGATCAAACTCCAAATGGAGCCTTAGAGTTCTTGACACCTGTCCCTGATTTTTTGTGTAATTGTGGGCAAGTAAATTGGTCTCTCATTCCATTTTCCATCATTGCTATGGGAATATTAAAGATAAAATAGATCACAGAAGTTCAAGACTGGAAGAGACCTATAAGATCATCAAGTCCAGCTGATGTTCTAACTGTTCAACTAGATCATGGCAGCAAGTGCCACATCCAGTCTTTTTTTGAATTCTTCAAGGGATGATGACTCCACCACCTCACTGGGTAAATTATTCCAGTATCACATCTAGTAGGTCAGTTGTGTTTCTTTTCCTTGTGTCAGAGCCTCTTCCTTCATAGTTTAATATCCCCTACTGTAACACCTCCAAATAAAACAAATAATAAATCACAGTAAAATGGGGTTTTTTGGAAACAAATGTTCTTTAGGATGCCATTATTTTAAGCAACCTGTTCCACCCAGGAACTTCCACTATCCCAGGCTGCTCCAAGCTCCATCCAACCTGGCCTGGAACACTGCCAGGGATCCAGGGACAGCCACTTCAAGCGTCTCTGAACTGGGGTAAGTGGGACAAACCAGGAAATTCAGTGCCAACCAAAATGATGGATGGCTCTGCTGTCTTTTGTGCTGTGAGAGTGATGACAAGAAGATGCTGTCCACAGAGATCTGGGCACCTGGAGCACTGCTGAGTGCTCTGGGAAAGTCACTTCATGTTTCTGAGTTGGCTCCCCAAGTGTAGAAGAGAGTTAAAAGGCATCAGCTGCCTTTGTGCAAGACCTGTTTGGATACTCTGACTTGCAGACCCCTCCCTGGAGCTGCTTAGGGGGGATAATTATTCATTTCTTCTATCTCTAAACATGCCAGTGCTTTGTGAGCATTGGAAAATGATAGTATCTTGTTTGCCATAAATGCAGTAATTATAGCTAAAACTCTTCATTTACATGGAAATGACAAACAACAAATTAGAATCAAGCATCTACAATTAGGGTAAAAAGCCACAGCAATTTGTTATTCTTTGCAAGAAATCATTTTTCACATCATTTACTGGGAAGGAGGTCTCATTATGTAATGATATTTAGCTCTTCAACTACTTTTCAGCTTTATTAATTGCACTCACAACAGTTCTCTAATATAAACAAACATCTTCATCTGCTGGCTGGGGATCCAGAGCTGACAGCACTGGCAGGATGTGGAAACCCAGAGAATATTTCTCTGTCTGCTCTGGGGTGTCCTGACCCACAGGGCAGCACTGACTGTGACTCTCATCCATGGAGAAAGTTTCCTAAACTCCAGAATAGACTGGAATCCACACAAGTGTGAAATAGATTATAGAGAGCAGTGCAGGTGTGTCACTTGGTGAGAAATTGAGGTTTTGGGATTTTTAGTGTGTTGTGGATGGCAGCAAGATGGAGGGCACAGGGTGTTGTCCTGGGTTTCTTTTTCCTCCTTCTTCTTCTTCCTTCTTCATGGGTTTGGGTGGCATTTTGTAATTGGGCAGAAGGGTCCCCATTGACTGATACTCTGATGGAAAATGGAATAAGAGATCAATTGACTTGGCCACAGTTACACAAGAAGTCAGGGACAGGTGTAAGGAACTTTAAGGCTCTATTTGGTGTTTGATCCCAAGAGAATCCCAGAGGGAATTTTGCCTAGTTCTGGATGCAGGAGGAATGTGGGATAAGATTTGTCCTGTTAGCAACTGATCCTCTTTGGGATCAGTTATTGGGTTAAAAGGGGAAATAATCTAGTTGTTAATTGGATAGTTCAGTCTTAAAAGACCTTGTAACAAGAGATTGTTGATCATTTTGTGCCTTGCTGCTGAACTCACAGCAGTGAGACTGTTTTACTGATAGGAAATAACAAACACCTGAGCCCAAACATGAATTACTGTCTCAAGTGCCTCCAGTCCAGACCCAGAGAAACCAAAAACAGAATCTACCCAGCTCTGGGGTGTCCAGCACAGGAGGGACCAGTGGAAATGGGTCCAGAGGAGGCCACAAGATGCTCAGAGGGATGGAGCCCCTGTGCTGTGGGGAAAGTCTGGGAGAGCTGGGGCTGCTCAGCCTGGAGAAGAGAAGCTTTGGGGTGCCCTCATTGAAAGGAGCTGACAGCAGAGGTGGAGAGAGAATTTTTACAAGGACCTAGAGGGACAGGACAAGGGGGAATGGCTTCAAACTGACAGAGAGCAGGGCTAAATTAGATATTGGGAAGGAATTCTTCCCTGTGAAGGAGGTGAGGCCCTGGCACAGGGTGCCCACAGAAGCTGTGGCTGCCCCGTCCCTGCCCTTCCAGGGCAGAGTTTTAGAGTTTAAGATATAAAAAAAGAAAAGTAGTTACAAAGGTAAACAAGGAGTTTAGAGTGCAGCACTGTAGGTCTGTGTGTAATGACTGTAACGTGAGTCCATAAGATGAAATATTTAAGGATTGGGTCAAAAACATAAATATCCTTGTTGGCAGTGTTTTATTGGTGAATAAATCCTTAAAAGGTCTTGTAACTAAGGGTCTTGTGACCTTCTGAGCCATGCAGTGAAGATGTGAGCTGAACTCACCCTTCCTGCCTATGTAGAAGATAAGAAAAATAAATCTCTTTGTCGAAAAAAACTCAAGAGGTCTCATCTCCAGCTCATTCAAAATTCCTTCAAAAACCCCCATAAATAAGCACTAGCTCTACCTCCACATCCCTCTGGTCTTGTACCACCAACCTAGGTCCTCATGTATGATGTTTGATTGCAGTGGAGAGGCTGCTGTGCAGCAAAACCTCTCTGTGCTCTGCAGCACCTATCAGCAGTTATGGGTGAGGATCTGCAGACAAATTAATTTCCCGAAATCTTGGTGACGTTTGCTGCCACTCACTGAAGTTGATAAAATCACCACCACCTCCCAGACAAGCTCTGCACAGCCCTGCAGTGAAAGGGCTGATTTATCCTCAGATGCTCTGCTATCCACACTTCCTATTTATTTACACATGGCACAGAGCACTGCTCCTCTGGGACTCCAGTCTGTGCAATGCAATACAGCAATATATCCCAAACACACACCCAGAGCTGTGGCATCCTCCCATCCCGCTCCTTCCACTCAGAAATGAATAAATCTGGCATTTCTCCAAGCAGATTAAGATAATCAGCACCAATTTACTTACCCTGAGAGGGCATTACCCTGATTGGAGCAGGGCAGAGCCCACTCTCTGATTAGGACACTGATATGATGTGGCTCTAAGAGGATGTTTTGAGTGAACTCCTGATTTTGCTGCCATCATCTGTTCAAATAATGAAGAAACAATTGGATGCAAGAGCACCCACACAACATTATCTGGATAAAGCCTCAGAGGCCAATCTGCTTTCAAAGCAGCAGCAAATGTTTATTTATGATCCCAGTGCTGAGGGCCACTTGGAACTGCTGGCTTTCCAAAGACCACCAAAGGGGCCAGGAAATTTTCTGTTGGCTTGGCAAGGGTGGTCTCAGACCTCTAGGAAGACAAACTGCAGAGAGAGACACAGAAAGAAATCACTGACAAACCATAAGGAGGAAATAAGCAGTGGACACTTTTTAAAGTCATTTTTTATAGTGGCCTGATTGCACTGTGGTTTTAAAGAAGATATTTAGATTAGATGTCAGGAAGAAATTCTTGATGCTGAGGATGGTGAGGCACTGATAAAGTTTTCCCAGAGAAGCTGAGGCTGCCCCACTCCTGGAATGTTAAATCCAGCTTGGATGGTGTCATTATCACATTTTTTGAAAAATCCCTTTGCCAGGATTTCTTTTCCTGGCAAGATGAGAAGCCTCAGCTTCTCCACGTTTTCTTGCTTTGGGATGCGGTTTGGAGATTGTGTATATAAACACATTAATTGTTTTTAATTAATAGCTAATTACAGCTAGCTGCGTCGGACTCTGAGGAGTTAGTAACAAGTTTTCATTATTATTCTTGTTTTAGCTTTTTGATGTACCTTTTCTCTTTCTTTAGTACAGTTTTAGTAGATAATATAATGTAATAGAATAGAATAGAATAGAATAGAATAGAATAGAATAGAATAGAATATATCAAACTTCTGAGAACACAGAGTCAAATTCTCATCTCTCACCTCGTCCTTAGAACATCACAACACCACAGGATGGGGCTTGGAGTAACCTGCTCTAATGGAAAGTGTCCCTGCCCATGTTAGGGGGAGAAACAAGATGAGAGTCTGTGATTCACAAGTGAACTGCTCTTATCTTAGCTGAAAGACTAACAAATATTAGCAAGGAAAGAGGTTGGGGTTGTCAAAATCTCTCCTTAGTCTTCTAAAGAAGTGGCAGCAATGTTTTTGTTTTTAAGTGTAAATATTCTGCACAGGGAACTCCCAGGGGAAAACCTGCCTTTTCCACAGCACAAACAAAACCTCTGTGGGCCACCTGAAATCTGATCCTACATTTTCAGGAACAGTTTCATTGTTTTCTGTACCTACACCAGAGCACTTCTGAAATTTAGTCCTAAACATTAAAAGAGGTTGACTGGCCTTACCCTGTAATATTGTGAATCAGTTGACAGATCTGGGCAATAATGAATAACCTAGTTACAGGTTTGAGTGACAAACCCAAAGAACTGTTGACTTAAACCAGTTCATCACAACGTCCTGATTTATCAATCTCTCCAGACTGAGAAATGCTATTTGTCCACTTGAACCCAAAGGGACACAGGAGCTGAAGTCTCACTTTTAAAGTCATTTCAAAGAGACAAACAGATCCACCAAAGCCAAAGAGGCAGCAACGCCCACATTTCAATGTGAGCTGTTGGACCCATAACCAGCTTTGGAAACCCACAGTTAATTTAAGCATTCAGGAAAATTCCCATTTGGTATCTGGGAACAGCAAACAAGACCCTGGGAAGGTGAGCAGAGCAGACCTGGTGCCTTGCTGGAAATGCACTGACTTTCTGTGCTGCTGCACCAGCTTTTCTGCCTTGAAGGCCTGAGATAAAATCATGCAGGGGGGAAATTAACTCAGCCCAACAGCACCAGCAGCTGCAGGGCAGCCTGATCACAAAAGAAAACAAGCAAAATCCTCATCCAGGGAAGGGGAAGACACAGACTTCCACTGAAATCCGCACTCAGCTACCTGACTTTGGTCCCTCAGTTAAATTATTGACAAGGTCACATCTCTGATTTCAGTATAAAAGTGGTTTTTATGTGAAGCCTGGTTGTGGGAAATGGATTTGTAGAGCATTGTTCAAGTTTGACAGAAGGCTTACACAGTATGTATTTGTAAACTTTGAGATAAGAAATGCTGACTTAGAGATGCCATGGAACAGGAGAGACATTGTTGGGAGAGAAATGGAACTGGAAACAAGTGTCAAAGGATGGCCTTGCAAATAAGACTGGATACTTTGGAGAAACAGAATTATGAAAGATGCATTGTAGTAGGACCCACATGGGTAATTTTAGATTATTGGCTTTAAGGAATTTACAGCATGGTGTGGCTAAAGCTGATAGGCCAAGAAATGCTTATAATGTATTGTAATTAATAAATAGTTGGCTTCTGATTGTGATGGTGTGATTTATAACATCTGCATTGTCTCACCCTTCACATGAGACTGAAAATGGAATAAAAGTTTTTAAAATGCCTCTCAGCTGCCCCATCTCTGGGTCAGAAAAAGGCATAATCTGACAAAATTGGTGTTTTGTGTTAGGAACAAAATATTGGTTAGTTTTGTGTTGTAAAGTTGTACAAAGACATGAAAGGGTGGGAATTCACTTGGTGAATTTGAAAGTGCTTTGGAAGGTCCCTTCCCTTCCTGAGTCACAGCTCCCTGCCAGTCTGCAGAACCAGAGAGTTTTTGGGTTTTCTGTCCCCAGCATGTGGTTAAGGGCTGCAGGGGGAACCTCTGCCAAAGGAAGAGAAGTTTAGGATGGTTGTACTGGATCAGCTGAGCCCCACATCCCATCCCTGAAGGCAGATGCTCCCAGAGAAAGGCAAACAGAGCTGATACTGCCCTTCCTCACTCTCCTGCCTGCACCAATTCACTGCTGACCCAGGGCTTCAATGCAGATTTTTGTCCCAGCAACTGTGAGCATTTAATGAGCAAAATGTAATATAGGAGGGAGAGACTGAATTTCTTGTTATGATTCCTATTGCTGTGAGAGCTGAAAAGCCACCTGAGATCACACACACATGTGATAAATGCTCTACAAACATGTAAAGAAGAGTCAGTATCTGCCCAAAAGCAGCTAAAAGAATGAAATCCCACAGAACACTGAATTGTCCCACCTGTGAACACCAGGACTCAGGCACAGGGTGGGGAAGTGATTTGCTCCAGGATTCAGATAAAAAAGCAACACTGGCTGTAATGAGATGGGGCAGTTTGGGCCAGAGCAAAGGCCAGGCTGGCTTAGTGAGGATGGAGTGAACAAGAACATTTCTCCAGGAAAAGTTTATGGATGGGACAGTATTGTATCTGCAGGGATCCCTGTGGCAGGGAGAAATTATGAATCTGACTCCATGTTCTCAGAAGGCTAATTTATTACTTTATGATACTAGATTATATTAGAGAATACTGTACTATATTAAAGAATACAGAAAGGATACTCACCGAATGCTAAAAAGCTAATAATGAAAACTAGTGACTCTCTCCAGAGTCCCGACACAGCTTGGCCCTGATTGGCCAAAGAGTGAAAACAACTCACAGCAGAACCCAATGGAACAATCACCTGTGGGTAAACAATCTCCAAACACATTCCACATGTGAGCACAACACAGGAGAAGCAAGTGAGATAAGAATTGTTTTCATTTTTCTCTGAGGCTTCTCAGCTTCCCAGGAAGGGATTTTTGCAGAGAGTGTGAATGGCACAGGACAGCACACAGCAACACTTCCCCTGCACACCCTCCTGGCACTCTGGACAAGATCTCTGCAGTCACTCCTTGCACAGAATCCAATTTCTCCTCTCCATCCACGTTAATTTATCCTTTTGTTATCCTCCTTTTTCCCCATACCCTTCCCATCTCTGCTGTGTCCCTTTCCAGATGCACAGAGGGGCAGAATGGCACAGAGCATTCAGAGTTAAAATGCTGGTTGTTATTTTTCTCTCTGTTCTTTATCCCCCACATCCCTCCAGGCCAGTTGTCCTACTGTATCATCCTCCCCTTTCTCTCATAAGGATTTGGAGCAGAGGCTTTGCTTTAATTTCTCCTTTTTGCCACAAGTCCCCAGTTTGCCATTCAAATTACAGGACTAACAACAAAAACAACTCTCAGCCTAAATTTCCCCCTGAAACTTGACTGCCCCTTGGATTTTCTCCAGAATTTCAGGAACAGTATCCAGGCTTTCCTTCTTACCCAGACACAAATAAACCCTATTTTCCTCATTTATTTACCCTGAGCATTAACACCCACCCATCCCAAGCTTAGAGGGACTGTGGGGAACATGAGAGGTGGGGAACATCTCTGCATCCCTGCTCAGGGCAGGATGGCTCCAACACTCATCAACTGGGAACCCTGGAGTGAAATCTGCTTTTAGAATCATACAACTATAGAATTGTAAAGGTTGGAAAAGCCATCTAAGATCACCAAGTCCAACCAGCACTGCCAAGGCCACTCCTAACCCATGTCCCCAAGTGCCACATCCACATCTTTTAAATCCCTCCAGAATGGGGACATCACCCTTTCCCTGGGCAGCAGCTGTGCCAGTGCTGGACAATACCTTGGTTAATGAATATTTTCATAATATCCAACCTAACTTCTGGGCAGTGAAGAGCAGAGGAGGGAAACACCTGAGCTGCCAGGCCATCAGAGGGGACTCCAGCACCCTCAGGAGCAATCCAGGTAGCTGCAGACCTCTGCTGGCTCATCCCAGGGAGATGAGGACAGGGAAACTCTCCTGCCCACCCACACCATGTATTATATCCAGGGGAACTGCTGGATACTGATGGAACAAGCAGGAGCTTGAAGAACATTCAGATTATATTAAGAAAATGGAAAATCCCACTGTTCTTTAAACCCTCATATTCATCTTCAGAGCCCACACAGAAGTGACTAACCAAACCTTAATAACTAATCACTGCTGCTGCTAATTAGTCCCACTGAATGTGCTTTTCCTCCTGCAGCTGACTCCAGTTTGGGGCTGCCTGCTCTGGTTTGGAGGGATGGTGCTGCAGCATCCCACAGAACCAGCAGGGCTGGGAAACACCTCTAAGATCATCAAATCCCACTGTGTGTGCCAGGCCATGTCCATGCCCTGCCCCGGGAGCTCCCACCAGCTGCAGCCACAGCTCCAGGGACATTTCTGGGGACAGAATCCCCTGCAGGGCCTTGGGAAGGATCCTGGAGCTGCACCCCAAGCCCTGCACTGCCCCAGAGGCATTTCTGGCTGCTTGGGCCTGTCAGGGCTGATCTGGCAGGGCTTGAGACATCCAACCTGGCCCAAACAACCTCTGGGGCTCTTGCTCTGAGCTTGTCAGGAGGCAAAGGCTGAAATCAGACAAGGATGGTCCCAGAGAAGATCCCAGATCCCTCTGCAGCTCCAAGGCTGTGGCATCAGAGCATTCGCCAGAGCAATGCTGAGTTTTGCCAGCTGAGATTCTGACTTTGCTCCATTAAGATCTCAGCAAAACATGCTCCTGGCTGCCTCTGTCTACCAAAAGTTAAATTAGCTCCCTGCCTCTCCTGCTCCAGACTGCAATTAAAGAATCACAGGATTGTTGAGGTTGGAAAAATCCATCCAGCTGTACTGGAGCAGGGTTGACTCGCCATGGAGAGTGCAAACTGTGACTTGAGAGGTGAAACAGCACACACAGGAACATGTTCTGGCTATGGGAGAGCAGATATAACCAGAAAGCTTCCTCAGGATACTCACCAGGTCTAACATGATACTTGATCCTCTACCCAACCCTCCCTAAAACCAAAAAATCAAAAGAGACTGTATTTAACCAGAAAATTTAATTGGGTTTAACAGAAAATCACAAAACCCACAAGGAAGTTATTTTCCTGACAGGATATTTATACTGACCCCTATCTTATAATTTTCCGGAATTTTCTTATGGGTAGTTGTAAGGAAAGCCAGGATAGAGCAGGGCAAAGTAACTCCCTCATTCTCAGGAAAAATCACCTCCTGGTGGGACTGGAGGGGCAGACACTGAGATCTCCTCACTCCTAAATCAGAGCAACACCAAAGCCATTGAGGGGTGTCACTGTCATATTTTCTGAAAAATCCCTTTGTCAGGATTTCTTCTTCTGGGAAGCTGAAAAGCCTCAGAGAAAAATATAAATAATAATAATTATCTGATTGCTTCTCCTGTGCTTGGCTGCTTTGGAATGTGATCTGGACATTGTCTACCAACAGGTGCTTGTTTTATTAGTTTCATGTGAATTGTTTTTACTTAATGACCAGTCACCATCAGCTGTGTCAGACTGAGGAGTCAGTCAAGTTTTTCATTCTCATTCTTGTTAAGCCTTCTGATGGATCCTTTCTCTTTCTTTAGTATAGTTTTAGTATAGCAATATAATGTTATATTATAATATAACATTATAATATATTATATAATATATTATTATATTATATTATATTATATTATATTATATTATATTATATTATATTATATTATATTATATTATATTATATTATATTATATTATATTATATTATATTATATTATATTATATGGCACAACATGTGACACGTGACACTGCTAAATAAACAGGGACAAGAAACACAAGGGTGAGCAGCCACTCCTGCAAAACCAGTCCATTCACACACCTGAGTGGTCAGAAGGGAAAAGGGGATTTGGAAAAATGGCCTCAAAAAGGACTCAGCCTGGAGAACCTCTTGGCCTCACTCACAGTGATAAAGCCTCAAGCACAGATGGTGCTGCTGGTATATTAAAATAAATGATGGGCTATCAGGGAACAGCCTGGCTGAAACTCTTTATTACAGCCCAGGCTCGGATGAGGCTGTGATTAGAATTACTCAAAAACAAGGAAGGGAAAAGAAAAAAGAAAAAAGAAAGCAAAAGCCTCCAGTAATGCTCACCCTATCGACCCCTGTCTGTGATTCATGTTGATACTCAGCATCTTTGCAAGACAACAACTGCTGGAGGTGTGTGGTAATTATTTTATTGTCAGACAAAAATGTGAGCAATTTGCTTATTTCCAATATATGCTCCTAACTCACTCTTCAGGTAGAGCAGAATTTCTACACACACACACACATATATATATGTGTGTGCGTGTATATACATATGTATATATATAAAAATTATAAATAATATAAATCATAATTATAATTTTTATATTTTTATATTTATATTTAATTATCAAATATAATTTCTATAAAAATCTATTTTTATATATATTAATATGTGTATATGTATATATATAAATATATGTATATGTGTGTATATATAGAGAGATATAGATACAGATATAGATTATTTTTTATATATATATTTATATATGTGTGTATATATATATTTTTATATATTTTTTTTTTATTATTTTTTTTTTTTTTTTAGAGAGAGAGCATCCTTCCAGGAAATAACTTGGATCTCCTTTGATTCTTAAGGAGTCTTAATCAGACTGAGCACCAGACACCAGAGGGGAGACAGGTTTAGCATCAGTCATTTGTGGTTTGCACTTTCCAAGCAGAAAGTGCATCCACATTCTCATTAGGAAGGAACATTTTAAAATTACCCTCTCAATAAATTACCCTCTCTGTCCCTGCCACTTGTTGCAAAAAGCTCTTATCCTCCATTTTTCTCTCACCAGCTCTGCCATGGGGCCGGCATTTTAACCCCAAAGCTCAGCCTCTGATGTAAATCCCTGTAAGTACAGAGGCAATTCCAGACTGCTGAACCTTCACATTCCCCTCTCTCCATTTTCTGGATGCCACGAAAACAGACAGGTTTTTGCAGTGCAGTTAGATCACTATTAGAAAATAAATGTGATTTCTCCAGTGTAAGGACAAGCCTCTTGTGACATGGCAAAGGCCACCCAGACAGGCACACAAAGGGAAAATGAGCAACTCTCACCCAGGGAAGGCACAGCCCTGGGCTCTTCAATCAAGCAAAGTGACTGCTGAAATCTGAAAGGAGAGAGGGGCCCAAAACCAGCTCCTCTGCCTAAATGGAGCCAAGTTTTCTGACATGGAGAAACTGCAGGGTGGCAGAAGGGGCAAAGCACACCGAGGAGTGACACACGTAAATATGTGACTCTGCAGGGATGGGAAAGGACAGGATTACTGCAGGCTAAAGAGAGAGCAAAACCACCTGATTTACATTCCAGTGGGGCTGACAGGCAAGGGGACAGGCAGTCCAAGGCAGCTGACAGCCCAGAAGGATTCCTGCCTCCCCGTGCTGTGCAGGAACCCAGATGCTGCCTGGGCAGCAGATGCAGCCCAGCCTTTGCAGCACGGAGCCCTGAGCTGGCTAATGGACCCTATCCCTGAATCCAGGCAAAAAAAACACCCCAAGATAAATCACCTGGAGCAGCAAATGCAAAGTCATGCTCCAAGGTACTAACTGTGACACATGCTGACTTTAAAGGAAGTGTCAAACAGATGGATAGAGGCAGACAGCTGGGGAAGGTCAGAAACGCTCAGACACGTGCCTGAGTTTTCCAACTTTGCTTTCCTGGGCTGACAGGAGCAACTGGAGGTGCAGCAGAAAGCCTTTTTAGGAGTCTTCCTGAGCTGGGAAATCCAGAAGCTGGGAAATCCAGAAATCCAGCAGCCTTGCTGCTGCACCTGCCCTTCTGTGCTATGCAGCAAGCCGAGGAGGGAGAATTTCATAAATTCATTAACACTGGAAAAGATGACAAAGATCATCAAATCCAACCACCAGCCCAGCACCAACCACCATTTCCATCACTAAACCATATCCAGGAGTTTTTTGAACACTTCCAGGGCTGGTGACACAGTAATTTCCCTAGACTTGACAACTTTTGGTGAAGGGTTCCCCTTACTAAACCTTCCCTAACACTCTATGTACACAAACATCACCCAAGGCTCCCCTACCTGAGCTGTGCAGGGGAGTCTTCTCTTGAGTTTTGGGTGGTTTTTTTGTTAGGGTTAGGATTAATTGTGTGAGATGGTATTTCTTGTTTGTATTTAGATGTTTATTAGTTTTTATCTATATTACAGTTTCACAAACTGTGAGTTCTACAGCACTTCAGTCTAAGAAACTAAAAATTGAGCTGTATCTTTCTCTTTCTACAAGGCTTTATAAGGATAAACTGTCCAAGTAAGAAAAGACACTTAAATTATTTTTACTTTTAACTCAGTAACTAATTACTTGTGGCTTGCAGTGTGGACTTTTTTATCCAATTACACAAAACCACCCAAACACATGGAGAAGAAGAAGGAGCAGCCTCCACCCTAAACCCTCCATCTTGCTTTATATATATTGCTATATTCTAAAACTTTAAACTCTGAGTCTTCCACTCTGTGATATTACACACTTCTATTCCAATTACACACCCACAATCCCAGTGCAATCATTCAATTTTGGAATCTTTCTCCATGGCCTCGGGTCAATGCAGTGTTCTCTTGGGGCTCAGTGCCTGTCAGCACAGAAAGTCTGAAATTCTCAGCATCCAGGGTTCCAACAGTCTTCCACAGATGTTTCCACCAGAGAAGCTGCTGAATCCTCCCTGCAGGTATTTCAGAGAATTTTTGCCTAACAGGGTAGTGGGGATCAGGGCAGGCAGGATTCACAGCAGCCCTCAGACTTGGATTCATCCATTAGAAACTTTCCAACACCAACCATGGTGACCAAAATTCCCTCTTTCCTCCCACAGCCTGGCAGATGATTTCTCCATGCCTGCATGCCAACTCTCTTGGTGGGGACTTCTGAAGGAATTTTGAATGATTTAGAGATGGGACCTCTGAGTTTTTTAGATGATGTGATTTATTTTTCTTCCACATAGGCAGGAAGGGTGAGCTTGGCTCAGATATTTTCTGCATGGCTCAGAAGGTCACAAGATTTGTAGTTACAAGACTTTTTAGGGATTTATTGACCCATGAAACACTGCCAACAAGGATATTTATGTTTTTACCCAATCCTTAAATATTTTGTCTTATGGACTCATGCTACGGTGTAAGCTTTCTTAGCCAATCATGTTATGACACACAAACCTACAGTACTGCATTCTAAATTCCTTCTTTGCCTTTGTAACTGCTTTTATTTTTTTATATCTTAAACTCTAAAACTCTAAACTTTCCTCTTCTTAACTTAACATGTCTCTGCTTTAAACTACAAATCCACATTCTCACTTCTAGCCCCTGAGTTTGGAAGCCTCTTCCAAGGTCTCAGATCAAATCCTGTGTTTAATTCTAAGCTTTGGCTTTACAGGCTCAAAGTTCTGAGAGCTCCCTGCATTTCAGATTCCAACTCTCTCCAAACTGAAGGAAAAGAAGCAGAAAAGCTGTGGATGGACAGGATCTCTTCACTCCTTCCTGCAAGAGCCAGTAACTTCACGTTAATACATTGTCTGATGGGGTTCCCTCTTCTCTGTGGGCAGGGAGAGCCAAAAATGAGAAAATGCCTCTAAATCCTCCCCAGCCCCTGGAGACAGCACTTAATGGCTGGTAACAAATGGGCTTAGTCTTCCTCTGACACGGGTTTAACTGGGTGCATAAACACTGTGGAAGGGCTGGTGTTTCAAAGTAATATATCCAAGGATGTTTTAGTGCTGCTGCTTCCCAACACACTCCAACAAAAATGTCAGGGTAAAATATCAGCCTGATTGCTGTGAGCAGCAGCTTTGTGTCACCTGTTTCTGATAGCTGAGCTGGGATTAACCAAGACAGCCTCTAATCTTCTGATTTACTCTTAGGATCACAGGACTGTTTAGTTTGAAAAGCCCCTCAAAGATCAAGACCAACCATTTCCTCAGCACTGCCAAGGCCACCACTAAGCCATGTCCTCAAATGGACACAGCCAAATCCACACAGCTCTTAAATCCCTCCAGGGATGGGACTCAACCACTTCCCTCATCTCCATCCCTTCCCTTAGCCTTGATTTCTGCCTTGAGGACAAGAGCTGAGGCGTTTCCAAAAGGAAGGATGTGGCTCCAGCTCATCAGGGGTTCATGCTCTGTTGTCACTGTCACATTTTCTGAAAAATCCCTTCACCAGAATTTCTTCTCCTGGGAAGCTGAGAAGCCTCAGAGAAAAAATGAAAACAATAATTATCTGATTGCTTCTCCTGTGTTTTGCTGCTTTGGAATGTGGTTGGAGATTGTTTATCCAACAGGCGAATTGTTTTTATTTAATGACCGACCACAGTCCAGCTGTGTCAGGACTCTGGAGAGTTACAAGATTTTCATTGGTATCTTGTTAAGCCTTCTGTCTGTATCCTTTCTCTATTCTTTAGTATAGTTTAGTATAGCATTCTTTAATATAATATAATACCATAAAATAATAAATTAGCCTTCTAAGAACCTGGAGTCAGATTCTCAATTCCCAATTCCTCCTGGGGACCCAGCAAATACCACACTCTGGGGTTGGAATCTCCCCATCCCAGCTCACAGAGCAGACACACTGCTCCTGTCTTCCCCGTCGCAGACATCTTTTATGGAAAATCCTTTCCTTAGGATTTTTCCTCCTGAGAAGATGAGAAGGCCTCAGGAACAAAATGTAAACATTGATTATCTGCTGCTGTGGAATGCAACAGGTGCATCTGTGATTGGTCTCATGGGGTTGTTTCTAATTAATGGCCAATCACAGTCAGCTGGCTCGGACTCTCTGAGCCACAAACCTTTGTTATCGTTCTTTGCTATTCTATTCTTAGCCAGCCTTCTGATGAAATCCTTTCTTCTATCCTTTTAGTATAGTTTTAATGTAATATATATCATAAAATAATAAATCAAGCCCTCTGAAACATGCCCTCGTCTCATCCCTCAACCTGAGACCCCTGTGAACACCATCACATTCCCTCTGACACACACTGGCCTCATTCCCAAGGGCACAACAGTCTTGTGCTGGATGGAAAAAGGGAAGAGCACCAAAGGGTGGTGGGTCAGGACCACAGGGCTCAGAACTGTCCTAGTTTTGTGTCTCCTCTAGGGTCCCACTGACCAAGATCCCAGCACAGGGCTGTGCAGGCTGAAGAAAAAAGGAATATTAGAGAGACACACTCCCCAAACCACCTTGGAATTAGATCTGACAAGGAGCAAAAGCCATCTCAGATGTGAATTGTCCCCTCCTGGGAGCTGCTTTATTGTTGTAACAGCAAATGTCACCCTGAGCTGGCAGAGAGGATCCTCACTGCTCACACACAGCATGCGCAATTCCCCTGGACAAGACAAACCTGATTAAATATGAGCCTGCTCCAGGATTAAGATGCAGCCATGAACAATCTCTTAAGTAAAAAAGAAGCAATTCCAAATGGAGTGCACATCCCTCACGAGGGACAGAAACCTGAGTTAGGCACAGATTGATGGTGGGAGCTTCCCTGCTGCTTGGGAGAGGAAAAGGGAGCTAGCAAGGAACATATGGAACTGTATAAATTATTTGGAGCACCCAGAAAAGACAGGAAGAATAATCATCTCTGTTCCTGAGACTGCTCATTTCTGTCTGCAGCCATGTGGAACCCAGGGCCTGCACGGCCACAGAACTGCCAGAGATACCTGGACAGAGGATTGCTGCAGGCAGCTGCCCTTGGAGCACATGGGGAAGGGAAATTTGCTGGTTACACTGCTCATCCTGGCTCCTGCCAGCCTCTCCCACCTGGCATTCCTGTGGGTTGTCAGGATGGTGACTCTGAGGGTCCATCCCAGGAGAAATGCAGGTGTGCACATCCTGCCCCCAGAAAGGAAAGGCAATGCCCAAGCACTCATTTAATTCCCCTCCTTCAAATCCCCACTCTGCAAAGGCTCCCCTGTGAAACCAGAGGGGTCACTGGGGCTCTCTGTGGTTTTCTCACCTCCTTTAAAGCACAGATGAGCCTTCCCAGGGTGATTAAGGAGATAAATGCATTAAAGATTAAAAGGCACTCCAATGTTCCACTGCCATGAGCTGTAAGAGTACTTAAAATAGATCCATTTGGGGCAGCAATTAAAGAACATATTACTAATTTCTGAGTCTCAGCTCCTGCCTTCCTAATGCTGGTTATTTTTGCCCATAAAAGCATTAATCCTATCTTCCTGTAAAAAATGACATTTCAAACATTCATCATCTTCCACTACTGTCCTTCTGCTCCTCTGCCTCCCCATCATTAACCAGAGGCATCTGTTATATGGTTTATGCAGTGTAATTTGTGACCACAGATCTGCAACACAATGAGAGCTATTTTCTCTGTTAGGAGCTGCTCAGAGCTGCAAATATTTTTTATCCCTTATATAAAAAAATATATAAAATTTCACATTCCAAAAGTGTGTTTATTATGCAAGTGCCTTGTCATTACCTGAGAGAGTTATACAACCTTCCATTATAGTGAGAACTGATGTCCTACCCACAGCAGTACATGAAACACAGACGTGGCTTCTATTTTGGAAACTACACGTTGAGGATTACATTGTCACACTTCATAACTTCTTCCTAAATTGCTGGTTTGTTTTGTTTGGGGGGTTTTTTTTGTTTGTTTTTGGGTTGTTTTTGTTTTTTGTTTTTGTTTTTTTGGGTTTTTTTTGGTTTTTTTTTTTTGTTGTTTAATCTCCAAATCCTATCCACAGGGATGGTCCAAACTCCCCTGTGTGCAATTCCTCCACGGGAAGATGGAAATCAAAAATAAATGTTGTGGAACCAGGCACCTTCTCACAAGCTACAACCCTGTAATGTGGAATTGCCATGAACAGGTGGATGCAAAGAAAACCCCAAAGGGTCAGCTAAAGAATGGCAGACCTGGATAAAAATTAATTTAGGTTGAAAGAGAAAATACAAAATAGCACCTAGCATACACACAAGCCACCACAGAGAGTAAATCCAGATGTAAAATGGAACTGCAGGTTGATGAAGACAAAGGTGTAAAGCCAAGTTAGCAAACATAGAAATATTACATCAAGTGCACCCTAAATGGAGAAAGAATAAACCACCAACTCCATACATATTAAATGCACAAAGCAAACTACTGCATGCCCCAATGGGGTAAAATTAAAGGCTTGGTAAATTGCCCTAGATCTCCTACATTACCTACTGTGGATGGCAGGAGTTATTCCCCTTGGGATGTGGAGGACAGGCAGCACTGAGGCATCAGGAAATAGCTTGGGAGTCTGAGACCATTTTCCTCTTGGCTCATTCTTGTTAAATTAGGAATTCTCACAGAACTGAGGGAATAAACACTCTTGAGAAGGGGGGGAAGAAGCCACCACCAACAGAGCAGAGGGGTTTGATCTCCTTGGAGCTGCACAGCAAAATCCACCTGCTCTGAGATGCAGGAGGACCATAAACTAAACTAAACTAAACTAAACTAAACTAAACTAAACTAAACGACCATAAACTTCTCACCAGGTCTGAACCCACCTCAGCCAACTGCAGTTCTCTGGTAATGCATCACAAAAGAGGGAGCAGGGGAAGATCAGGTATTTTTATTTATTCCCTGAAAATTCACATTAATCCACCTGGTTCTTCTGATGCTCTCCAGGTGTTCAGTGTTTGCCTACCACACACCACCTACATATAAATAAAGAAACAAGTACAGAGACACCAAAGCCACCTCACAGGGAATGCAGAGAGGTCCAAAAGTGCTGCTCTGCCCTTCACTGGTAACCTGTGACACCAAACCAGATCCCAAATCACATTCAGACCTTTCTCCCCCAGAGCTGCAGGGTGCCAGGATGGCTTTTGGAGGGTGAAATTCTATTTTATAAATGCACAGATTTTCTCATTTTCTGCTTTACTCTTTGCCTTTATACTGCTGGTTAGAGAGCCAGTTGATGGGCTGTAAAACTGTCAGTCTCATTACTGGCACTAATAAATGGCTTTTGCTCAGCTGGAGTTAATGTGGGACCATCTGACTGCCCAGAACTGACATTTTTAATGATTTTGTTCCTCCAGTGCCTTCTTATTGACCACTACAAAAATCCAAGCTGTCTCTTGCTCTGCCAAGCTGTTTTGTGGATCAAGCTCCTCGTTCTCCAGGGATTTGCAGTTGTGTCAGCCATCAGAGCAAGCAGCCTGGATAATAACTGGCCTGAGAACAGCTATTCCAACACTTCTGGGCTCTTCTGCACCACAGATTTTAGCATTAAATGTCAAATTTCTGAAGGCTAGAGGACAGAAGCATCCCCAGGAGGAAGAAACGTGTGCAAAGTGTTTTAAGAATGGAAAATGGCAGCTGTAAAAGTTTGGTGCTTGGATGTTGTCCCCTCTGTTGGGTGCTGTCACCTTCCCTCAGGTCTCCCTTTCCAATGCTGTATCCCAGGTGAAACAGAACAAATTCCCCTTCCAAACCCTGCTTAATTTACACAAAAAGGGAAATTCTTCACATCCCAGTGCTGTTTAGGGAAGGAAGAGACACACAGAGCTCTTCTGGGCATGTCCAGCAGTTACCAAGCAGTCCCCAAATTAAAAGCACTGGATCTTCAAAGATGAAAATCACCTGAAGAAAAAGGGTTTCAATGAAAAAACAGCCCAGCCAGCAGATCTAAAGCTTAACAAGTCTTTTACAGTGAGTCTGGTGTCTCCAGGTGCTCCAGCAGAACAATGGGAGCAGCTCCTCCAGCTTCCTGCCAGGTTTTGGGGGGATTTCTTCTGTTCTTAACCACCCACTTTGTGCTGACACAAGCTGTGTGACTTTTCCCATCTTTCCTGTTCTCCCAAACCCTCTCCATCAAGGAGCAGGCATGGACACAGAGGCAGCCTGATGTGTGCCACGAGTCCAGAGCTGGGATCCAGGGCAGAAATCCTCACCTGGCACAAGCTGGAGAGGGCAAGGGCTGCAGCCCTGCAGAATCATCTCCCATTGCTCACTCACTGCCAGGAAATCAGCTCTCACCCCCTGGGTTCAGCTCCTTCCATGGATTTAGGTTACCAGTGTGAGCCCATGCAAGCCTTTGGTTTTCACAGAATCACAGAATCATGCATGGCTTGGGTTGGAAGGGGTCTTAAAGATCATTTAGCTCCCATCTCCTCATCTAGTTCCATTTCCTTTGTGCCTCTAAAGCATAAATAATTTCCCTTTCTCTTAGGAGTACTGGTGAGCAGCAGCACACTGCAGATGGGGAAGGAGCAGGGTCACTCTCCTGTGACACTGAGGCACTGAGGTCACCTGGACAGGAAAAGAATAAATGGCTTTTTACAGAAGTGCCTGCCTGCTGGAATCAGAGGGCTGAGTCAGAAGCAGACAGGCTGATCCCACTGTGTCCCCTCCTTTTTTGCCAGCACAGCACTGCACAAAAGTCCCACCTAACTCTTAAAAATGACCTCAGCTCAGCCACAGCCTCATCCTCGCCCTCATGGGTGTTGTACTGGCTGGAGCAGCCTAAAAACAAAAGGAAATCCCAACCACTTGGATCTAGTGAGCTCCAGAGAAGACCAAAATCCTCATCTGCCCAGTGCTGCAGGTGCTCAGAGCCATCACTGTGATGCTGACCCAGCTCACACTGCACAGGGAAGTCAATAAAACATAAGGTGGGGGGACTAATCCTGCCTTTTACCACCTAGTCTGTTTATTCCTTGTCTCAAACTTCTGCAAAGAAGCCCTTTCAGGGGTCTGAGGAACAGCACCAGCCCCTGGTTGTGACCGTGTTCACAGGGGTTTTAGGATGAGGGAAGAGATGAGGATCTGACTCCATGTTTCAGAAGGCTTGATTTATTATTTTATGATATATATTACATTCAAACTATACTAAAAGAATAGAAGAAAGGATTTTATCAGAAGGCTAGCTAAGAATAGAATAGCAAAGAATGATAACAAAGGTTTGTGTCTCGGCTCTCTGTCCAAGCCAGCTGACTGTGATTGGCCATTAATTACAAACATCCACATGAGACCAAACAATCACAGACCTGTTGCATTCCACAGCAGCAGATAATCATTGTTTACATTTTGTTCCTGAGGCCTCTCAGTTTCTCAGGAGGAAAAATCCTAAGGAAAGGATTTTTCATAAAAGATGTCTGTGACACCTGGTCACGGCTTTCTCCCCTGCCTGCTGCACCAGATCTGCAGCTCCTGCCCTGAGCCTCTTCCTCCAGCAGCTGGAAATGCAGCTGTGACTGCAGCCCAGACACAAACCATGAGCTGTGTCTGGCACAGAACCTCCTCTGTAACCCCAGAGTTGATGGCAAACATTGTCACATACAACTCTTTGCATGTTGATGGCAAACATTGTCACATACAGCAGCACCACACATCTCTTTCACTGAGCTTGCCAAAGACAACCAGAAACCCTTAAGGACACAAATTATTCCTCTCACACAACTCCTGGGGGGACAGCAGGACATGTGAGACAGCCCTGACACAGCCACCACCCAAGAGAGTGCTTTTCAAGCAGGATTTAGTGTGACAGGGAGGGATCAGTCCTGCTGCAAACTCAATCTCCCCTTCAAAGGCCAACCCTCCCACAGAGCTCTGGAAATCAAACCTCCCACACAGTTTTTGAAACACAATCTTTGATTCAATTAAGGAAGCCAAGATCACTAAAGCAGGCTGGAAACAGCATCACTGAGGAGAACATCCAGGTAAAATCAGAATTATGCTTCCAGGGGAAGTGATAGAAATCACATAGGTAGACATGATGGACAATATATAAAAGACGGAGGTTTTTTTATTGGATGGGCATCTCAGAACAGCTAACTCTAACAGTCACACACAAAGACCTTCTGTCTAGATGCGGCTCAGCTCCCACAAATTCACCTGGAATGTTCCCACTGTGTTTGAGAGGGTTTGGCTTGGGAATTGAGTATGCTGGGAAATTATTCCAGAGCTTTTGCCAAGCTGGAGAAGTTCCTTTCTCAGATCTCCCTTGTCCCACAGCAGCTCTGACCTGCATCTCAAGGACTTCACACATACAAACACTGACTCCTAGGGGGAGTAAGGCTAGAAATTAAACACAGGGCCTGCAGGTACAGCAGGAATAAATTTATAAAGCTTTACAGAGGCTTTGCATGTTTGTCTTTACACTGCCAGCACAGCTTCCCATGACTGGACCATAAATGGACCTCTTAAAATGTCAGAAAAGTTAAGTCAGACAAATGTTCTGAAGTAGCAAAGAGGATGATGAGCAAATACACAACTCCTTTGTCCCCACAGGACAAACATCCCTGCACCAACCCATCCTGGGCAAAGGGAACTGAAATCTGCCCAGGAATCTCACCTGAGAAGTCTTTTATTGTCCAACCTTGGAGCAAGACAATACTAGGCTCTGGGAATGAACGAGCAGGATTGGAATATCCATATTTTCCCCAAAATGACAAGTCAGGTCACGCTGTCTGGGACACATCCCAGTTTTTCCCAGTTGTCACTGGTGAACTGGGATTCCTCAGGAATGACCCTGCTCTGTGTTCAGCTCGAGAGCCAACCCATGGCTGGCATGAGGGATTGTCTCACGCAGAGTGAAGAGCAGGAGGGGTGAAGGGTAAAGGAAGGAGGAAAGGGATTTTCTCTTACCCAGCCCCTGGTTCTGCTGCTCCCACTCAATGGTGTCAGGAACCTGGTAGGACACCCCAGCCAGCTGGGCCACAGGGTTCTCCAGGCCAGCCAGGGGCTCCTGGGAGGTCTCTCCTGGAATTGTGAAGCCTGGCAGGTCCGTGTCACCCTCCATGCTTTCATCCATCAGGTCTAGGTCTTTGTCCTCCTCGTCTTCCTCTTCCTCCTCCTCTTCTTCCTCCTCCTCCTCTTCATCCTCTTCCTCTTCCTCACCCTCTGGCCAGGGAGACAGAAAAGAAATGTCAGGGAACATATTGAACTAGAGCTCAAAACAGGAGAGCAAACTTGAGTCAGCAGACACACTGCAGTAGTAGTAACTGTACTATATATTCTCCTTATGGTTAAGAGTTTATGCAATTGCAGTTTAAACTGAAGTTGCAATTCACAGGAGATGATTTCACATCTTAACATGGGGAAACTTCAGCCCCACAGCATCTCCCTGTAATTCAGCACGACAACGTGCAAGGACAAGAGTCCAAACCTAGAAGCAATTTTTTACCCTGGAGAAACAAAATCTTGAAACAGAATTGTTTGGATTCCTTGGCATTGATGTTCAAAGCTTTAAATGAAATCTTGTGGCTGATCATTTTATTTCTGAACTGGACAACAGTTTCTGTGGGAGTGGGAAGCAGAAGGGTCACAGATCTCTGTGGGGAGCACCAGGCTGAGCTCCTCCAGAGCAGAGCAGCTGCAGAAACCTGTCCCTGTTCTCTGGCAGCAAAAACACCCACAGGGCTTCATCTGGAGGAGCTCATCACCACTGGAGCTCGCTGGGGAACAACGAGATGTCGTCTCAGACTCTCAAATTAGTGGGAAATATGGTAAATTTTTAGTTCCTAGCAGCAGGGTGCAAACAAGGATGTGCATGTGCACAACACCTGGGTTTCTGTAACTGCAGAGCTCCCTGCTTAACCCATCACAGAGAGATGCTCTTCCCCTGAATTCTGATCTTGGACGCAGCAATGAGTTGGTTCAGTGTTTAACTGATTGACTGAGTCTTTCCCAGCTCTGGAAAGGGCACAGCTTTCAGGACCAGGTTGCTCCAAGATCCCACCTGGCTTTGGAAAGGGCTGGGAAGAAGGCATCATAGCCAACACTTCACAGGAGAGCTGATAAATGAGACTTTGATGAAATTCTTGTGAATTCAGTGCAAGGTCTCCCTGCCCATGGAAGGTGGGGGTAGAAACAAGATGATCTTTAGGGTCCCTTGCAACCAAAACCATTCTGTGATTCCATGAATTCTCTGCTACAGCAGATACCCATTTATTCCAAAACTGTCTGTACTGTTAACATATGGAAAAATAAATATTTAAGTCAGTATTTCATCACTAAAATGGCAACACAGGAACCACTCTACGGGATCAAACCAAAGGCTTTTTCCTATTTTTTTTCTATTTTTTCCTATTTCCAACCACAACTGGCTGCAGATGCTGAAGGAAGTCTAGAGCAGGGCAAATACAGAGCCAGTCTTCCCACAGTTTTGGGGTTTTTTTCCCAAGTTATAGTTACCAAAGTCTCAGGGACATCCTCTGCCAGAATTTGCATTGGAGCAATTTAATAGCTGCTGATGGAGCCACCCACCAGGGGAAGATAATATCTGGAACAATGGCATGCTTTGAATTTCTCACAGTTCCTTTTTCAAGGCTGAAAATTGAAACACAGTATTTATGCACTTTTATCTAATTTACACCAACTCTGCTCAGCCCTGAAGAAAAATTCCCTCCTATTGTAGTCACCCTGCATGCAGGCATTAAAAACTAACAAACCACCCTTTGTTAACCAAATCCTTTATTTGTTATATTTGTCACCCAAATATTTCTGCTGTAGTTGTAGCTCCTATAGGTTGGTGGCAATCCAACCTGGATTAAATGGCTTCCAAAATTTGGGATATCACATGAGATGGGAATATGAGAAATCAGTGGCTGCTATAAACCCACTGTGCTGTGCAAGGGCATCTCCCTGCCCTGGAATTCAAGGATTTGCTCCCAACCACTGCATGTTTTCCTCAGCTCACCAGACAAGACAATCCCAGTGCTGCCTTTCATTCCTGTATTCCATACAAATGAGCTGCTGCTGCTGGGATTCAGCTGCATCACCCTGCTAGAGACTGGCTTTTGGTGCCTGGAAAGATCATTCCTACCACGCACAGCATCTAATGGAGCTCCCAGGGACACAGCTAGCCAGCCCCTTAAATTCCCATTGCATTTTAGAGGCAGTTTCTGTATTGTAATGTGCCCAGCATTTAGAATCAAATTGGAATTCTCTGTCAAAATGAATGTTGTCATACAAACCACACAGCTGTGAAGCTGAGAGTGGCACCTGGAGAGTGCTCACTGCAAAGACAACTGAAAACAGGTCTTTTCCCTCTGCTGAGAGAAGCACAGCTATCAACAATCCCAAAAACTACCAGCAGAGACCCTGAACAGCCAGAAAACCAAAATATGAACAGAGCTTTCCCCTAGACTGGGAAAATCAGCCAAGAGAGAACAGGCATTGGGTTTTTATCTCTGAAAAACTGCTCTGGGACAAGGGGTTTAGAATACCCAATGTAAATTTTCTTTGATGGAACTTAAGGTTGTTTTCTCTTGTCTAAATTCAAGGATTTTCTCCTAAAACAAAACCAAACTCTTTCTCCAGCAGCATTCACCTCAAGAGCCAGGCTAGAGACTCAGTTTAGAAACACAAAACTATTTTAAAGGGGGAAAAACCACCCAAAATGCTGCACAATCCCAGAATTTACCACTAGAGACTTTGAACAGCCAGAACACCAGAGAAGAGGAACATGAACAGAGCTTTTCCCTAGACTGGGTGGGAAAAGCAGCCAAGAGAGAACAGACACTGGATTTTTACCTCTGAAAAACTTCCCTGGGACAAGGGTTTTAAAATACCCAATCTAAATCTTCCATGGTGGAACTTAAGGTTGTTTTCTCTTGTCTAATTCACAGATTTCCTCCTAAAACAAAACCAAACTGTATGTCCAGCAGCATTCACCTCAAAATTGCTCTCACACTGAGCCATGCCAGGCACTCAGTTTAGAAACATAAAACTATTTTAAAGGGGGAAAAAACACCCAAAATGTTGCACAATCCCAGAATTTACCAGCAGAGATGTAAACAGCCAGAACACCAGAGAAGAGGAACATGAACAGAGCTTTTCCCTACACTGGGTGGGAAAAGCAGCCAAGAGAGAACAGGCACTGGATTTTTATCTCTGAAAAACTTCCCTGGGACAAGGGTTTTAGAATACCAAATCTAAATCTTCATTGGTAGAACTTAAGGTTGTTTTCTCTTATCCAATTTCAAGGATTTTCTCCTAAAACAAAATCAAATTGTATCTATCTCCAGTAGCATTCGCCTCAAGAGCCAGGCTAGAGACTCTGTTTAGCAACACAAAACTATTTTAAAGGGGAAAAACCACCCAAAATGCTGCACAATCCCAGAATTTACCACTAGAGACTTTGAACAACCAGAACACCAAAGAGGAACATGAACAGAGCTTTTCCTTAGACTGGGTGGGAAAAGCAGCCAAGAGAGAACAGGCATTGGATTTTTATCTCTGAAAAACTGCTCTGGGACAAGGGGTTTAGGATATCCAATCTAAATCTTCATTGGTAGAACTTCAGGTTGTTTCCTCTTATCCAAATTCAAGGATTGCCTCCTAAAACAAAACCAAACTGTATCTCCAGCAGCATTCACCTCAAAACTGCTCTCACACTGAGCCATGCCAGGCACTCAGTTTAGAAACACAAAACTATTTTAAAGCGGGAAAAAACACCCAAAATGTTGCACAATCCCAAAAAATACCAGCAGAGACTCTGAACAGCCAGAAAACCTAAGAAGAGGAACAGGAACAGAGCTTTTCCCTAGACTGGGTGGGAAAAGCAGCCAAGAGAGAACAGGCATTGGGTTTTTATCTGTGAAAAACTTCTAAAAGGGTTTTAGAATACCCAAACTAAATTTTGCTTGGTGGAACTTCAGGTTTCTTTCTCTTAATCCAAATTCAAGGATTTTCTCCTAAAACAAAACCAAACTGTTTCTCCAGCAGCATTCACTTTAAAATTGCTCTCACACTGAGCCAAGCTAGAGATCTGTTTAGCAACACAAAACTATTTTAAAGGGGGGAAAACCACCCAAAATGCTGCACAATCCAAATACTTATCACCAGACACTCTGAACAACCAGAACCACAGAAGAGGAATATGAAGGGAGCTTTTCCTTAGACGGGGTGGGAAAAGCAGCCAAGAGAGATCAGGCACTGGGTTTTCATCTCTGAAAAACTGCTCTGAGACAAGGGTTTTAGAAGCCCCTTGTGATTTTAGCAATCCCAGCGACACACACCTGCCAGGATGGAGTGCTGAAGGCACAGATAGCCATCTCCCTGTCTCCAGAGCCTGCAGGCAGCCAAGCTGAACGCCCAAATTGAAAGTGCTGAGACCACTTATCACACGTGATGATCACCAAGCTCCATCAGTCAGCAGGCAGGCACAGCAGAGAGCTGTGAGTAATGAGATCCTTGCAGCACAGCCCCTGCAAAGGGGGAAGGAGAAGGCTCTGAGCTGGCTCCCTTCTCCTCCCTGCCTCATTCCTGCATCTGAAATCAGCTTTTTAAGCCCCATCCCGAAATGCCAGCAGCTTGCCTTGCTGCAAGGTGCAGTGCAGAGCACCACTCGGTGGTCACAAGGAGGAAGCTGCACTTCCAAAAAAAAAAAAAACCCACAGACTTCCCAAATGTGGGATTTCAGCAGAGGAGGCACAACTCAGAGTGCAGAAGGCTGGGCATACTCATAAGGTGGGAAATGGGAGTGAGCAGCACGGAGCCAAAGCTCAGGCTGGAGGTTTGTGCTTCACACTCCTACAAAAGCCACATTTTTCCTCCTAAACTGGCACCTTTTGGCCTGCAAAAGGCCTCAGCAGCAGATTGAAGAAAACTTTCCCCTTTCAGTTGGGAAAGACTGAATGCAACAAGGAGTGAAAGTGCAAAGCCCAGCAGATTCAGAAGGAACCCAGAGTTTCATTTGCAGCTCAGTGTGAACTATTTTTGTGTGACATGGAATGATTTTTACTCTGAGATTAGAGTCCAACTGTTAATCCTGCACTAAGCCCCAAGTGCCACATCCACACATCTTTTAAACCTCTCCAAGGATGGGGACTGGGCAGCCTGGCACAATGCCTGACCATCCTTTTATTAAGGAAATTTTCCCTGATATCCAACCTAAACCTCCCCTGGTGCAGAGCTTGAGGCTCTTTCTCCTTGTCCTGTCATTTGTTACCTGGGGAAGCTGCAGGGGAGCCCCAAGGAAAGATCTGATATAAAATAACACATTTTAAGCAGAGTTTTTCCAGCTTTATTAATAGAAACAGCCACCAGTGGGTTTATCATGCAACTCTGAATGGATCCATTATTGACACAGGTGAGATCCAGAGGATGGGATTTGCTTTTTCACCTTGTGCTTGCTCCAAAAGTGAGGCTACAAATCCACAATGATTTCTGTGGTTTAGGCAGAACTGAGACCCCCTCACACCTCCCTTGTGAGGCATTTCCCTGACCCAGCAGGAACCCACACCCTGTGGAATCTGAAGCAAACCAGCAGCATCCGGCAGGTAAAAGCCTCAAAAATCAATTTTTGGGCATGTGATGGCTTGGAAGAAGGTGGAGCTGAAGGCACTGTGCTCATAACCTTGCTGAAGGCAATGGAGCTACAGCAGGTTTGCAGCTGGAGAAACCTTCACTGGAGAGTGATGTTTCTATATTTAGGTATTTTCCATTAATGTTTGCAAACACTTGGATTGCTCAGGAGAGGCAGGAAAGCATTGTTCTGTCGGGCTGAGCACACAGCAGCACAAAGATCTTGCTGTGCCCTGAGCAGCCAGAAGCTCTCAGTGGAAGGTGACGGATTCGCTCAGAGGCACAAAGTGAATTCAAAGTACAAAAAACCCCCACCCCACCAAAAAAAACACCAAAGAAACAAAAACAACAACAAAAAAAAACCCACAAAACAAAAAAAAAACCAAACAAAAAAACCCCCCAAAAAAGCCTACAAAAAACCCCAAATAAATTTTTAAAAAGACAAAAAAACTACACAAAAAACCTCAAAAAAATCCAAAAAAACCTCAAAAAAAACCCAAAAAACTCAACCAAAAAAAACCCCAAAAAAACAACAAAAAATCCCCCCAAAAACCCTACCAAAAAACCAAAAAACCCAAAAAAATCCCCAAAACCCCCCAAAAAAGCTCAAAAAAACCCCAAAGAAACAAACAACCCTAAAAAACCAAAAACAAACCAACAAAAAGAAAACTCAAAAAAACCCCTAAAAAACAAGAAAAAAAACCCACAAAAAAAACCCCAAAACAAATCCCCCCAAAAAACCTACCAAAAATACCCCCAAAACCAACCAAACAAAACAAAAACATCCCAAAAAAACCCCAAACAACCAACCTAACCCAAACTAAAAAGGGAAGAAGCTGCAGGACAAAACCTGCAGTTGTCATTTGCTCTGTCCTTTCCCTCCCTCACACCAAACTCAGGGGATGAAGGTGTTCAAAGGCACCACAGAGGATTGCAGAGATCCCTGCCAGTTTTAGCTGTGTTTTTATGTGGTGCTCAGTGCTGCAGGGTGACCCTGTGTGCTAATACACCATGTAAATGTGTAAATAATGCTGTGTAAATACCAACAGGATCAGGGATGGGGCGGTCTGTGGCACTAAGCAGCCTCTGCCAAGGGTTTTCTCCACTGAGCTTCACTTTCTGCACTGCTTCTGTGATCCCAGCTGATTGTCAAGGCAGGGAGGCCTTTCTAGGACAAATCCTTCATTATTAATGTGCTGCCTGCATGTGATCAGTCAATGTCACCATCCAGCAGCCCCTTTGGCAGCCTGGAAGGACAGAGCTGCTGGGAAGGTGGAGAGGATCTCACCAAGCAGTGCTCCTGAGCTGGGCCATGGTGTGTGATGGCATTCACAGGGGTTTTCAGGTGAGGGAAGAGATGAGAATGTTGATGTCATGTTCAGAAGGCTTGATTTATTATTTTATGATGCACATCACACTAAAATTATAGTAAAAAAAAACAGAAGAAAAAGTTTCATCTCAGAAGGCTAGCTAAGCTAAGAATAGAAAAGACAAGAATGATGACAAAGGCAGCTGCCTCAGGCTCTTTGTCCAAGCCAGCTGTGATTGGCCATTAATTAGAAACAACCACACGAGACCAATCACAGATCCACCTGTTGCATTCCACAGCAGCAGATAATCAATGTTTACATTTTGTTCCTGAAGCCTCTCAGCTTCTCAGGAAGAAAAAAAAATCCCTAGAACAGGATTTTCACAAAAAGATGTCTGCGACAATGGTGGGGCAACAACCCAGGCACAGAAACTCTGCCAAAAATCAGAATAAACCCCCCTGGGATGGGTTCTGCAAGCCCAGTCACCTGCACTGCAAAACCACACAAGGGATTTGCAGGGTGTGGTGTTGTCTGTGCTCTGGAAAAATCAATCTTTTGGGATGTTTCAGCATCTGGACAATGCACAGAGACAGGGGAAGGATGTTGGGAGGAAACCTGGTGGGTCAGACCCTGCACACAAAGCAGGACGACATAACCTTACCTATAGGAGAGAATTACACATCACAGATTAAAGTTGGAAAAGCTCTCAAATCACTGAGTCCAACACTGCCCCAGCACTACCAAGGCCACCCTAACCCATGTCCCCAAGTGCCACATCCAAACATCCCTTAAATCCCTCCAGAGCTGCTGACTCCACCACCACCTTTCAGTGATTAAATTTTGCCCTATTACCCAACCTAAACCTTCCCTGGTGGACTTCAGATTATTTTCTCTGGTCCAAAATCAAGGATTTCCTCCTAAAACAAAACCAAACTCTTTCTCCAGCAGCATTCACCTCAAGATTGCTCTCACACTGAACCAGGCTAGAGAGTCAGCTCAGCAACACAAAACTAATTTAAAGGGGAAAAAAAAAACCCACCCAAAATGCTGCACAATCCCAAAAAATACCAGCAGACACTCTGAACAACCAGAGCACCAAAGAGGAACATGAACAGAGCTTTTCCTTAGACTGGGTGGGAAAAGCAGCCAAGAGAAAATAGGCATTGGATTTTTATCTCTGAAAAACTTCCCTGGGACAGGGGTTTTACAATACCCAATCTAAATCTTCATTGGGCAAACTTAAGGTTGTTTTCTCTTATCCAAACTGAAGGATTTCTGCCTAAAACAAAACCAAACTGTTTCTCCAGCAGCATTCACCTCAAGATTGCTCTCACACTGAGCCAGGCTAAAGACTCAGCTCAGCAACACAAGACTATTTTAAAGGGGGAAAAACCACCCAAAATGCTGCAGAACACACTGCATGTGCAATAACCAGTTTGCTCCCTGGCTTGATGCTGTTGGACCAATCAGGATAAAAATGAAGACAAAAAGTGGTGATTTATCAAGTGAGGGGCACCCAAATCAGTGCAGATTTAATGACCATGACCTGTGAGTGGACAGGGCAGAACAAGAGAGATGAAGGCAGATAAAGAGTTTACATCATCTTGTAACAAAATGCTTCCCCAGGAAAAGGGCTGTGGGCATAGGGCTTTTTTTTCTAAACCACAGAAAAAGTCCCCAAACAATCAAAAAAAAAAAAAAAAAACCCAAAAAACACCAGCAGAGACACTAATGCCATTTTCATTGGGAAAAGCTGTTGGTGTTTTCTTCCAGAAAAGCATTCAATTCAACCCCACTGCCTGGGAACAGAACAACCAACAGGCCAAGAGATAAGAAAACATTTAATTTCAGCTTTATTTTCTAGACAAGCCCAGGCTGGACCATCACAGATGATGAATACTGGGGAGCAGGTCTGTCATTATAGGCTACAGTCTCTGGGTTTTAACTCAGATCCTGTGAGGAATAAGAGGAGCCAGAGGGAAAATGACTGAGTGTTCATTCAGCTCATTTCTGTCTAATTTCCTGCTCCTTCCCCATCCTGATCCCCCTCTTGCAGCACCCCAAAAGCTGCCAAAAATCCCCATGAGCAACACCAGGCATGAGCAGCTCCAGCAGAAAATGTTCCTGCTTCTTTGCACCCACCTCCCTGGGGCCAGGAGGGCAAACTGCTTAATCCTCAGATTAAAACAAACAGAAACTCATTAAAAACTTTCACTCACACAGCCCAATTACACTGCAATAATAGCAGCTGTGGGGGTTTATCTGTTATTTTTGTCCAAGCTTGGAGATAAGCTACAGCATTGAAGGGATATTTAAGTGAACTCTCATTTTTTGGGGGGGGCAAATCTAAACATCTAAAACTGTATTGGAAACATGTAATACAGTTCAAAATTCACATACAGTTCAAAATTCACCCCCCAAAAAAAAATCACATAATTCACACAAAAGAACAGGATCAAGGTGGGTCAGACTAAGAAATACCTGCTGGAGGCAGAAGAGTGGCAGAACATCACAAAGAACAGAGAGCCTGAAGAAGGGAAGGCTCCAGAGAAACTTTAGGGACCCTTCCAGTGCCTAAAAAGGGTCCCAGAGAGCTGGAGAGGGAATTTGGATCAATGCATGACAGGGTAAGAGGGATGGCTCCAACCTGACAGAGGGCAGGGTAAGATTGGAGATTAGGAAGGAATTCTTGCCCATGAGTGGAGTGAGGCTGAGGCTGTACAGAAAAACTGTGGATGTATCAAACACTTCCAGAAGAGAGAGAAGGGAAAAAAAAAAAAAAAAAAAAGGTGGGTTTGATACAAAAAATTGTCACTTTTTCATCATTTCTTGCTACAAAGGAAAAGGAGGGATGAGCCAGCACCTGCTGAGAAGATGATAGAGGTCAACAGAGAGCAGCTTCCATTTCAGTGGGAGCAATAAACAAGATGCAAGAGGAAAGTGTGGACCAAAACCATTTAATAATTCATTCTGCACATGCTTTAAGCCTTCTGCTCCTTGCCAGTTTAATTGATAGCCAAAGAGCTGGTGAGGAACTATAATATCAGGCTAGTTAACCATGCTGGGTTAAGTGCCTGTTTTATTTACACCTCTGCATCCTAATTTAAATTTTTAACAGGGTTGTAGAGATTTAATGAGGCAGATCTTAATCCATACAGTCAAGGTCCAAATAATCCCCTTCACAGCCTTAATTCCTGGGAAAAATACCCTTCACATCCAAAAAAAGAAAAAAAAAAAAAAAAGTTCCTTGTACTGTGCCACAGATGAAAAGAAAAATGGGGAGTTGAAAGTTGAAACATCTTTTATAAATTTATGCAAATGGTTAAATGGCTATAAGTTGTGAAGTATTCAGGAGGAATTTCTACACAGAAAAGGTGATTAAACATTGGAAGGGGCTGCCCAGGGAGGTGGTGGAGTCACCATGGCTGGAGGTGTTTAAGACAAGACTGGATGTGGTCTGGTTGACACAGAGGTGTTTGGTCAAAAGTTGGACTCAGTCCTGAAGGTTTTTTCCAACCTCAGCTGTTCTGTGGTACACAAAACAGCTCAAAGCAGGCTGCAAATGCACATGAAACTACAAACTCTGCCAGCTGAGAGCCATCCTAATTAATTGGGAACACTCCATGCTCAAGAGCTACTTGGTTAAAGCCTCCTCCTCTGGAGCAACTGATTTTAAGTTGCCATTTTCAGAGCTGCTGGCTCTCCTGACACCACACAACAGGCACAGCAGCTCCTGCTTTAATCAGAGCTCTGAGCACCCTCCACAGCCTGCACAGCTCTCCTGACCCCTGAGCTGTGTGAGCAGCTCACTCCCAGCAAGACAGCAGAGGGAATTGCTCCCTGGGAGGGTGGGAGATCCTGGCACAGGTGCCCAGAGCAGCTGGGGCTGCCCCTGCATCCCTGGAAGTGTTCCAGGCCAGGTTAGATGGGGCTTGGAGCAGCCTGGGGTAGTGGAAGGTGTCCCTGCCATGGCAGGGGCTGGAAACAGAGAGTCAAGAGAAGCAAACCTTGAGCCTGCAGGGTTAGATACAGACTCAGCCTCACCCACAGTGGCAGGACCAGAGTCTGGTGAGCTCTACCCAGCAGGTTCCAGCTGGAAGCTGCACAGATTTTGCAGAAGATGGAGCATGGCACATATTCTGCCGCCTCAGAAAGTGCCACCTGCCAAAGGCTGCCAGGCTGGGGATGTGCAGCCACCTCTGCCAACAGCATGGCAGATGCTACAGCACAGGAACCAAGCTGAAAAGCAATGTGGTTTCTTTCCAAAAAGAAGGATGTTGGGAGGCTCCCACAGTGGTCCTAAGCCAGCTGAGCCAGTAGTGTCACTGTCATATTTTCTGGAAAATCCCTTTGCCAGGATTTCTTCTCCTGGGAAGATTAGAAGCCTCAGAGAGAAATGAAAACAACAATTATCTGATTGCTTCTCCTGTGTTTTGCTGCTTTGGAATGTGGTTGGAGATTGTTTACCAACAGGAGCATGTTTGATTGGTTTCAAGTAAATTGTTTTTACTTAATGACCAATCACCATCAGCTGTGTTAGACTAAGGAGTCAATCACAAATTTTCATCACCATTCTTGTTAAGCCTTCTGTATCTTTTTCTTTAGCATAGTTTTAGTATAGCATTCTTTAATATAATCTAGTATCCTAAAATAATAAATCAGCCTTCTGAGAACATGGAGTCAGAATCTCATCTCTCACTTCGTCCTGCAGACCTCACCACCTCAACACCAGTAGCTCTTTGTACCCTACAGAGAAAGCTGCAGTGCTCAGCTTGCTAGAGAGACATACAAATTCCAGGCACAGAGACAAAAACACATAATCAATTCCCCCAGACAAGCAAGCCTTATCCTCTGCTGTGTCCTGTCCCCATATCCTATAATCCCTTTATGGGATTTCTCTGACTAGGAAGGGCAAAGCAGAACCAAGCTCACCAAGGAGTCAAGGCAGGAGGAAATTTGTTCCCCAGCTCATCCCTCCAGAGTCCACCAGAGAGGAGGATTATTTTCATTTTACCCATGCAATTTGATTTTTAAAACACTTTTGCATCCAAGCCAGGTAGGTGAATGCAGAGATGCAATTAACCACAGGCAGTTTGGCACAGATGGTCCCCAAGAAACAGAGGGAGCTGAGCAGCAGGGGTTGGTATTTAATGATGAGCCAGCCCTTCAGTGAGGCAAGGCAGCAGGGCCCCACTGAGGGCAGCAGAGCTCACTCAGCTCCTTGCACTTCTTCCAACAGTGAGCCCCTCCCCAAAGGGCCAAGATACCTCACTGGGGACCCCAGTCATGTGCCTGCAACAGCATCCCCCAAAAACCTGAGTGTCCTGGGCTGGAGCTCCATGGAGCTTTAAAGGAAAGCACCCCCAAACATCCTGGATCTGGCAGCATCAAGATATTCTGAGAGTAAACAGCAGGAACTGTAATTTTGGGAGCTAAGCTCCTAAATGCCACTCCACCATGAGGATGTGATACCCCCCAACTGCCTTTAAGCAAAAAAAGATGTTGAGAGAGCAGAGTTGTGGCTCAAAAATGTTCCTTTGTGCTTAACTGGGGCAGCAGCATCCCCAGGCAGAAAGCCTTTCCCAAAATGATAATTGTAATTGTCCCATTTTACAAGATGTGGATTCATCATCCCCAGCACCAGGGAACCTCCTGGCTCCCTGCACAGAGGTCTGGGCTGAGCAGAAGAGATTTACACCACAAGAGCTGTGCCAGTTGTCAAATGCACAAAGAGCCCCATGTCCCTTGGAGAACAGAGCCAAGAAACCCAGATTTCCACTTGAGCCCTCAGCTACAGCCCACATCTGCCTTTAGAGGAGCCCAGAGCAGAGAAAAGAGTGCAGAAGGAATCCAAGAAAGTTGCATCAGTCCTGTATTGGAGCAGAATGATTTTTTTTAAATGTCTGTGCAGGTCTCATTAAACTGAGAGACCAATGCTCAGCTGAAACTGAAATCCCTCTTATCTTCCCATGCAGAAACCCAGGCTTCTAAAGGAGATCCCAGAGGGCTATAAAACACTTTAGCCTCCTGAATCACACTGCTCTTGCTAAGCACAGACCTTGTTTCCCAGCCTGAAGGATCAGCTTTTCCCTACACACACAACCTTTCCCTCCCCTGCTGCCACTCTCCCATCAGCACCACATCCCTGCCTTGCCAGAGACATCCAAAATTCATCCTGGCAAGGGCAAAATGCTGCAATTGGAGCCCCAGAGAGCTCAGGGAAGGCTTCAAAGCCAGCAGCAAGCCAGGAACATGCAGTGGGGAAGGCTCCCAGCTTCTGCTGCCCTCTAAACTCCACAGGAGAGCGAGTTATTGCTTCCTGCAGAGAAAAGATGCTGATGAGCTGTTGTCTGGAGCACCCCACCTCTACTCAGAGGAGAAAAACCATCTGGCAGTGCCACCCCTGGAGAGCTGCCAACCTTTGCAGTAAAACACTAAGGCAAGAGAAGGTCAAGATAAAGGAAGGGGAGCAAAAACAGGCAGGGAGATTAATTCCTGCCAGGTGCTATCAGGCCAGAGACTGGAGCACAGAACTGGATGGATGAGCAAGCAGAAGTAGGAAAAGGAGCAAGGAACAGTTCCTCTGCAGGAAAACTCTGGGTGAGGTGAACAGAAGCCAGATCAGGACTGCAGCCCAGGATCTGCTTTGCCTCAGCACCCCTTGGTGGGTGCATTACAGGTGTGCAGAGCCAGACCCTGCTGCAACAGCAACACCACTGCTGCTCCCCAGCCAGGAAAAACCCACCCCATCCACCAGAGGCACTGGAATTTCAGGCATCCTCCAGGACACTGCTCATTGCTTGCTTCCTGTGCCTCCTGGGAGAGCACAGGCCATCCAACACCTTTATTTGGAACAGTGAGATGTGCACACAGACAAACAGACAGACTGGGGCTGTCAGGGCAGGGCTGGCACCCCACAGGAGCCCCCCTGCCCCTGGGGCCCAGGGGTACCTTCAGACTCCAGGCGCTCCAGCCCGTAGGCGCCAGCTGTGCTGGTCCTCCTGGCAGAGGGGACAGCTGTCCTCCTGGCAGAGGGGGACACTGATGCTGGGGTCACCAGGACCACAGTTCTGCTGGCTGGCTCCTCTGTCTGTCCAGCTGGGGTAGAAGACATCGCACCAGGGGCTGCGAGAGCTTTCTCACTGGTGACCAGGATCCCATCGGTGAGATCTACAGGAGACAGGAAAGAGCAGCTGTCACTGTCACATTTTCTGAAAAATCCCTTCTCCTGGGAAGCTAAGAGGCCTCAGAGAAAAAGGAAAACAATTATCTCATTTGCTTCTCCTGTGTTTTGCTGCTTTGGAATGTGGTTGGAGATTGCTTATCCAACATGTGAATTGTTTTGACTTAATGACCAACCACAATCCAGCTGTGTCAGGACTCTGGAGAGAGTCACAAGTTTTTCATTAGTATCTTGTTAAGTCTTCTGTAAATAGCCTTTCTCTATTCTTTACTATTTATTTTTTCTATACTATTTAGTATAGTATACTAATACATACTATTTAGTATATATAGTATATAATTAGTATAGTATACTACATTAAATATATACTATTTAGTATAGTATACTACACTATTTAGTATAGTATTCTTTAAAATAATAGCATAAAATAATAAGTTAGCCTTCTAAGAACATGGAGTCAGAGTCATCATTTCCTTCCCGCCACCCTGAAAATACCACACAGCAACCATTCAGCATAACAAGATTTTATAAAAACCCCAAGAAACTCCTTAATGAAAATTTAACTCAAAGGAAGTCACTAAACTTTTGTTTCCTTTGAGAAGTGACTCTGCTGCAGTGAAACTTTCTCCTCAAGGGCAGCCAGCAATGGAGGGTCTCCTTGATGAGGGGGGAACCCTTAAAGGTTTTAATTTCACTGCTTTAAGGGCTACTCATCACCACACCCTGGCATGATCAGAGCACCAAGCCACCAGCTGAGAAATCAGCCAAGTGACAGATCTAGCAGCTCACTACAAAGATAAAAATTGGTTGAATTTATAATTAAATCCCAGAAGCAAATTCAATTAGCGGAACCTGCCAGAAGAACCTTCTCCCCCTTACAAACAGACCCTAAATTCAGAGTTACAATGCAAACAGCTTTTCTTCTTCTGATGCCCTGCAACACAAGGACAGCCAGAAAAGCTGCCCAGCAGCATTTTCACTACAATGGTCCCCAGTACTACAGAAACTCCAGCTCAAAGCCAGCCTGGTGCTGAGGGAGCCCTTGCTACACTCCTGTCAGGAAAACAGGCTCCAACACTCACCTGCCAAGGTGACACCAAACCAGCAGGCAGCAGCTCCAGCAACAGGACTGCTTGGAGCATTTCTGTGTGAGCTACAGCAGCCTGAGAACAATCCCCCATTTCTCAGTGAATATCACTGCAGCCTTCACACCCAAGGGCTTGCCAGGCTCCTGCAGGAGGGTCTTTCCCTCACCACTGACTCCCATGGAACCCTGGTGAAACATTTCCATCCTCTGGACTGAGCATCACCAATCTGTGACTGCCTTGGGTTCCAGAAGTAAAAATTCTCCCTCCATAAATAAAAAAAAATTGCTCAAGTGTCTAAAGCCAAAGGCAGCTTGCTAGCAAGGATAGACAGGGGGCTTGTTTGGTTTGGGGCATTTTTTTAATCTCTACTCCACTTATTTGGGGCAAAAAATCGACATGCTGGCAAATTCCAGTGTGGTGGATCTCATGGCATGGGCAGAAAGCAGTGGCAGCCCAGGTTTAGAGGGGAGGACAGAAGTTTAGCATAAAAAGAGTCACTTAAACAAGGATGTTGCATTGAGACTGGAGTGTGACACTGGTTCCAGAGGTACCACCCCACCCTGTGCCCTTGAAGCAGAATCCTACCTTCTGCATCCACAGGGCTCCCTGTGGAGGAAGCCCCAGTTGCCAGCAGCACCTGGGTGGCACTGGGAGCTGTCAGCATCTGGGTGTCCTCCCCACTGTTCTCCTGAGGGAAGCTGGCAGCCCCCGCTCCCTGGGTGGCACCTGGCACCTCTGGCACAGCTGGCACAGCAGCAGCCTCCTGGGCAGCTGCTGTCACCTCCTCAGCAGCACCTACAGCAAGAACACAGGTCAGGGCAGGCTCACAGGACAGCTGACAGCAGCAGAGCACACATCTGAAGCAGTATGAAAGAACAGAACTCCAGGAATTAATTCCAGAACCACAGGGCCAGCAGCAGGGCCTGTCCCACTGAAGCCTCAGCCATGCACAAGGGTTGATTTTTGTGGCACAAGCCTTAATAGACAGTGTTGTTTCCCCAGCATCTGGGAAACAGCAGAGAGGCAGCCTGCTGACAAGTCAAGTGCTTAAAAATTAATCTAGAAATTAATCAGTCAGGTTGCAGCACCAGCCTGCAATTAGCTTCCTTTCTTTCACTGCAAAAAAAATAGGTCTTGTGGGTGCAGTGAAGGGAATTCATCCTTTTACATCTGCAGCCAAAGAGGGAAGAATAAAGATGCCCAGCAATTAACAAGTCCTCATCAACCTTGAAACACGCCCAACACCTGACCTGCCTTTTTTTTAGCATTTCCTTTATATTTTAAACACCAAGTAGGAATGCTGTCATGAGGCTGAAGGTGGCATCTCTGGGGGTATGTGCAGGGCAAGGTGACACCTTCAGGCTGTCCAGGAGGAGTTCTGCCTGCAGGTAAGAGTGAGGACAAAGTTCTGCCTGCAGGTGAGAGTGGGGACAAGCACTGGGCAGCCCCAGCTCCACCATGGGGTGAGGAGACAGCCCCAGGAGTTTGTTTGCTCTCTGAGCACCCTTGGAAAGGCATTTAAGGCAGCAGTGGCTCACAGGCTGCTGGCACAGCTCACTTGAAATCCCAGAAATGAGAGGCAAGTGTCTGTAAAAGCAAGTTTTACCTTTCCATGAACTCTGCAGAGTAGGAGAGAGCTCAGGCTGGGTATCTGTCAGCACAGCAGCCTCTGGCTGTGACGGAGGGACGCTCTTCTCCTCCTCTGCTGTGACTGCACTGATGTTTTCCAGCGAGCCAAGATCAGCTGTGCCTGCCTCTGACAGGCTCCCAGGGTGGGAAGCAGAGCTGCTGCTGCCTGGGGAAGCTGCTGGCAGCTCCTCCCCTTGCACTGGCTCTGTACAGTTGCTCTCCTTGGCAAGCTCAGGCGCTGCAGGAGGGGACACTGGGGAGGGCACCGCTCTGGTGGCATCCTCTTCCTCCCCCACACCTCCCTGGCTGGTCTGGGATGGTTCTGTTGTCCCCAGCTCCTCATGAGATGTGCTTCTCCCTTGAGTGATGTCCCCCAGCTTGGTGTCATCCCAGTCAGGTGGCACAGTGTCCATGGGGGGGATGGTGGCAGTGCCAGCCGTAGAGGGCAGCTCCTGTTGGGTGACACCTGTCCCAGCTTCTGGCTGAAGGAAGGCCTCAGTTGCCACAATGGGAGGTTTGGCAGCCACAGATGTTGGCGGAGCCAGGGCTTTCAGGGGGCTCCCTGTGTGGGCTCTCAGCATTCCCAGCCCAGAGGTGACACCTGCAGCCTGGGGACTCGGGATGATGACAGGGAGGTCACTTGCTGCTTCCCAGCTGGGAGAGCTGGGGCTCAGTGTGGGCTGGGGCACAGCTGAGGGGTGGGAGCTGCTCTCTGCTTCCTCCTCCTCAGTGGTCCCAGCAAGGGGATTTGCTGAGGGGCCAGCAGAGCTGGGCTCCACTGCCACCCCACCCTCGGTTGTGGCCTCACCAACGGGGCCACCAGACTCCTCCTGGCCTGGAGGGCTCAGCGTGGTCACAGCTGTGGTCAGCATGGCCTTGAGGGCTTCATCCTCACGCAGCTGAGGCTCAGTGGGAGCCAGCTCCTCCTCATGGCCGGCAGGCAGTGCCCCAGCAGAGGGGGGACCCCGCAGGCCCTGGCTGTGGGGTACAGCATGGCTGGGCCTGGCAGGGAGGGCTGCTCCTCCTGCAGTGAAACCTTCAGGGAGGGCTGCTCCTCCTGCAGTGAAACCTCCACCCAAGGGTGTCCCAGATGGCTGTGCTGACACCGCACAGGGCTCCTCAGAAGCTGTCTGCTCAGAAGGGCCCAGGTTGTTTTTCAAGCCCACCATGGCTGTCCTTTCATCTTGCAGCCCATTCCCTGCCCAGGGGCCATGCTGGACCTTTGTGACATCCTCCTCCTCCTCCAGAGGCTGGGCCAGGCATGGCAGGCTGGAGGACAAGAGCAGGATGCTGCAGGTGAGCACACAGAGATTAAATCCTTCTGATCCCCTCATGGCTGAGAGGAGATGTGGCCAGAAGCCTGCAAGGCTAACAAATCCAGAGACCTAGAAGGTGAAAAAAGAACCAAGATTACACAACCCATAACCAACCACACACCCAGGGCCTTAAACCATGGGAGACCAAAACTATGGCCAGCTGTGAGAAGACCCCCACCACACATTCCAAGCAATGAATTCCCCCATCTGTTTTACTCTTCTCAGCCTACCCTACCTGAAGGTGCCAGACAAAAACCAAATGTTGATCTGAAGCCCAGGACTTGGGAGCTGCAAGGATCTGAAGCCCCAAGACCCTGCCCAGCTCCCACCCAGTTCCTCCCCAGTAAGAGTGCTATGCTCTACCCAGCAAGCATCAGACCTGCAAAGAATGGTTTGGATCAACATGTTGGTCCTGAACCAACTCCAAAAATGATGCTTGTCAGGGCCATGAAGTCTCAGGCTTGTCCTGACCAGCCCTGTTCTGTGCACTGGCACAGGAGGAGGCCAAGGAACCTGCACAGAGAACAAGATGGGTCTGTGGGGGACAGCACAGCACCAGAGCCACACCAAGAGGCTTTAGGGCTGCATCAGGTCCTGGCTGAGCTCCCTGGCCCCACAGAGGAAGCTCCAGCCCAGAGAGCAGCACTGCAGCACTAGCACAGTGCCCACACTGCACTGCACCATGGAGGCACTTCCAGAAAGCCTCATGTCCACAATCACCCAGGGTTTCCAAGAGAGCACTGAACCTGAGGCCAGCAGGGATGCAGCCAGCTGACAGCCTGCCCTTGGCAAGCTCTGCTGCCTCAAGGCACACAGCTCCAGCTCCCAGCCTCCTTCCTGGGCATGTGCCCCAGCCCTGGCCTTGCTTCTCCAGTGCCACCATCCCAGAGCAAAGAACCATCCCATTCAAGCCCCACTCAGTGCCATGACACAAACATCTCTGTCACAGCAGACCTGGCAGCTACTCAAGGGCACAGACAAGCCCCATGCAAGGGTCTCCAGGCACCAGCAGCTTCAAGTTCCTTCCCTCATGTGTTCCTCCAGTTCTGGGGCCCCCAATGTGAGAAAGACTTAGGATGAATCCAAAGAAGAGCAACCAAGTAGATCACAGGGCTGGAGCACATCTGTTACAGGCTGGGAGAGTTGGAAGGTGGAGGAAGAGAAGGCTCCAGGGCCACTGGAGCATCCTCCAGTGCCTAAAGCAGTTCCAGGAGAGCTGGAGAGGGGCTTTGGACAAGGGCATGGAGAGACAGAGCAAGGAGGAATGGCTTTTCACCTAGGTTTAGATTAGATATTAGGAATAATTTATTGACTGAGGGTGATGAGGCCCTCATACAGGTTGCCCAGAGAAGCTGTGGCTGCCCCTGGATCCCTGGAAGTGTCCAAGGCCAGGTTGGATTGGCTTGGAGCAGCCTGGGATAGAGGAAGGTGTTCGTGCTATGGCAGGGTGTGGAATGAGGTGAGATTTTATCATTCCCAAGTGAACTGCTTGTCCCTTTGGGCTGCAGGAATAACAAATATCAGTAAGGAAAGAGGTTGGGGTTGTCAGAACCACCCACCCTCAGCCTTCCATAGGACAGCAATGGTCACTCTGTGCAGTGCCACTGCTCATGGGCACCAAGATAAATCCCTAAATTTATCCACACTCCTCATTTCCCCACCCAGACTGCACATTCAGAAGTATCACTCACATTTGTACCCACAGACTGCAGCAACAGAGCTCAGAATTAACCACTGCAGGCTCCAGCATCTGGCTGAGCCTTCAGGGCACACTGAGTCACTTTTTCCATGCTCCCTGAAGCCTCATCCCAGCAGTTTGAGCTGCTGGAATAATTCCCCATCACAGGCCACACACATGCACCAGGTGCTCAGGGACAAGCAGAAGCCACCAAAAACTCTTCACCAACCCAGACACCTTCCCCTTTATTTTTAGCATCTCTGAAGGATGGGTGGCTACCCATCCATTTTCCATATCCCCTCCCTAAAAAAAAAAATAGCTGAAAACTGACAATATTTAGCTCTTTTCCCAGGCTAATTCTTGATGCACTTCTGTAATTAAAAAGCACTAAGAATGCATTATGCAAGTTAAATTGTTAGTGCCTAACTCCATGCATCTGCCTCACCATGCAGAGGAATATAAATCATGTTCACCTCAATACCCCTTCAGCAAGTGCCTGTTAAGAGCAAGCTTATTGAAACATCAAGAAGTTGGGTTTTCTCTATTTAAAAGATAGTTTGGCTTTAAATACAGCTTCTGAAGAAGTCAGGAGCATTTAGGTGGCACAAATGCTTTCAGCAGTGCTTAAACACAAACAGAACTCCAGCTGCACTTGAAAAGCACTTCTCCTGCAGTCATATACATTATACATATGTATATACACATCTGGACAGATAGTTTGTAGCTTTCTAGCTCTAGGCTCTCCAATAGCCCACGATATTCAGGATGTGGTTAGCAGAACCACCAAAATGCTCATATCTCAACAAGGTTACTCCATATTTACTAGAAGCTTTCCTCCTTCTAGAGGGTAGATAACATGGGCACAATACCAGCCTGATAAGAGTTCCTGGGTTCATTCAGAGCAGCTTCATATTGTTTCTGAAAAGCCCTGCTGGTAATAATCCTACATTTCTATAGGGCAAAAACCCATATTGGAGAGTTATTTGCTCAGGAAATCCACAACAGGCAGATGCAACCTAACCTAGACCTTCACACTCAGTGAAAGCAGGAGATAGCGGCCCAGAGCTTGCTGCAGGATAATGGCACAGGTTCACACTTCAAAGAAGATTAGTCAGGGCTTAAGAGCTGCTTAGCTTTAGGAAGAGGCTGGATTAGAGAGTGTATGAACAGCAGTGACCTGGCTATCTCCTTAAGCAGAGTTTGACACCTTGCTGAAGCGCTTCCCCTGAATGCAGAAGCTGCAGAGCAAAGCTGCACCGAGCCACATTTCTCCTCCTCCCATCTGGCTGTTTTATAGCCAGGCTGGAGCACCCTGCCCTGACCAAGCACCTCCTCTGTAGTAAGGCTGAGCTCTCCTGTGAGCAGCTCCAAGGCAGTAACTCAATATTTCATACTGCAGGAACTCCCTGATCCCACGTTTCACCTGGCATCCTCAGAGCTAGAGCCCTGGAGGCAGCTGCCAAGCACTGGCCAAGCTCTCTGTGGAAAAAACTAATCCTTGCTTCCAATAGGAAGCACACACTGAGGGCAAGAGGCAGTGCCAGCTACTTCCCCTGCACTCAATAACAGCAAATCCCAGGAGATGCAGCTCCTCCAGCCGCAAAGGCAGCACGACTGCAGGCAGCCAGGGAGCTTTATCTTCAGCATGGAAAATAATAACTTTCCTTTTAACACCTGGGAGGCTGGGAAAAAAACCACACAAAGAACTGCTAGGCTGAAAACAGGCCAAAACTGGACATCTCCAGGAGCTACCCACAAGAATAAGAACCATCTACCTCCGTGGGGAAGTCAGGAAGCTGAGGGACAATAAATATAAATTGGTCACCAGCTGAGGCAGTCTCAGACTCGGTTGGATCTTTCTGAGCCGGGCTGCTTGCCTGCTCCATACAATTAGCCCTTGCAGCAGTTATTAAACCATTAACCCCTCTGAATTCTGGAGGCTTCTTTGAGATCAGCTCTTGGGGGGCCCAACAAAAGGCAGCTCAGGAGGAGCCCCAGCCTGTTATGGCCACTCCAGCAGGGCAGGCTTGCAGGGGAGCAGCACAGGGCAGAGCAGATGTCTCTCCTTCAATAGCTGCTCCTTGCATGGACCAGTGGTTTGTGGAGACATGCTGCAAAGGATTAAGCTCCCCCTCTGTCCCAGCTGTGTGCAGCTACTCCTTCTGAGAGCTTTTTAAGAGCTTCATCCAGCCAGCTCACTTAGAGAAAACAACTCCCTTCCCTCCTCCCCCCAAAAAATAATTAGCTGTTATTTTCCATCTTTCACAAGTTATGGCTATGTTTTCACCCAAATTGTTGAAACAGTATGATAAAAACAAGTACCAAGTTTTAAACTCCCTCGAATTGATAACTCTGCTCTAACAATCCCTCTGACACAGGGAGGACACTCTGCACGCATCATAAAGCGGAGAGCAGGAGACGAGCAGGTCAGCCCCAGCCAAACCTGCCTCGCCTTTGGAAAGAGCTCCTCACACCTCCAAGCACAAGCGTGGTGCCAGCCCGGGCTGCCCGAACAGTCCTGGGTGTGCTCAGCTCCGGAATTCACTGAGAATTGAAATTCACCCACAATTCGTAGGGGAACCGGACAAAAAAAAAAAAAAAAAAAAAAAAAAAGCAGCAAATCTTTTAATGTGAAGATTTAGCCAAAACATACAAGTCAAACAACTGCCAGCCGTCAAGTGCTCTGTTACAGGGTGCTAATGTATGCCATCCAAGCCTCATTACTTGTGCTGAATACAAAAGGCAGCAGATAATACACTGCAGAGCTCCTACTTTTGTGCACAAGCCGAGAAAAATGCCATCATTTATGTCCTTGCCCAGTTCAACCGAGTGAACTGGGAGGCTGATGCCCTTCCAGCACACACTTCAGGTAAGCAAACCTCGACCAGCTCGACCACCCCAGTGAAATCCCAGCAGTGACACAACTCCACACCAGCCACCAACACAAAGTCAGGTGAGAAAAATTACGTCGAGACAAGCACACAGCAGAGGGGCACATCCTCGCCTACCCTTGAGGATGCATCCTTAAAAGCAAACAAATGAGGTATTAATATTCTGTATGGCCAGCTTCCCGCCAGTCCCAGTGAGGCACCTTAATACATAAAACATCACCTCCACTTCCAGCCTCGGCATTCCAGCCGGAGTTCTTTGAAGAGCCACAGACACGACATGTTTTAGGCATTATTCCCCCAGCCACCGAGCTTTGTTCGGAACGGCACACGGACCACCTATGGAAATCCCTGCTTGGATTTGCCAGTAAAAGCTGCATAGTTCCCCGTGGCTTCTGACCCGTGCCAGGTCCCCGGCATCACAAAAGTCTAAGGTCTACCGAATTCCTGAGGGATTAAGCCAGGGAGGAGGGGGTGCTGAAGAATGAGGCCAAAGGGTGCAGCAGTTTCCAGGCAGCAGAAGGACAGAAACGCCGCTCCCCAGCCTGCCTGGGAGCACAGGGACGGCACTGGGATGCCAAGCAGCAAGAAACGCTCCGCAATTCCAGCGCCTCACCTAAGGCTGACGGAAACACCGCACAGGAGAGCGGGAGGATCGCGAGTCCCTGCAGGTGAAGGTTTAAGAGCAGATTAAACGCACCTTGTCCGGCCCTTCTGCCTTGGGGTCCAGAGAAGGGGATTAGGGCTGGCTCAAGGCTTGATTACAGCCAGCACAGCTCCATCTCCCCTGATGCCCTCCTTAGTCATATTTACAGGTGACTTTACACCCCAGAACTGCATTCTCTCCCCACCGGGCAGGGATCAAGTGCGAGCACCCGCCGGGGGTTCCTCCTGCCCAGGCCCGCAGCAGGACAGACGGACAGCGGCGGTCACCCCCAAACCACCCGCACGACAAACACACCCGCACCCCCAAAGACTTCCCGAGGGACCCCAGCAGGACCCCCATCCCGGCAGGACAGCACCGCCCGCTCTCCCCGCTGCCCCTTCCCCATCCCCCGGGGCTGCAGGGACCGGCCGGGAACAAAGAGCCGCGCCGAGGATGCGCTGCCCCGCGGGCAGCCGAGCATCGCTGGGAAAAGCCACGAATCGATGGAAAACGCGAACCGCCGGGGTGAACGCTGCCCGGGGTGGGGCGCGATGCCGGCTGTGTGCGTGTGTGTGTCCCGGCCTCACCTGGCTCCCGCCGCCACCGCCCGGTGCCGGCGCCGCGCTCCCCCAGCCCCGCGGCCGCACGGGCGGAGCGGAGCGGGCCGCCCACCGGCGGGCGGTGTCGGGGGCCGGCCCGCTCCGCCCGACCCCGCCTGCCTCCGGGGGCTCCCCGGCACCCGCAGCCGCCGCCCGCAGCCGCCCCTGGCGTTTGCTGCTCCTGCAAGGGGAACTTGGAGCATCCCAAGCGCCGGGGCCGCGCAGCCAGCTCCGCCTCAGCGCCTGACCCGAGGAGATGCCGCTCTTTGCTCCAAAACAAGGCCTAAGGCACCCTTGAGTAGTTTCCCATCTATTACAGATTGTCCTCCAGTGCTTTCAGCTGCAGAGGTCACCTTCCCCTAATACGTCCTCCGCAAAGGGGAAAACTTCTTCAATAACAACAGCCGAATTAGAAGAGCTTTAGTCAGTTACCCTTTTTTTTGGTGCTTTGTTTTAAGAATCTATTTGGCCAGTACAGAGAAGGGTAATCAGCTTTACTTGTGCTTTCCTCTTCCCACCTATTTTTTTCTTATAAAACCCCCATAACTAACAAGAGAAGAAAACCTTTACGCCATCAGGTCCTGACTCACACATCAAATCATTTCACCAAAAAGCAACTCAGAAGCCCTTACCTTGACTCCAAACCCAAAAGATGAGTTCAGCTTCCTCTTGCTCCCCTAACCCCAGTGCCAGGGGCAGCACGGGCTCCCTGCTGCTCACAGAGGGTTTTATACACCCTGCCAGGCAGGGCTGCACAGGTGCAAGGAGTTTGAGCTGGGCAGGGACAGGTGAGGACAGACCAAAAATAATGATCTCTCACAGGAGGCAATGGCTGGGGTGGGGGCATTTTGGGAGAGAAATTGCTAGGAAGGACTATAGGGAAGGTGTGGGACAGGTGAGTTAAAATCTTGGCTTCCTAATGAACATACTCTACCACCACGAAGGAAATCAGGGAATCTTCCAGTTATGATAACAAACTACAAAATGAATTTTTTTTCTACACATGTAACCTGCTGTCACTCAGCTCTTAAAATAAACAACAGAACTGGTGGAAGAAAATGAGCTATTCCTTATCAACAAATTGTTCATTATTTCTTTCTGTTCACTGTGCTACTGGTAATAACATTTATATTAGTGTCTCTAAACACACCTCAAAGTGTTACCTGTTAAATTTTAGAGAAACAGTGTGTTTTCCACTGTATTCCAACCAAACTGGATCCAACCCAATTCATTTGGTTGTAGCACTGTGCATCCAATATTAAAACTTTCAAAAGACAGATTTGTTGCAAGTTAGGGCAGGTTTTTTTCAGGGAAATATTGCTAACCCCTGCATGAGTTGAAAATAAAGTGTCAAAGTGCCTGTGTCAGCAATAAACACAGTCAGTGACAAAAGGCATGAGAAAGAACTTCGGAGTTAGGCTTGGGAGAGAAAATGGTCACTTAAAACAATGGGGAAAGTCCCTTTTGGCTTTGCCTCTCTGAACTGTAAAATCCGGGCAAATTATTCATTAATCAATATTACTACTGCTATCATTGTGACAAGAAAGGATGTTCCCTCTCTCCTCTAGGGGAGATGGGGTGTGATGCAAGGAAGAGGTAAAAGCTGCATTTTTCATGTGTTTTAAACACCATTAACTCCCAGAACAGGGACTCAGAACTCTTCACAGGTTAAACTTCTGTCCTGGCCAATTCATTTTGGCCAAGGGCTCTGGCTGAGAAGAGAGGGTGGCTCAGCCATGCAGGAGGTGCCACCTCCCAAGATAAAGGTGCAGCCAGATTTTCCAGACCAAAATCCATTCTCAAGAGCAGCACTGCACCTTGTGGTGGCTCTGGGATTGCTTCCCAAGCTGTTCAGTCACTCCTGTGTGGGGAAAGGGGCAGGAAAACAGGGACCACTCCAGCAGAAATCAGAGCCCAGGGATGAATCCAGGGCTGGGCTTCAGCAGCTGCACATTTCTCCCCTGGAATTCAGAACAAGGGATTTTCCAGAAGAAGGTGTCCCTGCCCATGGCAGGGGGTTGGAATGAGGTGATTTTCAAGGTTCCTTCCTACACAAACCACTTTGTGATTCTTTGACTGTTTTCAGCCCCCATTTCTATCTAACCTTTATAATTATTGGGAAAGTTACTTAAAATGTAAAGCATGTGGAAGGGATGATTTAATGTTCTCCAAGGATGCAGAGCACTTAATAGACTGGAGAGGTTTTCACTTCCCCCTTTGCCATCGACTCCCAACCCAGACTGGCACTGTGTCCTCTCAAGGTTAAATATTTCACTCCTAAGCACTGGAACCAAAATAGCTGGTTATCTGTGGTTTTTTCCCTGCCTAAAATTGCACATTCCCTGTACGCTGCAAGTTTCTCTTCCCCGCATAACCTGCCAAAATCAGAGGCTTCTGCGTTATCAACAAAAATATCTGCTGCTGTAAGAAAGAGGCATGATGAAAGAGGCAGAAATCAGAAATCATCAGAGAGCACTCTCTTGTTATTCCTTTGTATGGCTTGTTAGTTGGAAATACTGATTTTTAACTCAGATCAGTATGCCATGCAGCATTTGTTTCGTAACCAAGCAAAACAGGCCCCACTTCCACAGCAAGTTAAGAAACATCCATTCCTCTCCCCTGTCACCCTTGCTCTGGGTTGAGACATTTCAGTACAATCCTCTATTGGTCTTGTGCTTCAGAACTTCTCACCTGAGATGAAGTCAGAGTCTAAATTTGGATGTAAGCAGGCTCGTTCTTCCATGCAGGTAGCGTAGCTGGGAAAGAGTGGGACTCGTGCCATTCCCAGCTCTGCCTTTTTAGAGGATTTTCAAACTGAATTTCACTGCTTTCAGCCTCCACTTCTTCTGTAAAATAACAATACCTAATTTTTGTAAGAGCCTCTTGTAAAATCTGTGTATTATTACAGCAGCTGGCTCTGTTGTACACAGTAATGATACATCAGATTTCTTTCGCAGGTGATATTCCTGTCACCGCCTTATTGCAGAACCCAAAAAGTACCAACAGCACATCCTAATTAAGAGACTAGGTCACATAAAAATTTATATGAAGATATATTTTGCCTGTATAAAATGAACTAAAAAATCACTGTCCTGACAGCAGAATGCTGCACCTTATGCTGCTACTGCTGGCACCTGTGAGGAGATGTAGCAGCTCTCCTAAGTATGTCAGGACATGCCACAGAAGGTAAAGGCAATTTTAAAATAGTTGCCGTTAATTTTGCTGCTGAATGACTTTCCCAAATTGAATATTGGGGACATCCAGCACACAAATCAGTGCACACCTCCATCACAAGACTCACCTTTGCACCAGCTGGTAGCATCTGTTTTAAGGGGGCCCTCTCTTCCTAATAAACAGCAGTCACTGGAATGGAGTAGCCATGAGTAATTCAGGGAGTGAAAGCAGCATCCCCTGCCACAGAGAGGGAAGTTTGTTTAAAACAACTCCAATTGAAAAAGTTTTGTGACCAATGAATTATTTTGAATGTAACCATGTTATGGATGAACAGATTTCTTCTTCCTCCATCTGCAAACCTGGTAAATGTCAACTGCAATTGAAACTCAGTCAGGAGAATCTATTTGGATTCCTTTCTTCCATGTATCTCACTGCTGGCACTAACAGGAAAGCTGGGCAAGGCCAAGTGGTGCCAGTGCAGCCCCACTGCTGGCTAGGATTTACAGTAATCAATCCTACCAGCAGGCACAGGATCCAGCATCTGCTTCCCAGCTCTCGTGTTCCTGAAGTGCTCACAGAGCAGGAAAGCCATGAGAACTTATTTTTGTCACCAAAGTCAGCAGATGTGACTTGGAGAGCACACAGAGCCCAGATCTGCTGAGTAGGAAATGCCATTTTTACACGCTCACTCTTCAGAGTGGAACCAGGCTCCTGCTGACTGGCCCAAGGTCGCTGGAATCTGCTGCAGTTGCTCTGGGAATGCAGCCCAGGAGGGCCAGAGCTCACATCCATAACAGAATCACAGCACAGCCCTCGCTCTTCTTCATATCCTTCAACAAAATCGATGCTGTAATGCCAAGGTGCACCACATATTACAATTTCCCAGAGGTAAAGTGCTGAGGAAACCCTCCACGAGCATATTGGAGTCTCAGCTAAAACATGAACCATCTGTCAGTTCCCTTGGACATTTCCCCACCATTCTAAAAATTCCACTATAAAATTAGGCTGACAATAAAAAAAGGCACTGGACCCACCACCCCAAAGCAGGATGCCCCTAAGCCCTGCTCTGACATTAAAACCTCAGCCTCACAGATTCACAGAAAGAGAGAATCAAACACAGATCTCCAAGATCATTGAGTCCAACTTGAAATATGGTTGTTCACACACATAATATACCCAGAGGGACTTCGGAAACTGCAGCTTTCTTTTGCTTTTCAAAACTTGAGGTTAAACTAAACCCCCAAATCCACAGGTTTTAAACAAGTGCAGTGTCAGTACTGCCAGTCCATCCCTACCCATTCTAAAATAGCAAAGAGGGGCTGAAAACTCCCACCACAGAGACTTTTGGGGTCGTCCCATGGATAACATATGGAATTGGGATCCCACTGACTTTTAGAGTGAAACAGCAACGCACCAGAAAACACCAGTGTTTTCATTTTTCCCCTTGAGGATGGTTAAGAGCAGAGAAATACACTTTTTTGTTTTGGAAACATTGAAATTAATTAAGCCAAAATGCTACAGCAGGAACCAGATCCAGCTGTTAGCAGAACCCCAAGCAGGGGGTTTTCATCTTTTTTCTCCCTTCAGAGAGCTGATATGTGGATATCCTTCAATGCCTGAGCTGGGAAGGGGTGGGAAGCACTCTGTGATCTCCAGAAGGTCTAAATCTGGCTCTAAGTAAGCAATTCCCTGATTTTGTGAGGAGGGGATGGGTCCATGCCTCAGTTAAAAGGGAGAGAGTTAGAGATTAGGGAGAGCTAAAGGCAAGTACACAGGCTAAGCCAGCCAACGCAAGGACACAAAAGAGCGCTTATTTTATGACCAATTAAAAATAATAATGCTGTGCTTCTGAGCTCTGCCTGGGTCCAGCTGAAATCCGAGTCCCTGCAGGGGTCCGGGCAGGCATTTTGGCTTCCAGAGAGCGCAGCATTATCTGGGCGTGCTGCTCCGTGCCGTGTTTGTGCTGCAGGACACATTCCTTTATGTTCGCAATGTTCCCAAGCGCTCCGCGGGGATTAATTCAGCGGAGAGCTGCCCGTTTCGGGGCGAGCACAGAAAAGTGATTTTCTTTATGAGAAATTTTCCCTTTTAAGCCTCCGGGCGGGTTGTGCAGCTGCCACCTCGAGGCGGCGGCGCGGAGGAGAGCGCAGCGCTGCGCTCGCTGTGACAATGCCGGGGCCGCAGGACATCCGAAAATGGGATTTTCTTCTGCCAGAGGCTTCAATACCGACAGAATCCCGAAAAAAGGGAGAAAAAAAGGACAGCGTTAGGCAAAAGGAACTGTCCCGCAAATTTGGTTTTGTTGGAGCGAGTCTAGAGGAGGCCGCCGAGATGAGCAGAGGGGTGGATGGAGCAGATCTGCTGCGAGGAAGGGCTGGGATAATTGGGATTGTTCAGCCAGGAAAGAAAGGAGAAGGCTTTGGGGTGACCTAATTGTGGCCTTCCACTGCTTCAAGGTAGCTGAGAGAAAGTTGGAGAGGGACTTTTTACAAGGGCATGGAGTGATGGGACAAGGGGGAATGGCTGCAGACTGAAAGGGAGTAGGTTTAGGTGGGTTATTAGGAAGAAATTCCAGGCTGTGAGGGAGGTGAGGCCCTGGCACAGGGTGCCCAGAGAAGCTGTGGCTGCCCTGCTTCTCTGGAAGTGTTCCAGGCCAGGCTGGATGGAGCTTGGAGCAACCTGGGATCGTGGAAGGCATCCCGGCCCATGGCAGGGAGTGGAACTAAATGAATTTTAAGCTCCCTTCCAACCCAGACCAGTCTATGATTTTATGATATAAGAATTTTCACTGATTTCAATGGGCTACTGTTAATTTCTTGTATTTTCATGTCCTTATGCAACCTCTTCCTTGCCTGTCAGAGGTAGCACCGCTCCCAAGAGTTTCATGAACTGGCTGCACTCAGGGAATAATTTCTTATTATATTATGGAAATCCTGCTTTTCACTTTGCTGGACATTCTGCTTACGAGCTGGCTTAATTTGTCCCACTGTCTCCTTAGACTGTGAATAATTATCTCCATTTATATTGTTATCCTGAATGTATTTATAACCCGATTCTTTTGGGTTAGCATCACCATCTGTTTCCTCAACAGTCACATATTCGGGGGAGAGCGAGTGCTCTTCACATTATGCAAGCAGCTTTCTTGATTAAACCAGCCCGGCGTGGATGGATTTTGTTATGAAACCCTGGCACATCTCTAACTCTCAGGCTCCTATTATCAATAACTCTGAAAAGCCCATCCATTAAATTAAGCCACTTTTAAGCTGCAGCTTGCATTTCAGAACTCGTGTTAACTGTGATTGATTAACGTAATTTAAGAGGAGATTTCCAATGGACTATAAAGACGGTGATGTGATTAGCAGGAAACTCTGATCATTCCTAACCCAGGGATAATATGTTCAGGAGGAAGCCATGGGCTGTGGATTCAACTAGGGCCCCTGATTTTTGCACAACATATCTAAGCAGTCATTTTATATAAAACATTCTATTTAAAACATAAGCATAGTGACATAAATACGTAATTATAGCACAGAAAGATTTAAATGGGTGAGATCTGGGGATGAAAACAGATCATGCAAACATCACGCTTAGACTTTAGTCATATATTAACTAAATTACCCCAATTTTTACACCTAAAGTATTTCAAGAGCAACAACATGAAGTATAGTAGTATATTATGTCTTTATAGGACCCCTATAACAGAGGTTCTCAGGAGGATTTTACAGAATTTGAGAGGAGGAATATTCACACTCCAGTGAGAGCACATTCTCACCAGGCAGTGACTGCAGAGCTTCCCTGTGCTGTCCTTGAACAGAGAGGGCAGACAGCATTCCAGGTAGTAACTTATCCCAGAATCATGGAATACCAGGTTGGAAAGGATCTCAAGGATTATCTGACACAACTTTTCTTGGCAAAATCACAGTTGAAATAAGATAGTCCAGCGCTCTGCATCTGAATCCTAAAGTGTCTAGTGTTGAGGGATCCACCACTTCCCTGTGGAGATTATTCCAATGGCTGATTGTTCTCATTGTGAAAAATTTACCTTATGTCTGAACAGAATCTCTCCAGGAGCACTTGGGAAATTCTGGGATTGTTTCCCTGACAGAAAAACCAAATACAGAAAAGTTTCTTGAATATAATTCAGCCAGGTGTAATTACCACTGCGTGCATGTTCTTGGTGCACTGGGGAATTGCTCAAACAGGGCAGAATTAAGGTTCTGTTGTGGAAATGACATTTGAACATATTTTCATGCCTTGTTGTTTGCATATCCTTTAAAGTTCAGGTACATTTCCATGTTCTGCAAGGCCATAAAATACTAACCATAAAAAAAAAATTTAAAAAGCCATTAAAACATAACACCACACGAAATCATAAGGCAAGTTGAAGTCGGTGTCACAATGTTAAATCACTGCAGAGGTTTGTTTGTTTATTTTTTCACGTATCAGCATCCTCCACTGCTGCCTTGGCAATGATCCCTCCTCCTCCAGAATCCACTGGGTGTGTGCTGGTCCCATCACTGTTTCTGTGTCTCACATCAGCGCTACAGCCTTGTCCTTGCTCCTCAGTTTCCTCTCCTAGGAGAGGATGGGAAGCTGCTGATGGGTTGTTTAAGAGTGCCTGGGCTCCTGTGGAGCTGTGGGATGGTGCCTGAAGGAGAGATAGCAGGGATTTCTGAGGGATTGTGGTTTATTATGATCTCTGCTTTGAGAGAAGTCTCCCTGAGTTTGTCACTGCAAAGTTCCCCTTCTTCACACCCTTCCTGCATTCCCTCTGCAGTGCCTGGATTCCTCATGTGTCCTCCAAGATCCCTTCCAGGATCTTCTTCAGCTCCCCCAGTCTGCACTTCTGCTCCACACACACCAGGACCTTCTCTTCTCAATGCTGCCTCTTGACCTTGCCTTGGTGACTTTAGGGTGACCAGAAGGGAGGAACATGACAAAGCTGTGACAGGAGCAGCAGAGAAAGCATTTGTGCAGAGCTGCTAGCCCATGGGCTAGTGAGGGGGCTGGCCCAGGCAACACAGCAGATGGTGGCAGTGACAGCTTTTGGTGTCTCACATCACTCCCACTCATCACCCAGCTCCCACACACCTCCACCTTCAGGGGCTGCAAATAGGAAGTGTGGATGTGGGACACAGCAAAAAGCACAGCTCCACAAGCTGCTGCAGCAGCTCACAGGTCAGGGGGGTTGTGTTCAGTGACAACAGAGCACAGCAGTGTCACCTCAGCCTTCCCTGAAATCCTCTGCCTTCATTAGCACCCTTTTCCTCCTCTGCACAAACCCTCAGGCTCTCAGCCTGGCCTGGCTGGCAATGAGCAAATCTCTAGACCCAACTCCCCAGTTAATTGCTTTTTCAATGCTTGTTTTTCTTCCCTGAAGAAGAAATGGGTCTTGTGCACTTGGCTGAAATAAATACCCAGGATTCGTCTTTTGGGGGTGTGAGCAGGGCCACAGTCACACTCCTGGACATGACAACGGCCTGAAGAGCAGCAGCTTTTACAGGTGTGCTCATTGTGGGGAAGGGCAGGATTGGCAGGGGAGAGAAGATGGTTGTTGGGAGTGGGGCAAGTGCTACCTTTGGAATCTCTTCCACAAATTATCCCAAATTTGCATTACACTGAGCAAAATCTGTTAGAAATTCCTTTTTCCCAGCCAGGGGATCCAGTCACAGGGAGACACATACCACAAACAATATTCATCAGAACACTTTTTATTGATTAGGTTCTTTCTACTGAGCCCAGCTGATCTCCTGCCTCTCTGATCCCCTGTCTCAGGCCACCCAGTCTTGAAAGCATGGATTCCTAGAAGGTCCTGAGCTGAAAGTGTGAAAAACGCCAATCACTTGTTTTTTAAATTTTTAAAAATTTAATAGTAATAAAATGGTTATAAAAATAGTAATATAATTGGACTAGTAAAAATTTGGACAGTTAGGGTTAGGACAATATAAGACAATAAAAATAAAGAATTATGGATAGTCCAGGTACCTTTTCTGGGCAAAATAAGCCCAAAAAAGGACACCCATTAACAGAGGATTAACCCTTAAAAACAACAGCCTGTTGCATATTCATGCACCTCATACATGATGCATAAATTCCACTCAAACCCAGGATTCTGTCTGGTCAGTGTCAGCTTCTTCCTCTGAATCCTAATAGCGCCTTTGAGGCGGGAAGTTAATTTCTTCTGATAATGGAGCAATAAATTCTTTTTCTCTGAAAGATTCAGGTGTCCTGTGGCTGCTATCTGGGTGCAAGTCCTGTCTTTAAAAAAAGTATCCTACATAGCATAGTTTCTATTTTAACATTATGTTATAACCTAAAACTATATTTAACACAGTACTTAAGAGAATTAATACAGCACTTTTCACTTTCTAACACAACACATATAATATTCATTTTAATATTTGCAAAAAGCCTATCATAAAATATGCATTTTTCACAGCTTGAAAAATTGGGAAAAATTTCTTCACAGAAAGGGTTGTGCAGTCCCCTTGTCCTGTCCCCAGGGAACAGGGACAGGACAAGGGGAAATGGCCTCAAGCTGTCCCATGGGCAGTTTAGGTTGAAAAATTGGGGAAAATTTTCTCACAGAAAGGGCTGCGCAGTCCCAGCACCGGCTGCCCAGGGAACTGATGGAGTTCCCATCCCTGGCTGAATTTAAAAGCCATGTGGATGTAGCACTTGGGGACATGGTTTAATGGTGCAATGGCTGGATTGTGAAAAATGCATGTATTTTATGATTGGCTTTTCGCAAATATTAAAATGAATATTATATGTGTTGTGTTAGAAAGTAATGCTGTATTAATTCTCTTAAGTACTGTGTTAAATATAGTTTTAGGTTATAAAAAAATGTTAAAATAGAAACTATGCTATGTAGGATACTTTTTTTTCAAAGAAAGGACTCACAGCGAGATAGCAGCCACAGGACACCTAAATCTTTCAGAGAAAAAGAATTTATTGCTCTCTTATCAGAAGAAAGGAACTTCTCGCCTCGAAGGCGCTGATAGGAGTCGAAGGAAGAAGTTGACGATGACCAGACAGAATCCTGTGTTTGAATGGAATTTATGCGTCATGCATGAGGTGTATGAATATGCAACAGGTTATTGTTTTTAAGGGTTAATGCTTTGTTAACAGGTGTCCTTTTTCGGGATCGTGCTGCCCAGAAAAGGTACCCGGACGTCCGTAACTCTTTGTATTTATTATCTCATATTGTCCTAATTCAATTTGTCCAAATTATTATTACTTTAATTGTATTACTATTTTTAATAACCATTTTATTATTACTAAACTTTAAACAAATTTAAAAACAAGTGACTGGCGTTTTTCACGGACTCGATAACCTTGGGCTGCCTTTCCAGCCTAAATGATTCTGTTATTTTCACGATTTTGCTCCAGCCGGAGCAGCCCCGGCCGCGCTTCCCCCGCCGCCCTCAGGTAGGGCCCGCCCCTCCGGCCCCTCATGGCGGCTGCCCAAGCTGCCCGTAGTGCTGCCGGAGCGGAGCTGAGGGGAGCCCGCCCCGCACCGCGCCCGCCGCCGGCACCACGGCGCTCCCGGCTGTGCTGGAGCCCTGCAGGATGAGGCGGGAGCGGCGGTGCTGGCCCAAGAGAGGCAGCGGGGCCGTGGAGGGGCGGACAGGCGCTGCGGGCAGCCCGGCGCGCCGGGAGCAGGAAGGGCCCGGTAGCGGCGGCTGAGGGAGGGGAACGGGAGGGAAGCGGGGAAGGGAACGGAGGAAGGGAGGGAGAAAGGGAGGCCGGGCCGCGATGCCGCTGTACGAGGGGCTCGGCAGCGGCGGGGAGAAAACCGCCGTGGTGATCGACCTGGGACAGGCCTTCACCAAGTGAGTGCCCCGCGCTGAGGCCGCGATTTGGGGGTGTCCGGTCTGCGGAAGGGAAACATTCAGGGAGACCTCAGAGCTCCTTCGAGTGCTTTAAAGGGACTCTGAGAGTCCTGGAGGGGGATTTGGACAAGGAGCTGGAGTGACAGGACATGGGGAATGGCTTCACGCTGACAGAGGACAGGCTTAGATGGGATATTGGAAAAAATAATTCCCTGTGAGGGCGTGAGGCCCTGGCACAGGATGCCCAGAGAAGCTGTGGCTGCCCCTGGATCCCTGGAAATGTCCAGGACCAGGGATGGACAGGGCTCGGAACACCCTGGGATGGTGGAAGGTGTCCCTGACCATGGTTTCTAAGTCCCCTTCCCATCCCAAGAATAATTATGTGAGGTTTTCCCCTTTCTGTCTTGATCTGTGTGGTGTGGAGCTGGTAATGAACAGCCTACGTTTTTAATGTTGTGGTTTAGATTAAAACAAGATTTAGCTCTAGTGCTGAAGCAGGAATTCTCGCTATTTTTTTAGTATTTCACCTCGTGGGCCAAAAGCTTTGTTACATGGGAATGGGAGGATTTAACAGAGCCTACATGGATGGGGACAGGTGATTCCCATGGGTGGATTCACATTGACAGCTTTTCCCAAGTTTGTAGTGCTTGTGAGCTTTTATTCCTTGGCCATTGTTTATCCAATAAAACCCTCTTTTGGAAATGCCTTTTCCCTGAATAGTGTGTTTCTAGGATCTGTTTCCAGCCTTCATTCTGATAGAAGTAACAGGAGCTGAATTGTATGAGAAATGTTTGTTCTGTTGCAAATAAGGCTGAAATTAGCTGAAAGTTCAAGGAAAACACTGGGACTGCACAAGCTTCTGTTTGAGACAGAAGAAGAAAATTAAATTCTGAATTCAAGAAATTCAAAATTCTGCTTCAAGATTTTATTTTTCTGAAATGGTCCAACATGTTTACACTTGCCAAATCCCAGTCAAGCATTAATTGACTTTTTACATTAAAAGTGCTCCAAGTCCAGCATCTTTGCAGAAAACTGTATTTTTCCTCAGAGATTTGTAGTTACTGGGAGGGACAGGGGTGAAACAAATATCAGGCACTGTGGCTAGAACAAACTTTGAATTTATTTTGCTTTTAACTTCCTTTCTTCAGTACAGAGTTCTTGTGTGTTTGAGGAAGACCAGGTGGGTTTCTGGAAAGTTTGATTTGGGGTTGCTGCTGTTTTTAATCCTTTTGTTGAGAGAGTCAATAAAAAAGATACAAAACCTTTAAATTTAAATTTTTAAATTTATCTTCAAGTGGTTGGATAGGAAAACTGTGTGCAAAACCCCTCTCTGCAGTAGGAGAATTCCCTAATTCATTACTCTGTGATGGTCCCCAGGCCCAGGGGGTCAAGTGATGACTTTAAATAATTTAATAAAATCAACATTTTCTTTCAGGTGTGGGTTTGCAGGAGAAACAGGACCCAGGTGCATCATCCCCAGTGAAATCAAGAAACCTGATGCCTCAAAGGTGAGCTGGTTTTATGCTGTTTGTTATGGCATAGAAAGAATTTGCAGGTGCTTTTTCTGTCCATCACAAGCCATTTTTCACTGCCTGAATAAAATATTCTGAAACTTTATTATTACATTTTTCATTATTTTAACTGCTGCATTTAAAAACTGTGGGTAGGTGCAGGTAAGTGTGATGCCAGTGCTCACTGACCATGGAGCTTGTGTTTTGGGGCATTTATTGAGAAATAATAATAATAATAATAATAATAATTCTTTTCATTTAGTAGAGGTTGGAAAACTAATTCTAAGCTGCCTGTATGAAAAAATAGCATTAATTAACTGGAATTCAGTTATAGGGTGGGTTTATGTGGTGTTTTAAGGACAAAGAGCAAATCAGGCAGGAGTGAATATTTATATATAATTTCAGATAAAATATATATTATGTATTTTATATATTTCTTTATATATCCTGTGAATATATGAATATATATAGACATACATATATATAATATATATTTTTATATACATAATATATTTATTTAAATATTTATATATTATAAATATATAAAATATATAAATATTTATATATTATATACACTATATTTATATAGTATATATTTATATTTATTACAATATTAATATTTCATATATAGAATATATTTAATATTGTATTATTAAATAGTATATATTATATACACGATATTTATATTATATACAATATATATAATATAATATCATATCATATCATATATTTATATTATATTTATATTGTCTATAATATATAAATATATTTATATTTATATAAACATATATATTTGTATAAATTATTATATATTTATATTATATAAAATATATGTATTGTATACAATATATATTGTATATTTATATATTATATACATATTCTATATTTATATATTATAAATATTTATTTTATAAATATATATATTTATTTTATATACAATTTATATATTTCTATAAGTATATAAATATATATTTATAAATTTATACATTTATTTATATATTATATACAATATATTTTATATATAATATATTTATATTTAAAATTATTTTATATACATACATAAAACTAATTTTATAATAATATCTTATAATAATGTATATTATTATATAGAATAATTATTTATTTCTATATAATTATTTATATAGAAATATAAATAATTACTGCCCAGCATTGGAGCTGACTGGGGGTATTTTCCCTTCCCAGCCTGTCAAGGTGGTTCAGTACAACATCAACACAGAGGAGCTCTATTCCTACCTGAAGGAGTTTATCCACATGCTGTATTTCAGGTAAGAGACCTTCCAGGCCTTCCCTGAGCACTTCCAGGCTGTGAGCAGGGGATGGGCACTGCCTGCTTTGATAAGAACACTGAGATAAGGCTGTGCAAGGGGCTGCCAGGCTGTGGTGGTGCTGAGATCCAGGTTATCTCGCAGAGAGTTCCTGTCCTGCAGCAGCAGTTGCTCTGCTGAAGCAGGAGGTGTTTGATAAATGACCTTTGAGCTGAGGGGTTTATAAAGGGCCTGAGGAGGGGAAGGCATTCCCTCAGGACTTGCATTGATTTTGGGAGGGCTGAAGCTCCTGTCAGTGCAGAACTCTCCCCACAGTGGTTTGGAAGGAGGAATCTTTACCTGTGGAATGTTTTTACCTCAGCAGTACATCCCTTTATTCTGTTTTTAGTACCCTTAGTGAATAATGAAATTGAGCTTGGTCTTTTCTCTTTGCTTCCAATCCATATTTTTCCACAGTGAAAACCATCACAGGGAAACCAGGATTTAATTTCTGTGCCTCAGATCTGCTGTGGGCTGGGTTGTTTTCTTCTCCTGTCCTGGACCAACACTTTGCAATTGGAATCTGGACAATTTCATCCTCTTCCACTGAAATCAGAGCATCAGAGTATCATCATTCTTATGTGCTTTATGACACTGGACAAGCCATTGATGTCTTATTCTTGTGTTATTTTATATTGATTTAGAAATGTATAATGAATTCCGTGACTTCCTTTTAGGAAAGCACTGAGGTTTTTAGGTTTGTGAAAATCTTTGGGTCTGCTGTAGCAAATGTATCTAAGTGCAAATCTTTAGGATTTTTGAGGAAAATGGAATATGACTGTAGAACAGATCTCATAATATCTACTTAAACTTCCCAATTTTATTTTGCACATCTTTGTCTGTTTTTAGGTACCTGCTGGTGAATCCCAGGGACAGGCGTGTTGTGATCATAGAGTCAGTGCTGTGCCCCTCACACTTCAGGGGCACCCTCACCAGGGTCCTTTTCAAGCATTTTGAGGTGAGTCTTGCACAGAAATTTGCACATTTGCTCCACTTGCCAGGAAGAATTTTGCTGTAAGTACCAGATGTGGGAAATAAAAATGGAAATAGTGGCAAAAGAGTGAGAGGCATAAAAAAGAAAATTCAGATGATGGTGTGAGGAAGTAGGGCATGGAAGTTGAATTGAAGACCATTTTGTTCCTTTCTGACTCTTCATGAGGCCACAAAGCAGCAGCAGCAATTAACAAGGCTCTGCAAGGTTTCCCTGCCTTGTGGATAACACAGCTCACAGTGCACTGTCCCAGACAGATCCAATAATCCCCACTGAGCCCTGCCTGCAGCCAGGATTTCTATTTAAACACTTCTTAGTGCCCTGTCAGCAAATCTCCTGATTTCTGCCACAGTCAATATCTGCCCAGCACATGGCTGAGCCCATTTGGAGAGGAACTTACCTGAAATCAAATAGTGCTCTGCCTAATCAGCCTTTGTGAAGAAAAGTTGTGGGTAATAAAACCTGTGGCTGCCCTGGAGGTGTCCAAGGCCAGGCTGGATGGGGCTTGGAGCAGCCTGGGACAGTGAAAGGTGCAACTGGATGGTCCTTAAGGTTCCATCGCACCCAACCAGTCAAGGATGCTGTGAAAAGTCTGAACCTAATTCTTGTGTAGTTGTAACATAAAATGTTTTAAAAGGTGACTCCATGCTTCTTCAGTTCAGACAGGAAAAAGTTCAAGGATTTTCTATAAAATTAATGAAAGCAGTTTGACTTCACTGTCCTTCCACAGCACAGTTACCAACTGAGCTCAAACTCCTGTATAATTCTTTCTTACAGAATTTTACCAATATTTACAGAATATTGGTAAAATTTTCTGATCACTTCACCTTGCTGAAAGATTTCAGTTGGTTTTTTGTGGTTTTTTTCCTAATCCCTTTTGCAGCAATAAAATGTCTCAGCTAAAGCACATCCCATGCAACATGGTTTATTGAAAATGGCTCAGGTATTCAGTCATATTTTGATGGAGAGACTTTGTAATGTTGAGAAGCCAGTTAACACTGATACAAACTGAATTCTCTCTGGTTTCTATTTTCTGCTTGGTGCAAAGAGTGGTTTATTAATACAGGGTCAATATTTTGCCTTCTGGCTCTGGGTTAAGGGTCAGTATGGTTCCTGTAAGTGCAGGATTTATTGAAATTTCTCATTTAATTCACACTTCAAAGTGTTCTTTTAATGGAACTGTTGCTTCTAGAAAACTTGATTGATGGAATTCTGGGAGAAGGAAGTAATTCTCATGTAATTTCAACTTGAGTTTCCACATTGTTTTTATGAGAATGTTTCAAACAGCCTCTTCTGTTTGGATGCAGCAGTGTTTATAATAAAGCACACTTTTATGGTTTTTTTAGCTCTTTTATTCACATCTTCAAGTTTTTACAGCTTTTGAAGTGGCTATATTTCAGCTTCTTTCATTTTTTCAATAACAATAAGAAAGTGGACATGAGTTTTATAGCCAACACTTGCTTTTCTTGCAATCCATCATTACTGAAGTACCTGGTGTGCACCACAAAGAAGATGGACACAGAATCTGGAATCCTGTTGTATTTGTTCATTAGATTACTACTGGAATAATTCAAGTTGTTTTGGTTTTGCTTTTAAAATGCCATTCAGGAAAGGCATCAGTGCTTTGTTTCTTTTTTGTTTCCTTTTTCCCCTCTTCTGTCAACTTTGCTTTTGGTTTCTGTGCAGGTACCTTCTGTTTTGTTTGCTCCAAGCCACCTGATGTCTCTCCTGACACTGGGGATCAACTCTGCCATGGTGCTGGACTGTGGATATGCAGAAAGCTTGGTGCTGCCTGTATCCTTTCTTTTCAGTGGGGCTGCCATGAAACATGAGATTTTTATTGATTAGAAATTCACTTTGGACAAAAGCAGTTAGAAGGTGGCAGATGCAAGGGATTGTAGAAGGGAAAAGGCATTTTATTCCAGCAGATTGAAAGCTAATGTAAAAGAGATTTTCCTGAACTTTCTGTAGATCTATGAGGGAATTCCAATCCTAAGTTGCTGGGGTTCCCTTCCCCTGGGAGGAAAGGCCATCCACAAGTAAGTTCATAGTTACCCATTCCAGATTACAAATTATTTACATGTCAAAGTTCCTCTTTGACCATGAGCAAAAATTCCTTTTCTAAATCATAACTTGCTATAACATCGTGCTGTAAATTTTTTAAATTAAAACTGTGCAGCTGTAGCTGATGTGGTAAAATCTGTGGGAATGGGGTGTCCTTAGGATTATATTTACAAGGATGTAACTGCAAGGAATAAATCCTGTCTCTGGGTTCATGGATGTCTCTCCCACCCTCCTGTGCTCTGTTTCAGGGAGCTGGAGTATCAGCTGCTGGAGCAGTGCACAGTGGATACAGGACTGGCCAAGGGACAAAGCCTTCCCTCTGTGATGGGTAAGGACTGGGGTGGGCAATCTGTGCTGGGAACAGAAAATAAAATGGGTTTAGGATTCTCTGTGTCTGCTGTGGCCTGCCTGCATGAGTTCTGTCTTGGCATCCTGGCCTGGAGCAGGAGGTTGTTGTTCCCCTGTACTCAGCACTTGAGGCCACACCTGGAGTGCTGTGCCCAGCTCTGTGCCCTCACTTTGGGAAGGACATTGGGACAATGGAACATGTCCAGAGGGGACAACAAGGCTGGAGAGGGGCTGGGAACACAAACCCTGTGAGGAAGCCCTGAGGGAGCTGGGGGTGCTCAGCCTGGAGAAAAGGAGAGTCAGGGCTGCCCCCATCACTCTGCACAGCCCCTGAAAGGTGCCTGTGCTCAGCTGGGGCTGGGCTCTGTCTGCAGCAGCACTGACACAGCCAGAGCACACAGCCTCCAGCTGCACCAAGGGAAATACAGGTTGGATAGCAGGGAAAAGTGTTTTACAGAAAGGGTGAGAAAGTTCTGGAGGAGCAGCCTCCCAAGGAGGGTTAGAATAATTCACAATTCCAGCACCTTGCCTGCATTTCTTTGGTGTCAGCCCATGAGGAAGCCCAGGGAATGAGCCTGGGTGGTGGAGCTGAGCAGGAGCAGCCTCCCAGGGCAGCCAAGGTGCAGCAGCACCTCCCTCCCTCCCTCCTGGACACCCAGGCACCCTCTGCCAGCTCTGCTTTACAAAGGCAGGAGCACAAAAAGCTCCTGGATCAGGAATGCAACAAATCCCATCCTCAGCAGGTGAAAGGCAGCTCTGACACTCCTCAGTGAGTGCTGCAGTTCCCAGTTCAGACCCAAATCTGCATCAGCTTCCTTAAAAAGTTCAGTGTCTTGAGCTTATCCAACCTTCAGCTGACTTTGGGTTATTTGATTTTATCTACAACTCCCTGAAAGGTGAAGGTGGCTGCACTCAGCTGGGGCTGGGCTCTGTCTGCAGCAGCACTGACACAGCCAGAGCACACAGCCTCCAGCTGCACCAAGGGAAATACAGGCTGGATAGCAGGGAAAAGTGTTTTACAGAAAGGGTGAGAAAGTTGTGGAATGGCTGCCCAGGGAGGTGGTGCAGTCCCCATCCCTGGGTGTGTTTAACAAAGCCTGGATGTGGCACTGGGTGCCGGGGCTGAGCTGTTGGGGCTGGGTTGGACTCCATGATCCTGAAGGTCTCTTCCAACCTTATAATTCTGTAATTTCACAAGTGTATTATTTTTATGACAAGCCTCTTCTCCCAGCAGTTTTGAATAAAAGCTGAGATAAAAGTTCTGCAGCAATTTTTCAGTCAGTTTTGAGCAAAGGCAAACTTATTTCTGTTCTTAATATCTTTTCTACTTTGGAAATCTTTGAAAGCTGCTGTCAGAGTGAAAGTTTAATCTATTAAATGTAATTCAATCTTAGAACAAAAGTTTTTTTTAAGCAGGAAGAGAATTTAAGAATGAAACTAAGTTTTTTTTTTCTTATTTCAGGTTCAGTCCCAGAAGACATAGTAGAGGATATAAAAGGTAAATTTGTTTGCTTTGTATATCTCTATAGTGGAGTGTGATAATAACAAGTGTGCAATATTTTACATTTAGGAATTAAAAATATTTTACATTTAGGAATTTATTTCTCTTCTCTGCTGTATTTATTACCTTAGATGAACTTGTGTTGTTCTTCCTCTTTGAAAGCAAAACCAAAACCAGGTTTTGAATTCCTCTTTCACTTTAACCTCTGTGTTGTTGAGTTGCAACTTTTAGATATATTTGATAGGTGGGCATAGAAAGAGGATTGCACTGTTGTGTAGTGTTGTTTATAGATTAACTAGAAAGGCTCAGTTTGCTTTAAAGTAAATTTTTCAAAAAAAAGTATTTATAAAGATGTTTTGGGGTGTTCAGGCAGGCAAGAGGAGACAAGAACTACATTTACTACACCAGAAAAAGTAGATTCTTTCTTTGGGAGAACTTGGGTGAATTCCTATGTGATTGTTACGTGTGCAACAGAGAGAAAAAGATGTGTTTTCAAGAAAACTGTAACTAGTGTGTATCCCTTGGGTCAAATTAGGAAGAAATCCTTCAGTCAAATGCAAAATAAATGCAGCTGGTGCTTTGGAAATGGAAGTTGCTTTTCTGATTCCTGGACTTGCACACTTTTTCTGATAAGTTGTGTTTTCTGTGCAGTCTTTTGGAAGCAGAGTCCCCAGGCTGGGGATGAAATTGTTGCTGTCTGTGTTGAAGGGTTGTTCCTTTGTGACAGCATGTCATGGGGAAGATGCTCACCTGTGCCAAATGCAATAATGAAGTGTACAATAACAGTGGGATACAAATGAGGCTGGGCTCTGTCAGTGTTGTCTGGAACAGAAAACCCCTCTGGAGTTCTCAGGGTGTTGAAGAGTTGCAGGAAGGAAAATGTTGCATGGCAGGAGTTTGTTTAGGAAATGAGCAATGCCTCATTTGAAGCTGTGGTGCAAAGGCTGCAGTGAAGGCAGGATACAGCCCCTGGCACCTTGAGGCACCATTAAGAGCATCCCTCTGGCTTTAAATCTTGTGTGAGAAAGGACAGGCAGGATTTCCAACATGATTTTAGTGTCAGCTTTGTTTAACTTGTGATCTAGAGAGCACCTGAACTCTGCTGGGGTGTAGAGATTGCTTCTCTTTGCATTTATTTGATAATACCTTGGACCAGCAAGGGCCTGGAGTGTGTGTTCTTCTCTAAATTAAGAAAATTATTGGTTTTGCTGGTGATGAAAGGATCCAGGGCCTCACTCTGCCCCTCTGTTCCTTCCCTTCTGCTCAGTCCGCACTTGCTTTGTCAGTGATCTCCAGAGGGGGCTGAAAATCCAGGCAGCCAAGTTCAACATTGATGGCAGTGCTCAGGTGAGTGGAGGAGGAAGCTCTTCCTGCTCCTTTGAGGTGGCTGCAGCCTTTTTGGGCTCTGAAATAATAATAATAATACAAGTTTGGTTATGTTCCAGCGTCCCTCACCACCTCCAGACGTGGACTATCCCTTGGATGGAGAAAAGATTCTCCATGTAGTTGGGCCCATCAGGTGAGAAATGCCATGGCAGAGTATTTGTCATAACAAGGATATATTTCAACTCCAAAAGCACATAAATGTAGCTATGATACTTTCTGAAAAATCCTTTTTTTAGGATTTTTCCTCCTGAGAATCTGAGAGGCCTCAGGAACAAAATGTAAACAATGATTATCTGCTGCTGTGGAATGCAACAGGTGCATCTGTGATTGGTCTCATGTGGTTGTTTCTAATTAATGGCCAATCACAGCCCAGCTGTCCAGACTGTCTCAGTCAGCCACAAACCTTTGTTATCATTCCTTTTCTATTCTTAGCTAGCATTCTGATTAAATCCTTTCTTCTATTCTTTTAGTATAGTCTTAATAGAATATATATAATAAAATAATAAATCAGCCTTCTGAAACATGGAGTTGCAACATTCTTGCCTCTTCCCTCATCCTCAGACCCCTGTGAACACCATCACACATAAGTTTTCATAAAATTGGATTTTAATGAGACGCTTGCATATGCTTTTAATGCCTCTAAAGTGAAAGCTGTGTGCTGGGCACAGTGCAAACCCACCAGGGGAGGGGGTGGCTTCTCCAGAGCCCCTAGAGAGGGTGAGAACAGAGAGGTTGGCAGGATGGAGGAAGAGAAATGTGTGTCAAAGCCTGATAAGAGGGACAGGTTTAGTGATGTGAACAGGGCATTTGAACCTGGACAAAAGGAGGCTCAGAGGAAGCCTCACTCTGCAGCTCCTGCCAGGAGGATGCAGCCAGGGAACAAGGGGCAGGACAAGGGTGAAGGGTCTCAGGTTGACTTGGGGAGGTTTAGATGGGGTATTGGGGAGAATGTCTTCACTGAAAGGTTGTAAAGCACTGGGCCTGCCCAGGGCAGTGGTGGAGTCACCATCCCTGGAGGTGTTCATAACACACCAAGTGTGGATGTGGCACTTGGGGACGTGGCTTAGGGGTGAACAAGGTGCTGATGCTGGGTTGAGGGCTGAATGTAATGACCTTAAAGCTCTTTTCCAAAGATTCCATGACTGTCCCAAGGAGCCCATGATTGTCCCCTCCCTGCTGGCACTGCTGTGTGACAGGAGTGACAAATGTTGGAGCAGAGGGCTGGAGTTATCTGCAGCTCTGCTGTGCCCAGTTCAGCCCAGTGTGTTGTGCTGCTCATTAACACTCACTCCCCTCTGTCTGTGCCACAGAGACTCCGTGGTGGAAATCCTCTTTGAGCAGGATAATGAGGAGACATCTGTTGCCACTTTGATCTTGGATTCACTGGTTCAGGTACTTTTATATTAGAAACAGTTTAGGGAATGCCTCCAGCCTTAGACAACCTGCAGTTAAAAATGACTCCAGACTTTGAGTCCTGCAGGCTGCTGGTTTACCTTTGCTAGAAGAAAATTAATTTGGACATCTTTATTGCAGGCAGTATATTAAATTTAGTGCAGAATATTTTCTTGGTGTATACAAATGCTTCACTTCTTATTATATTTAGGAAAAAATGCATTAGAAAACCACTATAAATGGAAATTTTCATTATGTGGTGGTGTATATATGTTAATTAAAATTGGCTCCCTGTAGCTATTGATGCCATTTAAATAAGTTTGCTGAGATGCAATTTATTGGAGAGCCATGGACTTGGCTGATATGACAAACATTTCAATTAGAATCCTTTATGAAAACAAATTGTTTAAGAAGTTCTGTGCCTGGAGCCTTCACCTCTGCACCTCCAGGCATTTCCTTTGCATTTCTCTTGTTATGTTGGTTATTTTCCAGCTAAATATGGTGGGCATAGAAATGGGCTGACTTTCTGAGAGACCTCTGAATGGCTTCCAGCTCAGGCAGTTTGATTTATTTTGGTTTTTTTGTGTCCCTGTGTGCCTTAGTGCCCCATAGACACCAGGAAGCAGCTGGCAGAGAACCTGGTGGTGATCGGGGGCACTGCAATGCTGCCGGGCTTCCTGCACAGGCTCATGGCTGAGATCAGACACCTGGTGGAGAAACCCAAGTACAAGGAAGCTCTTGCCACCAAAACCTTCAGGATTCACACTCCCCCTGCCAAATCCAACTGTGTGGCCTGGCTTGGAGGTAAGAATGGGAACAACTGGGAAGAGGGGGTGAAAAAAAACCCTTCCAAGTGGGATTTGTGAGTAAAACCTTGTATTTTTAGGGTTAACAAACCAGAACAATTTATGTGCACCAAATTCTGTGGTGCTTTTCTTCCCTGGTCAGCTGCTGTGGGCTGGATCTTCTCACAGCTGGTGGGAATTTGTGGTGCAACTTTTTGGGGGTAAAAATTGCCCTGAACACAATGGGGTTTGGTTGAAGTGCTTCAAATATCAACTTTGTTTTAAGAAGTGGGTCAGCCAGGCCAGGTTTGCTGTCAGCAGAGAGCAGATGATTCCTTGTTCTCAGTTAATTTCCTGGGATATAAATAAAGCAGTTTGGGACTAGCTGGGCTGCTGAGGAGGAAAGCAGCAATATCCATTCATCCCTTTAAATTTAGGGGCAGAGCTGAAATATCCCAGTTAAGATTCTTGATGGGAAGAAGCAGAAAGAGAAATTCTCCATGGAATTAATGCAGATTTTCTTTTTCTTTGGCAGGAGCAATTTTTGGAGCTCTCCAGGACATCCTTGGGAGCCGCTCTGTGTCCAAGGAATATTACAGCCAGACCGGCCGCATTCCCGACTGGTGCTGCCTCAACAACCCCCCCCTGGAAATGATGTTTGATGTTGGGAAAGCACCCCCACCACTGATGAAAAGAGCTTTTTCCACAGAAAAATAAGCACTTAAATTCCACACAAGGATTCTGCCTCATTTCAGCTGCATCCATGTGCTTTGGTTTTTGTTCATGAATTTGTGTGTAACACTATTAAATATGAACAGTGTGGGTGTTGTCAGGGTATAGGCACTAACACTATTTAAAACCCTGTCCAGTTATAGTTTACAGACTTAACTCTGGCAGCTCCTCTGCTCTTTTGTCTTGTTTTGGAGAAATTCTGTCCCCTCACGAGCTGTTCCCTACTGAGTTGTTTATTATTTATCTGTATAGTAAATGGCATTGCTGAGAGAATTTGGTTTAAGATATTTTATTTCAAGCATGTTGAGAAGAATGAACAGCACTAGGGAAACATCTGTGGGAATTTTTAGTGCCAACTTCTGTATTAAAATATTCTACCCTTGAGTCACATGTGAAGAAATGGTTTGGGGCTGTTTAGCAAGGGTAGTGGAACATTATTTCCCTTGTTTTAAGAGTTTTAGTAGAGAATTCTTCTGCCTGTAATCCTCTCATAGTGCTGAGCTAAAACCTCCAAGAAAAATTCCAGCAGTGTAAGATTATAAATGAATTATAAACAGGTTTGAAGTCATACTTGACTCATGGTGACTGAGGTGTAAATCCTACTCTGAAGAGCAATTTTTGTCTCAAATTTGGGAAATAAATATAACATTTTTTGGGGTGGTGAAGCCTTTCATTGGCACAAACATGCTTTTTGTGACAGATCTCCCCCTGCTGCCCACCTGCTCTGTGCCTGAAGCACGACTCTGCAAGTCAAACAGATATTTAAATAAATCCTCTTCTGGTGAACCCTGGCACAGGGAATGTGCTACAGCACTCCAGTAACTCCTGCATGGCTTTGTCATTGTGTTTTTCCTTAACAGGTGCTGTTAGTTTTTATAGCTGTGGGGTGAGGTTGGTGTTTCAGGGATCATCTCCAGGCTGGATAAACAGACAGAGTCTTGTTGCCAGGCACAGAGAGGTGTACAGAGCATGCAGCCTTGGCTGTGCTGCTCATTTTCAGTCACAATCTGGGAAATTTGGGGTGCAGGTTTTATTTTACCTCAATAAGAGCTGAAGCAGAGCTTCCTGAGAGAGGAATTTGCCATCAGCACGAGTCCCATGGAGCTGGGAGCTCCTTCCCTTCTCAGGAGCTGGAACTCCTACAGAGCCTGTGGTGGTGCAATGATGTCATTTTCCTGAACTGCAGCAGACTGCAGCTGAGGAAATTCAGGATATTCTTAGCCCTTCCTTTTCAGGGGTATTTCTGTGCTGCTCTGTGCACGTACCCTGGGACCTCTCCCGGCGTGTTCTGCCACCTCATCCTCCTCCTGCCCACTCACATCTCCTCCTGTGGGCTTTCTGCATCACTGACAGCCTCAGCTGCTTCTGTTCCACGTGGCAGGGACAGAATTCCTAACTCCCATTTCCTGCTGGGTCAAGTGCAGAGTCCCAGGACCTGCTAAGGCAGATTTTTATTTCATTGAAGGAGCGAGAAACTCTCTTAATGGTGTGCCCTCAGAGATCACACCCTAAATGTGTAATGGTGTAGAAATGGCTGGGTTTTCACCCTGGCTGTTGTAGTTCTGTCCCTGGCACAGCTGTGGGATCTGTGGATCCTCCCAGCAGACAAACTGACAGTGTGTGCCTGGTTTAGCAGGAGGACAGTGACAGACACAAACCCCTGCAGTGACTGGAGGATTTCCCTCTGAGGTTCCTCATTCCAGCAGCCTGGTTTGGCCAATTGCAGACAGCTCCAGGTGAGTCCTGACTGGAGGAGGATTTTGGAATATTCATGAGCCCGTTGTGGTCTGCATCTCCCTGGGGAAAGTGGCTTTGTCTCGTTCCCTCTCCCTTTTGGTGGAATCAGATTGTCTCAAGTCAGAAGGGACCCCTGAGGCTCCTGGAGTGCAACTCCCTGCTCCTTGCAGGAGTACATGCAGTAAATCCCATGGCTGAGAGCATTGTAGAGATGCTCCTTGAGCTCTGGCTGGCTGGGAGCACTTCCCCGGAGATCCTGTTCAGTGATGGACCAACACAAACCACAGAATCCCAGAATGGTTGGGTTGGAAGGGACCTTAAACCTTACCCAGTTCCACCCCTGCCATGGGCAGGGACACCTTCCACTATCCCAGGCTGCTCCAAGCCCCATCCAGCCTGGCCTTGGGCACTTCCAGGGATCCAGGAGCAGCCCCAGCTGCTCTGGGCACCCTGTGCCAGGGCCCCACACACTCACAGGGGTGAATTTCCTGCTGCCCTAAAACCCCCCAGCTCCCTTCCCCTGGGGCTGCTCTCCTGTAGTTCCTGTGTTTAACCAGGGTTGCCACATCCCAGATGGAGAATCCCACCCTGGCTCTTGTTACATTTCCAGCTCCGTTCCTTATCCAGGTATCTCTGTAATTCCTCTTTTGTCTGTGGGGGAGCCCAGAGTTCCTACTTGATGAACACCTGTTTTCTGCATTGTCTATTAAAAAATAAAGTGTTATGGGATGCGGTGTTTAGTGGTCACTACCCAGCTCCTCACGGCTTCTATTTTGTTATGCACGTGACATTGTTGCATGTAGGTCACTTACAAAAACTGATTTTCATAGGTATTTACCGACGATTTTCCCTCAGGAGTCGGCGTTTCCCGCCTGGAACGTTTTAAGAAGTTCAAAATTAATGCGCCCAACGTGGGGCTCGAACCCACGACCCTGGGATTAAGAGTCCCATGCTCTACCGACTGAGCTAGCCGGGCGCTGTGGAGGCTCATCTCGTTACACATAATTTAATGTAGCGTATGATGACGTCACCCCGTGCGAGCAGCGCGGCGGCCAATGGGAGCGCGCGTTGCTGGGCGGTGGGCGCGGGACGGGCTGGCAGCGGCGCCGCCATGAGCTCCATCGGCACCGGGGTGAGTGCGGCGTGAGGGGCGGCGGGGCCGGGGCCGCCACGGGCACAGCGCGCCCGCCCGGCCGCCCCCGCCGGCCCCCGCCCCACCCGCGGCCTCACCGGGCCCGCGGCGAGCGCGGCGCGGCGGCTCCGGGGCGCTGCGGGCGGCTGAGTCACTGCGGCCCGGCAGGCCCGGGGAACCGGCGGCGGGGCGGGGCGGGGATAATGCACTGCTTATACTCCTCTATATAATCTACATTGTGCATTTCTAATATATTCCTGTGATCCATGCGTTTGAATTAAGTGGGGACTTGCAGGGAAGCAGGGGAGGGACTGTGGATCGGGAGCTGCAGTGATGTGGCAGAGAGCAATGCGGGTACACAGGGCAAAGTGAGGTTGGATATTGGCAAATAATTCACACCATGAGGGCGCGGGGCCCTGGCAGTGCCCAAGGCCAGCTTGGATGGGGCTTGGGCTCCCTGGGATGGTGGAAGGTGTCCCTGCCGTGGCAGGGGTGGAACTGGATGATCCCGAGGGTTCCTTCCAACCAAACCACGCTGGGATTCTGTGAAATGTAAAGGCAGACAAATCTCCCGTGGGTTTGGAGTGTTGTGTAATGCTCAGTGATTTCACATCCAGCACTGTGAAATGGCCTCTCCTGGCTTTTTTTCCCTGTGTTCTTCTGTTTCTGTATCTTATGTGAGAGCTCAGCCTGCTTTGGGTATTTACCACCATCTCTGGCAGTGACAGTCTTGAATTTTTTAAATGAATAGGCTTAATTTTTTAAATGAATAGGTTTAAATGAATCTGAAAATGTTGTGATAATTTGTGGGTTTTTCTTCCTGAAAATTGTGTCTTTTTCTTCAGTATGACCTGTCAGCCTCCACGTTTTCTCCAGATGGCAGAGTGTTCCAAGTGGAATATGCTATGAAAGCTGTGGAGAATAGCAGGTAAAATACAAATGTCTGTATCAAATATTTGCTCTTTTGGCCTCTTTTACAGCAGTGCTGTTGGGCTAGAGAAACATGAGGGTAAAATTGGGGTGGTAAAATGAGTTCTGATCTAAAAACCCATTTTAGGGATGGGAGTGTCTCTGCTCCCTGGAGTGTGTGGGAAGGAATGTTGGGAACTGGAAAGGCAGTGAGATGGATTGCCAGGGTCACCCAGGGCTCTGTCTGCTCCAGATCAGGATTAGAATCACAATCCCAGGATGATTTTTGGGTTGAAAGGGACCTTTAAGACCATTTTGCACCCCCTTGTTTTCAGTGCTGGAGTTGTGACCAACCTACCTTGGGAGAAATCTTATTTCTTCTGTCTTGATAATTGTCTGTGAAGTATTTTACCTTGTGAGGAACTGACATTTTTCTTGTTTTCCAGTACAGCAATTGGGATAAGATGCAAAGATGGAGTTGTGTTTGGAGTAGAAAAATTGGTGCTGTCCAAGCTCTACGAGGAGGGCTCCAATAAACGCCTCTTCAATGTCGACAGACACGTGGGGATGGTAAGGCACTGCAGAAATTGTGAGGTGACCCCCTCAAAAGGATCAATTTATCAATCAGAGAATCAAAAATAAGTAGATTAAGAAGGTAATGTTAATGTGTCTGTGTATAAAGTCAGAAATGCCAGTGGGTTTTACTGTTTTTTGTTATTTATTCTTTTAAACATACATAAGTAAAATCCAAACTTAAAGTAGAAGACGGAGGCTGTTTGAAATTTTTAGGAATGTTTTTCCAGTTGTTCAGACTTGTATGTAAGTATAAACACAAGTGTTAAAATGGTGCTTTTTGACACAGTTACCAGATAAGGTGTTTAGGGAAAACATGCTGCACGTGAGGTTGTGGTGGTTTCTTCTCAACAGTGTGGAAATCACCTGAATTCCCTACAGGTTGTGTATGGAGGACAGGGCTGTCCACAGTAGGTGTGAGTGGTGCCAGGGAGTGCTGCGGTGTGAGAGGAGCTGTGACTGCAGGGGATGTGCAGCCTTGCTTGGGTTGGTGCAGTCTGGTCAATCAGGAGATGATAATTAATGAAGATAACTTTGGTTATTGGTGTTCCTAGAGGAAAACTCAATACATGATGGCATTGGCACCTTCAGAGGCTGCGGGGAGATGGGCAGTGTGGGTTGCTCCATGGCAGGGCATGGCTGAGCCCCTGCCAGCTGTGTGAGTGTGTGCTCTGTGTGTGTGTGCTATGTGTGTGTGTGTGTGTGTGTGTGTGCTATGTGTGTGTGTGTGTGTGTGTGCTATGTGTGTGTGTGTGTGCTGTGTGTGTGTGTGTGCTCTGTGTGTGTGTGCTCTGTGTGTGTGTGCTCTGTGTGTGTGTGTGTGTGCTGTGTGTGTGTGTGTGCTGTGTGTGTGTGTGTGCTGTGTGTGTGTGTGTGCTCTGTGTGTGTGTGCTCTGTGTGTGTGTGTGTGTGTGTGCTGTGTGTGTGTGTGTGCTCTGTGTGTGTGTGCTCTGTGTGTGTGTGTGTGTGCTCTGTGTGTGTGTGTGTGTGCTGTGTGTGTGTGTGTGCTGTGTGTGTGTGTGTGCTGTGTGTGTGTGTGTGCTGTGTGTGTGTGTGTGCTCTGTGTGTGTGTGTGCTCTGTGTGTGTGTGTGCTGTGTGTGTGTGTGTGCTGTGTGTGTGTGTGTGCTCTGTGTGTGTGTGCTCTGTGTGTGTGTGTGTGTGTGTGCTGTGTGTGTGTGTGCTCTGTGTGTGTGTGCTCTGTGTGTGTGTGTGTGCTATGTGTGTGTGTGTGCTCTGTGTGTGTGTGTGTGCTATGTGTGTGTGTGTGCTTTGTGTGTGTGTGCTCTGTGTGTGTGTGTGTGCTCTGTGTGTGTGTGTGTGCTATGTGTGTGTGTGTGCTCTGTGTGTGTGTGTGTGCTCTGTGTGTGTGTGTGCTCTGTGTGTGTGCGTGCTATGTGTGTGTGTGCTCTGTGTGTGTGCGTGCTATGTGTGTGTGTGCTCTGTGTGTGTGCGTGCTATGTGTGTGTGTGTGCTTTGTGTGTGTGTGTGCTTTGTGTGCTGTGTGCTATGTGTGTGTGTGTGCTATGTGTGTGTGTGTGCTTTGTGTGTGTGTGCTATGTGTGTGTGTGCTTTGTGTGTGTGTGCTATGTGTGTGTGTGTGCTTTGTGTGTGTGTGTGCTGTGTGTGTGTGTGCTGTGTGTGTGTGTGCTTTGTGTGTGTGTGTGCTTTGTGTGCTTTGTGTGTGTGTGTGTGCTGTGTGTGTGTGTGCTGTGTGTGTGTGTGCTGTGTGTGTGTGTGTGCTCTGTGTGTGTGTGCTCTGTGTGTGTGTGTGTGTGCTCTGTGTGTGTGTGCTCTGTGTGTGTGTGTGTGTGCTATGTGTATGTGTGTGTGTGTGCTCTATGTGTGTGTGTGCTTTGTGTGCTTTGTGTGTGTGTGCTTTGTGTGTGTGCTCTGTGTGTGTGTGCTCTGTGTGTGTGTGTGCTTTGTGTGTGTGTGTGCTATGTGTGTGTGTGTGCTTTGTGTGTGTGCTCTGTGTGTGTGTGTGCTCTGTGTGTGTGTGTGTGCTGTGTGTGTATTGTGGGTGTGTGCTGTGTGTGTGTGAGCAGCTCTGTGTGTGTGAGCAATTCTGGGTGTGTAAGCAGTTGTGCTCTCTCCCTGCAGGCCGTGTCTGTGTGTCTGTGTGTGTGCTGAGCTGTTCTCTCCCTGCAGGCCATGTCTGTGTGTCTGTGTCTGTGTGTCTGTCTGTGTGTCAGAGCAGCTGTTCTCTCCCTGCAGGCTGTGTGTCTGTCTGTGTGTCTGTGTCTGTCTGTCTGTGTAAGCAGCTGTGCTCTGTCCCTGCAGGCCATGTCTGTCTGTCTGTCTGTCTGTGTGTCAGAGCAGCTGTTCTCTCCCTGCAGGCCATGTCTGTCTGTCTGTCTGTCTGTCTGTGTGTCAGAGCAGCTGTTCTCTCCCTGCGGGCCATGTCTGTCTGTCTGTCTGTCTGTCTGTCTGTGTGTCAGAGCAGCTGTTCTCTCCCTGCGGGCCATGTCTGTCTGTCTGTGTGTCTGTCTGTCTGTGTGTCAGAGCAGCTGTTCTCTCCCTGCGGGCCATGTCTGTCTGTGTGTCTGTCTGTCTGTCTGTGTGTCAGAGCAGCTGTTCTCTCCCTGCAGGCCATGTCTGTCTGTGTGTCTGTCTGTCTGTCTGTGTGTCAGAGCAGCTGTTCTCTCCCTGCAGGCCATGTCTGTCTGTGTATCTGTCTGTCTGTCTGTGTGTCAGAGCAGCTGTTCTCTCCCTGCAGGCCGTGTGTCTGTCTGTGTGTCTCTCTGTCTGTCTGTCTGTGTGTCAGAGCAGCTGTTCTCTCCCTGCAGGCCATGTCTGTCTGTGTGTCTGTCTGTCTGTCTGTCTGTGTGTCAGAGCAGCTGTTCTCTCCCTGCAGGCCGTGTGTCTGTCTGTGTGTCTGTCTGTCTGTGTGTGTGTCAGAGCAGCTGTTCTCTCCCCGCAGGCCATGTCTGTCTGTGTGTCTGTCTGTCTGTCTGTGTGTCAGAGCAGCTGTTCTCTCCCCGCAGGCCATGTCTGTCTGTGTGTCTGTCTGTCTGTGTGTGTGTCAGAGCAGCTGTTCTCTCCCCGCAGGCCATGTCTGTCTGTGTGTCTGTCTGTCTGTCTGTGTGTCAGAGCAGCTGTTCTCTCCCCGCAGGCCGTGGCCGGGCTCCTGGCTGACGCGCGTTCCTTGGCAGACATTGCCCGTGAAGAGGCTTCCAACTTCAGGTCTAACTATGGCTATGACATCCCCCTGAAGGTGAGAGGGCAGCTCTCAGGGCTTTTGCCTTTTATTCTTGACATGAGAATGAAATTTTATTCCTTGTTTTATTTTTCCTTTTTTTTGCACACAGCACCTTGCAGACAGAGTGGCCATGTACGTGCATGCCTACACCCTGTACAGTGCTGTCAGGCCCTTTGGCTGCAGGTGAGTCTTGCACACACACTCTGTTTGTAAATAGCTTTTGCTTCACAGTTGCTGGAGCTGCTTCAGTTGTCTGAGTTCTTTTTGGAACCTGGAATTAGTAACCTACAGTTCCTGTCCTAAAGAATCCCTTCCCTTTCTTTTTGTGTGTGTCTGACACCTCAGGTGAGAAATTTATATTCCCATAAGGCTCTGCCAGCCTTCTACAGAGCTGGTTATTTGTCCCAGGTTTTTAAAGTTTGAGAGCTTGTGCCAGTCAGTCTGTGCTGAACTTCCCTGTGCAATCCCCCTGCTTGCCCTGACAAAGAGCAGGGTACAGCTCCTGTGTGACTCTGGTGCAAAGGGCTGATAAACAGAGACCTGCTGCCAGGCCACTGATCAGGAAAATGCTTCTGGCAACGTGCAGGTGCTGTTGTGAGGCAAATTGCTCAACAGTGTAGGAGGACAGGAGGAGTTCTGCTCCAGGAAGGGTGTAGGAAATCCAAGCTGGTGTAGTCTCTCTAGTTCTGTGTGTGTTGGTGCAAGGAAAGGTTTTAATTTCTCTTTTCTCCTCCAGTTTCATGTTGGGGTCCTATGACAGTGATGATGGTGCACAACTGTACATGATTGATCCATCAGGAGTTTCATACGTGAGTGTGTCAAAAACATTTCCATCTTAGCATAAATTCCTTTTCTAGTTGGGAAAATAGTGAGTGTTGGTCCCAAAGAGCTGCTGTTGTTTTCTCCTTTTGCCTGGGGAGATCTCTGCTGAATCACTGCTGCCCCTTTGCCCATCCTTGCTAAACAAACATTGTGTATTTCTTACAAGTGCAGCTGGGAAATGAGTTTAAAGCTTGTCTGTCAGAAATTGGGAGTTCATGCACGTGGCTGTGTCCAGTGAGAATTCCCATGCACTGCTCCAGAAAGGCAAGAACTGCAGTGATGCCCCCTTCTCTAAATGCTTCAGCTAAGAGAGGGCTGCTCCTCTGGCACTGCCTGCCAGCAGCAAACCAAAGCAAAACAGAATTGTTATTAACTGTTGTTAGTGCTGCATTTTCAGCTGTGTGTTACACAAAGTCAATGCACACTCTTACTGCTGGATTTCCTAAAATTTTCTTGCAGTATATCCAGTACCATGGCTGTTGAGAGAAATAGAAATGTTTAATTTTTATGTGTTTACACTCAAATACATTTAGGTGGGTTTAGCTTGGGGTTTGCTTGGATCCTGTAGAACTTCTGTAGCTCATATTTAACTTCTCTCTTCAAACTAATTCTAGTTTATTCGTACATTTTTGTAACAGCAATTTAAAAAACCTATTACAACATTTTGAGCTGATAAATTTCTTTCCAGGAATTACTGAACACTTTTTTATCAATAGTGGTGGTACTGATGTAGTAATTGGACTCTATTCAACAATTTGGGCATGTGCCCCAAGACAGAACAATACCAAGGTTTTTTTGGCCTCTCATTATGAGTAAGGTGGGGTTGTCATGTGCTAAGTGACAGTAAGAGGTGTAGAGGGTCTGGTACTTAATTAGATTTTAATATTGTTTATTTCTTTTTTTTTTAGGGTTATTGGGGTTGTGCCATTGGTAAAGCCAGGCAGGCTGCAAAAACAGAGATTGAAAAACTCCAGGTATGGTGTAACAGTGTTGTGCTGTCTCAAGACAAATATTCCTGCCTTACCATGTTACCTTTTGGGTGCCTGAAATACATAAAATGCAGGAGAAGCAGGTGAAATATTTTCTTGTACATTTGCCAGTGAGCCAAGTGAGTCAATATAAAAGTATAAATGAGTTTTTAATTCTGAATGAAAACCATATGGCAGCATTGTGCAGGGTGCTGTATTTATTTTTTCCCAAAGGTTTTAGATGATTCTTCTGTTTAACAAGTTCACAAAGGCTGCTCTTGCTAAGGACAAACTGGTCTGTGGAGAGAAGACAACCAAAAAGTATTGAAGTGTGCTTTTAGCTGATTGAAATTATTTTAGAATCTTGAAAGATTTCTGTTTTCCTCATGTGTTTTAATATCTGACACCCTTGGAAACAACATGGAACCAAATCCTTCTCCTGGTCTGTCTCATGAAGTTATGTGATAAAATATAAATATATTTTTGGCCTGCAGAGGGATGTCACAGCTGTTCAAGGAAAGGTTCAGACTTTATATGATTGTTATAATTTTAAGAATAGCCTATTTATGGTGCTTTAGCATCATGACTGAAAAACTACAGGAAAAATGAGAATGTTCTAGACTTGATTCACTCAGTTTTGAACACCAAATGAAAGGTGAGAGGCCTGCATGATCATTTGATCTTTATACTGGAATTGTGGCACCTGGGAAATCATCATTTCAGTTCCTGTGTGTGCACATTGGTAACACACAAATTACTCCAAATAGTTCATTTTCTGTTTGTGCAGTGCTGAAATTTTCCAAAACTTCTGCAGTTTCTGATGTGAATTCCTGGAGCTGGACAGCAGAGCTGTAAATGCACACTGTAACAGAGGTGTGGCACAGGCCCTGCTGAGGTGATCATTTAGGGGGTCCCCAGTAATGAAGTGTGGGATCCTGCCCCAGCTCTGTGGGCTCAGTCCAGCCCCACCTGCCCATAAATTTTGTCCACTGTGGACTGGGCAGGTTTGCAGGTCACAGCTGATTTTGACAAGGTGAATTTGTCAAAGCTAAGGTGGGAAAACCAGAAGTACAGAAGGTTTTGTGGGGTGATCCAGCTGATGGCCAGCTAGGATTTGTTTGTTGGGAGAGATGAGTGCAGGTGGAAAGGGAGAGGCAAGCAGGGAGTCAGGACTTCATCCCTGCCTTGGGGGGCTGCAGAGCAGCTCTGGCTGGGGAGGATACACTCTGTGAAACTCTGAGGGGGCAAGAAGAACACCCTGGTTTTCTGGTGACATCTGGTGACCCCGACGTGATTCGAACACGCAGCCTTCTGATCCAGATGTCGCAGATCGACACGAAGGGACACAGGCACACACCGCTCTCAGGTGAAAGGAAAAAAGGGCAGTTTTATTCTCTGACTCCACTATTTATAGTTTTACAAGGGTGACAGTGGATTGGAAGGTGACAGTACCACCTCTGCAATGCCACAGGTCAAACCAACAGTCCATCAAATCTCTCTTCCTCCAAAAGGAATGAAAAACAATGAGTTGTTTACAGAAAAAGTGTGTGGGAAAGTTCACTACAAGAATGTCAACATCAGAAGGCTTAGAAAATCCTAGAAAACCAGGGTGACAACCCTGCATTGATCACATCCTTTGCATTTCATGTCTGCAAACTCAGCTGTGGGAAAACTTGTAGTTGTGCAGAGACTGCTTTAATCTCTTCATCTCTGCAGCTCTGATACTGTTCTAGGTTTTTGATACATGGACAAGATCATGATTAACTCCTGGGATAAAACTGCTCACATTGTTTGCTTTCATTGTCTGCAGAATTAACATACCTGGGATGGGAAAAGGATAATGGCAGAAATTAAATTGACTTCAGTTTTCTTTCTTGTAAATATGCATGACAGTAGTAGAGCTTTGGGTTTCCTGTTTGACTGCTCACTTTATATGCATGAATATTCATCATTTAAATGTTTGTGTGACACAAGTTACATTTCTGTTCTGGACTGAGTGTCACAAAGGCAGTGGCTCTCTGTTCAGGGAATTCTCCAGATGGGATTGTGATGGCACATTTGTCTAACCAGGCATGGGCATTTCTTCTGTGCCTGTTGCTTCACCCCAGAAAGGGCTGTGACATTCCACATGAACTCTTGTCATCTTAATCCCTTCACCAGTGCCTTACAACTGCCTGCCACACAGAGAGTTTGAAAATGTTTTGGGAATGGGAAGAGATGGTAAATTGCATTAATGAAATATAGGAAAATATATTACTGCTTCATAGACCAGAAAAGTTGAGCTATAAAACACAAGTTTATTATGTCCTGGAAATTTGCACCAGCCTTTGTTCTGATGAACTGTGAAGCTGCCAAAAAACTGAGAAAATGTGAAATGAGATGCTGATGCCTTGCTCAGGCAGGCAGTTGGTTGTAAAACAATATTCTCCTCTTGGGGCATTACTTAAAACCCAAAATGACTTGCATAAAATGTTGGTAAGACCACAAGTATTCCTGTGCTGCCTAGAAGGAATGTCCATATTCCATGTGAATATATGTGGCTATTTTATATCAGTTGAGCATAAAGCATCCAGGAACAAGCCAAGCTTTGAGGATGCCAGAATCACCAGTGTAGCTGCTAAGATTTCAGCTGATGAGTGCTTTAAACTGGGAAATTTCCAAGTAGTTTTATTTTCCTAGAATCTTTCAGTTGTAAGATTCTTCCCAGGAAGAATGACTTGCATAGAGCAGGCTGGAAGATGCATTGTAGAGAAGAAATTTAGTTTTGGCTTTTTCTGTTCCTTTGACTACTGAACATGAAAAAAAGCTCATCAGGCACATGCACAGCCTCTCCTGTTCTGACTCTGTGGAAGATTTATATTTTTTTATTAAACGTCTCATCTCTGTATGTCTTTGGCCTGCAGATGAAGGAGATGACGTGCCGTGATGTTGTTAAAGAAGTTGCAAAAATGTAAGTCTGCAACCTGTTTTTCCAACTTGACAAAAATCCAGCCTGGTGAGCTTGCTTTGGTTTCAAACTGAGGCTGTTCCTTTTCAATTGGGTGTTGTGTGTTGAAATGTCTGACTCTAATCCCTGGTTTTAAAATATTTAAACCAAGTGACAGATGAAGGGCAACTTCTTGGTGTGCTGCTTCTGAAGTAGGACTTGTTTGAACAATGACCTGGTGCTTCAGAGAGGAGCTGCCCACAAGTGATGCTGAGATCTTGGACCCAGCCTGAAAAAAAGACTCAAATGCTTTGGACAGAAGCAAACTAGAACTTTTTAAAAGGACTATATTCAGTATAGATTTATTATCATTAGACATATAAAAATAATTTCTGATAATGAGAATACTTCTGTTCTAGTTCTGCTTCAGCTCAAACTCAGCAGCGGCTCTAGACAGGGTCCTGTTTCACAGCTCAAATTCAGCTCCCTATTAGCACTGAGCAAGATAGCAAAGATTTTAATAACTTTTAAACCTAAAATAGTAGGCACAGTCCAGAGCAGTGATTTCTTCAGGAGCCTGTGAAGGTGGCAAAAGGTTTGTAACCAGCTGAAACGTGAGAAAGGCCTGGAGATCACCTCAGCTAGCAGACAGGGGGTTCTGTAAGCACAGAGGGGCATTTTCCTGGACACCAGTTTCACTTCAGTCTTTACATTTGTTTCACAATAATTCCACTGAAAGTGCTGCTGAAGGTGTCCTGCCTTCCTCCACTGTCTCCAGGGTTTCCACATTGGATAGGAATTGCTGGTATTTTTCAACTTCTGACTTAGTGCTTCCTGAAGCAAACTACGAAATACAAAATACAGGCTTCTTAAACAGTGAAGCCACAGGTTATTGTGAGTCCTGCTGTTTGGAGTGTCTCAGCCCAGAATTGTTCCAGTTTGTTTGCATGTTCTGCCACAGGATGAATCAAATCAGTTTTGTTATTGCAGTGTTACCACTTCTGTCCCACAGGCTAAGCAGTGATCACTGCTCTGGCTGGCACTGTGTGTGCTGTGATACCACTTGGGAGTTTCAATTCCCATTTCCATGTTTGCCATGAGCACCACATTGGAAATCTTCTGTACAGACTTCTGATTAGACACAAGATACTGTGCCTGATTTGGGATTTAGTGTTAAGTGTAAAGTGCAGTAGGATTTGCAGGGGAAATGCAGGACACTCCAGGCTGCATTAGAACTGGTCTAGCAGAAGCAGGCAGTGATGATGCAGCCTTGGTTCTGCAGCATCTAAATCTTCATGTTTGTTCCAGTTAGAGCAACTTGGACATCTCAACCTGCATCTTGCTGTAATGATTTAAGGTGTTGTTAGATTAGCAGTTAAGCTTGGAAAATTCTCTGATGGTTTTTGGTGGGGGAGGAGGCACAGGGAGAGTTTCTATTAATCATGAGAATACTTGAACAGAAGAAATCTGGGACAGGAACAAAGTATATTTAGCCTGTTGGTCAGTCTGTTCTAATCTGTTCTTTGTCTGTTCCTTTCAGAATCTACATAGTTCACGATGAAGTAAAGGATAAAGCTTTTGAGCTGGAACTCAGCTGGGTTGGAGAAAGTAATGCATTTCTATAATTTCTATAAGCACTCCAGAAAATTTATAACTTTTTGTAACTAAAGCAAAAACATTGCTTCTTAAAATTCGCTCTGTATGTCAGGTCCTTGTGTGAATTGTAATTCAGACATATTCTTTTTATTGGCAGTAACCAATGGAAAACATGAAATTGTTCCCAAAGACATCAGAGAAGAAGCAGAAAAATATGCCAAGGTGAGTTATGACTTTGGTGTTGTTGCAGTGCTTCAGTGTCAAACTGCCGAGCTGCCTGGAAAATGTATCATCCCACATCCCTCAGTGTGAGCTGGGTTATGGGAAGGGACAGGAGGGGAGGCTACAGTGTAACCCAGGATGGTTCTGCTCTCAGAAACTGTTCATTCACAGCCTGCCACAAGTGGGGTCTTTCTCCTTTAAAGGTCTGTACTGATGGGAATTGTCCTGCTGCCTGCAAGGGTTTGGGTCTGTGAGAGGGGTGTGAGGCTGCAGCAAACTCATTGTGTTTATTGCAGGCTGAATTATAAAACAACTGTTAGACTATAATTATACTTTCTTTTTTTAAACAGGAATCTTTGAAAGAGGAAGATGAGTCAGATGATGACAATATGTAACACATTGTTACTCCAAAACAAGTCCAACTTTTCTTATCTTAGAGCAGGTTTGTTTATAATGCATTATGCATGGGATGCTGTTGTGTTCTTGTTGGAAGAAACCAACCGACCAACTTGCACTAATAAATTTTCCATTTTACTGTCTGTTAGCTTTTATTTCAAAATGTATAGGCCAGCAACTGTATCTAAGGAGAAAAAAAGGAAAGACATTATCAGGCTGCTGTTGCTTCCTAAGCACTCCATTTGAGCCAGGCAATGCACAGAAAAACAATCTGTTTATACACCAGCCAAGTCTCTTGTTAATGCTGCATAGTTTAATATTAAAAATTAGCACTCTGCTCTTCCTCGATTAACCAGCAGCACAATGTGCAGGTTGTTCACAGCCAGTCTGTGCCTGCTCTTGGCAGAGATGAGGACAGGGCCAGCTCCAGCAGCAGGTCCCAGTTTAGGGTGATGTGCACAGCTCACAGCCCCTAACAGCCTATGCAACAACAGGAGTGCAGCTAAAGGAATGTTAATCTGAAGTACTCAGCCTAGGCTTAGTGGAGGAGTAGGAGGAATTAAAAACTAATTCAATTTAAAACAGTGCTTGTGTTAAGTTCTAAAGCTGTGAGATCTATTAAGCAATGTAATTGGAATTAATGCTTGAAGAGGCAAACTATTTTTAAACTCTTTTATTCAGCTGTAGTTAATCTTAACACACTTCTGAATCAGCTTCATCAATTGTTGACCTTTCCAGAAGAGAAAAACAAGCTTTGCTGCTGTCATTCCCCACCTCCTAGGAAAACAGGCTGCCTGTTCTAGTCACTTCAAACTTTTGAAACAGCCTGGTCTGGTGGGTGGAGGGGGACCCTGCCCATGGCAAGGGAGAGCAATGAGATGATCTCTCAGGTCCATTCTGACCCATATGATTCTATAAGGTAATACACTGCTCTGTTCACCACCTCACAACTCAGTTAAATTTTGAAGTCTTGTTTGCACGTGCAGTTAAAATTCTAATGGCCCTGCTAATCTAAAATGCATACTTGTGTAATGAATCAAACTCCTCAGTTTAGGACTGCACACTCATATTCACCAGCCCTAAAAACAGAAGCTTTCCCTTACAGGTTGATTTTTACAGAGTTAATTTGGAAAATACCTGTCCTTCTCCAGTCTCCTTTGTACCAGGATTACAGAGCAGCTTCTATTTCCTTTTTGTGACACGGGAAGGGCAGCAGAGGGAGGTGGCTCTGACTGTGTCAGTTCAGGCTCCCTGAGCTCCTGTGGGACAGAAGGGGGCAGGACAGGCAGCCTCTGTCAGTGCCACCTCCTGAGGCAGCAGAGCAGCTGCTGCACTGAGTCAGCAGTGGAATTCCTGGAATTCCAGGGCTCCAGAATGAATTTACTACTGCAGCTTCCTGCTGACTCAGCTCCTGGAGTCACAGGCCAGGGCCAGTCAGGAAACTCCTCAGCACCTTAAAGCATCAGCTGAGGGGACCTGCCACTCCTGGCAATGGCAGCAGGGAAGTTCCTGATTCTGTTCCTAAAATCACAATATTCTGAGTTGGAAGGGAGCCAGAAGGATCATCAGGTCCAGGATCAGACCCATGAGTTTGGTGTTTGTAGCACACACTGCGAGCTGCTAAAGGGACTGAAGGTTGTCCTTGTGTGGCCACACCACCCATCCACGCCTCTGATCCTTTCAGTGACAGCCACTCACAGCTGGGGACAGGAGCTGGAACCACCCACAGCCACATTTCAGGGCACAGTGAGAAGAGCAGGACCAGCTGTGCATATTTAAAAGAAAAAATTGAAGGAATATGAAAAGCTACGAGGTGCACAGCCACCTACTTGCTTATCCAAAATCTCCAAATAACTACTTCTTGGAGAACATGGCAATCTAAAAAGCTCCTTTGAGGATCAACACTTAATTTTTCTGTACCTTTTCACCACAAGCAAAAAGTCCCATGAAAAGCAATTTCAAGAGGCTGTACATGCAAAGTGCTCCCCAGTGTCTTGCCTGTCATGGCAAAGTTTAGTTAATACCAAGAAGGTTATTACTGTCAGATTATTTTCCAAATTTAATCATTAATTTACCAGAGTCCTGTTGATGAAAATTTTATGGTAAGGAAAAAAACCTACTTTCATTTCTACTGACTGCAGATGGGGAAAGAAAAAAATGAGCATTAGAAAGTGAGAAATTTGCTTTTTTTGGGAGGGGAGGGAGGGTCAAAGAGGAAACAGAAAACCAGCAGAATTCTTTTTGATCACAGGTTCAGCATTGCTTCCTCTTGTCAGCAAGGCCCAGGAACATTAGAACAGATTTCTAGCCCAACTCATTCCAGCAGAAAACTACTGCAACTCCCCTGTGACAACTATTTTTGTAACCCTGCAGTTCCATGAGGCAACCACACTGTATTTAACAAGTAACTCATTAATTTTAGTCACTTGAAAATTAACTAATTATACAGTAGTGCATTAGTCATCATAATGTTTCAGTAATTTAGTCCACAGCTGATAGGCTAAACAGAAACTTGAATGAGTTTTGCTACTGACAATTATTTACTTTTTGCTGTGTCAAACACTGGAGTTGAGAAGGGGAAGAAATGTTTAAAAAAGAAGGAAGTGGCTGCTATGGCCACACTGACCAAATGAACTAAAAATGCAGTGGGACAGCAAAACATGATTAAACTTTAATTTATGTTGAGGACCATTTTATTCTTAATAGATGGAGCTGTCTGAAGGAAATCACTTGGTGAACAAGTTCCAGAAAGGCTCAAGCTGGATCTGAGATTATTTAGGTGACAACTAGATCTGTTCCAGAACAAGACAAAAGAACATTAAATTGCAAACAACCAAAAAGCTTATATTTAGCAGAGGCTCTCTTTTAACTACAGGACTAGGGGGGGAAATCTGGCTGTGTTATAGATGCTCCCATATCCTGCAGGCTTAAACAACATCTAAGGACAGGAGTTTGATTTAAGCCCAGAGAACAACACCTGCTCAGGCAGCCAAGGTTTGAAAGGCAGCATGCATTCCTATAGAAGGAAGGCTTGGATCCCCTTCCCTAAAATTAAAATTAGCTTTTGCAGCTGGCTTGAAAATGGTCAATTGTAACTTCAGTGTAACTAAAATGTAGAAATGTTTTGCAAGGCAAACAAATGGCAGGGTGAAATCTTCTGAATTAGAGATTTGAGCAAGAGGTGAGTCTGAGAGTCTTGCTGGGTTATTTCTGCCCAAAGCACTGGGAAGTTCCAGATCTAAAGATAGCAGAAAAGCAGCACTGCTTCCTCCAGGCTCCACAAGTAACCTACTTTGTCCTACTCTGGCCATTTATGGGAACACATCAGACAGCACAAAGTTAAATTCCCACTTGGAATGCAGAACTCCAGTCCTTGCTGTGCTGAAACACTGCAGGGTTTCAGTGGGGTGTTCTTGCTCAGGACCCAAAGCACGGGGCTGACAGGACAGCAGGAAGGAAGAGGCTACAGCCCAAATCATCCCTGAGCTCCAAGTCATCCCTCCACCCAAGGAGTGGTTCAGAAGCTCAGATCCAAGGATGACACAAGAGCAGCCTGTTCAGTGAGATGCTTCCTCCTCCCCAAGTCTCTCACATCCACTGGCTGTTACTCAGCACCTGATGAATCACTACTCTGCTGTTTATTGAGGCTGGATATGTCACATTCCTGTTACAATTATTTAGTCAGCAAGTCCACATACAGCAGCTTGGCTCAAGGAAATTAAGAAGGGAACTAGGTGACAAATGACAAAACTACAGGCTCCAGTATCTGGTTATTTTATCCATCTCCATGACTGCACCAGGGCAGATTTTAGAATATGAAAGTGCACTTACACAGTTCAAAAAACAACTTTAGGCTATTGCATCAAGATAATTAATTTTATGCTACTCTAATAAGGTCATAAAAGTTATTGGCTTGGATAATAGCCTCTTTACAACTGCTAGTAGTGCTGATGAAATGATGGCAAGATTGTCAGAAGTAACCCATATATGAAATATTCTGTGTGGCATACATCCACGAGGCCATCTCCAAAAGAAATCCTACTCATCTGTATTTGGTGCTGACTCTCAGAAAGGAAACTTTCCAAGTAGAACGTGCCTTATGCAGATCTGAAGTATGCCAAGCATTGGGTCATTCATTTGTAACTTCTCAGCACCAAAAATAGCTCCATGGCCTGAGGTTAAAGCCCCACATGCTGAGGGTGTGATGGCCATGTGGAAGCAGCACTGCTGGGATGTTCCTGCCTGTGCAGTCCCAGGCACCCTTAAGGAAGGAGATTTGGAACAACTCCAGGGCTGTTTTGCAAGTCTCTTCCTGAAGATAAAACCACAGCCATAGAAGGGAACACAAAACAGCCAATTCAGTAATGCATCTCAGCGTGACCTTAAAATGAAGTACACAGTTGAAAGATTACAAAGAGAAAAAATAGTTTGGATTGTCATGACAATTCTGATGCTGTAATTGCACCAAAAATACAGCAGAAAGTCTGTTCTCTCCCCCTCATTTTCTTCTTTCAGTTGCATGTCTGTAAGACAAGGACCAGCTTTTCCTCTGCCCACCAGTTCTTCAAGTTGCATGCAGCAAGGAAGTTTCTTCTACTTAAGAACTGAGAGCTATTTTGAGATGCCAACTGCTTGTAACTTTCCTTTCTAGAGATCTTGCTGGCTATTATGTCTAATTACCCAGAGTTGCAGAAAACAAGTGGTAGCAGAGTTAAGCCTTGCCTGACTGTAAATACATTCTAGTATTTTAGAACACAGGATCTACAACCAAGTTTCCTTTTTCCAGATGGATGCAGCCACCCCCTCACAGTGCTCTTTCATCTTCAGTACATTGCTATTAAAGGACTCTGAAACACTTGTTTAAAAATGGTTCTTAGAGTTGCTGTGCCAACCAAAAATGGACAACTAGAATGAAGCAGGCAGCAGCATCACACAGTTTGTAGTCCAAACACATGCATATCTTCAGATACAGGAAAAAACTGAAATCCCCTCAAGTTCCCCTAAAAACAGTGTAGGAACTGCCCACTGGTAATACCATTTTAGGCAATGTGATAAAACAAGCCAATCAAAGGTTTAGAAAGAACATGGTGTGCTTTATTGCTGCATAAAATTAGATATCATTTGGTTCACACAGTGTCTGCATATCCAAAATCAGTCATTAGGATTCCAATTTCACCAGATTAGGAGTAAGTTCAATTATAGTGAATTCACCCAAAAACTGATGCATTCCAAACACACCCACACACCCCCAAAACCCCTCCAAGTGATGCCTAAATATTTGTAAGTTAAAATTTATCTTGTTTGTTGGGGTTTTAGAGGAGCAGGAAATCTGCTCCTTTCATTACCTTCAGAAAGAACAGAGAGCTGTTCCATGAGACTGCATTAACAGGTGACAGGAGCAGCACAGGAAGCAGCAGCTACTTTAGCAGAATGTTCAAAGCTCACTTTCAATTCTAACCCCAGGTGCTCCCACAGCCAACAAAGCCCACCAAGGAGAGCCTATTTCCCCCAAACACTTCTGTGCACATCAGGAACAGAAACAAACCTGAAACCTGTTTGAGGCTGAAGCAAAATGTACTAAATGTGTTTTCCATCAGTTGGTTTAACAAGAGCTGCTTCCCCCAGCTTGTGTCTACCCTCACACCAGTGTATCCTGTTGTGCTGCTTGCAAGGACAAGACAGATCACTCCCACAAATACATCTTCCATTGATCCAGAATAACAAAACCCTCTAAAAAGCCATGTATTTTGCTCTGTCAGAGTTCTGAATGTCACACAGCTCTGTTTAGAGCTGTAGCTAATGAGGTGACACTGCACAGGAGCCCTGCAGGGGAAGGCACATCCCTGAAGGTACCAACTCCAGCAAACAGCACAGTCTGGCAATTAATTAACAGCTTTAGTGTTGATGGGGCAGCCAACTCCCTGGGCACCTGGAAATGAGCTACCTGGAATAACAGCCTCCAAAAACACACACAAATGAAAAATGGCTTTGGAAAAGATGGCTGAGCAGGAAAAAAAAATAATCAGAATTTAATCACTGGCTGAACTGTAGGTTCTCACCAACAGCAGCTACTTACAGCTCAAAACATTTAATTCAAAAGACTGAAGGCATTAATACTTTTAAGTAAGAATCAATACTGACCAACTGCAGTCTTATTAGCTGAGGCTGAAAAGTAAATTAGCCTGCAGTGACTGAAATAATTTGGACAAGCAAAAGCCCTGGAAGAAAGGCCATGCAAGCACTGCCCTCACCAGCTTTCTTTTGCTGAGCAGCCATGCTGAACAGCAGCGCTGCTGCTTCCCTCTCTGTGCCAGGCTGCAGGCTGGCAGTGCCACACAAACTGCAGTGTCACACACACACTTCAGGGACACACAGAGCCCTGGAGGGTCAGAGGAAGGACTGGGAATCCACAGTCCTGATCCTGCTGGATCACACTGCTCTACACTCTGCATGTGTAACAATAAAGGATTTTAATCAGCAGCTTATCAGTGCTGGCAGGCCTGAGACACCCCTGGTGTGCAGGGGCACCACGTCCAAGGACTCACCAGCAGTGCAGGACCCTGTTCTTTATCTGCACAAGTATGAAAGATGCCTTTTACTTAAAGTCTGAACCCTGCAAGCCACTTGCACAAGCTTTTTCAGACACTGGTGCATGAGAACATGACTCAAAACCTTTATTTCCTTCTTGGACTTTTATTATATGGCTACTGCTGCAGGAAAAAGTCTTCACAGGAAACAGTGAGGAAAAAAAAAATCAGTCTAAAATATAAACCAGCAACAGGTAGGAGAAAAGGATAAACAGGGAATATTGTTATATATATAAGAATATATATTTAAATATGTACTTATATACAAATACAACCAGCAACAGGTAGGATAAAAGGATAAGCAGGGAAGATTCTTATATATATAATATATATTTATATATGTATTTATATATTATATATAAATACAAACCAGCAACAGGTAGGAGAAAAGGATAAGCAAGGAACATTCTTATATATATATATTATATATATTTATATATGTATTTATATATTATATAGAAATATAAACCAGCAACAGGTAGGATAAAAGGATAAGCAAGGAACATTCTTATATATATATATATATATATATATATATATATATATATATATATATATAAAATATATATTTATATATGTATTTTTATATTATATAGAAATATAAACCAGCAACAGGTAGGAGAAAAGGATAAACAGGGAAGATTCTTATATATATAAGAATATATATTTATATATGTATTTATATATTATATAGAAATATAAACCAGCAACAGGTAGGAGAAAAGGATAAACAGGGAAGATTCTTATATTTATATATTATATATAAATACAAACCAGCAACAGGTAGGATAAAAGGATAAGCAGGAAAGATTCTTATATATATAATATATATTTCTATATGTATTTATATCTTTAATAGAAATATAAACCAACAACAGGTGGGACAAAGGGATAAACAGGGAAGATTCTTACTTCAGATTGGCCATGACAGATCACTGAACTACAGACAAAGAAGAACCTGAATCTAACAGAGGTAAAGAAATGAATCCAGCCAGTCAGTTCTCCACACCCATCTGAGCCATGGGCAGCACAGACACCTCTCAGGGAACATTTCCTCCCAGTGGGGTATCACAAAAGGCTGGAAAAGTGACCACACTTGCTACAAAGTAGATCTTAGAAGTTAAATATTTATGGAGGAGTAGCTTCTATTTCAGCATCTTAATTTACTCAAAGACTGCAGTAGGGTTCTTCAAATACAACAGGCAGAACTTCAAAGAGTTTTTCTCCTGCTGGTTTTCATAGCAATGAAATAAGTAATTGCCACTCCCAAAGCCACATGGGTTTTGCTTTCAAGTTTTACCCTGTACATTTGATTTAGATGGGAGTTTACTAAAGCAGCAGTAATTATAAACCAGAGATTTGACTTTGGTAGGAAGAATACAGACTATTTAGAGATTCAGGTAGAAGTTTAAATGTTTTCCATTTATTTCAAGAACATAAAATCTATTCAACCTGTAGATGCGTAACTGTATTTACCAACAAAACTATTCCTTCAATCCTGTAAAAAACATATTTTCTCCCCTTTGAAAGATCAAAACTTTCACAGATAAAGAATTTACATCAGAAATAAGGTTTTCACCTCAGAAGCCAAGAAAAAGGCTGCATGATGCAGAGATAATTTGGAAGCCAGTTAAAAAGCACTGAGAGCTAAAAAAAATTTAATTTACAACATTGGAATGTTTGATGCACTGTTGCAGCCTGAACATGCACAAAATACATTTCTGGTACTAATCACTGTCTTGTGCCTGCCATGAAAAATGTTACTCAGAAAGCCTGAAAGGGAACTAATGACAGGTAGATATAAATATCTGATCCTTCACCTTTACTGCTGGCATCCAAAGTGTTCTTTTGAAAAACATGTAAGAACATTCTCCTGTGAGCAGTGCTACCCAGAACAGTAACTAAATTCTCATTTGACTTCAAGCACCTACTTCAAGTTTTGAAAGACAGGCTGATCACTTGATTGCAGGTGATGACAGAATCCTTTGCCACATCTAAATTAAAGCTGCTGCACAAATCTCCAGCTTCCCTGCAGTGCTGTGCAGTTGTTTTGCAACACTGCATGACTTCCCCAGGATAGCTGTAACTATCCTCACCAACGTGAACTTGCAGTCCTGGGAAATAACACAAGAAATTCAGTGTATTTGTAAACAAATTCCATATCCTGCATCCCTTTATTGACAACAAAACAGAAATTAAACATTTACATTCAGATAACTTAACAGCACTTGCCAAAACATGCAGAAACTGGCTTTAGAATCCATGCTGAAGTAAACCCTGGCAATAAGCATGTAGTTCCTAAATTAGCCAACATTAACATTTGATACAAATATGTCAGCTATCATAAAATTCCATACCAGAAAGAATAAAAATAGCCTCTTACAACACAGCTCTTGTTCTGTCCAAACACAAGATTACCAAATCAGTCTTAAAACAAGGAACATTTTCTGTGTGGCATTCAAAGCTTGCCTGACAGATGTCAGAGCTGGGGGAAGGAGCAGCTCCAGGAGCTGAGAGGGCTTTGATTCCTGCACACCCTGCTCACACCTGCAGCCACAAAGCACAAAAAATCTTTATTTTTTTATTCAGAAATCTTTGTTGTGCACATGGTTTATTCAGGAAACGGGGCTGCTGCTCCCTGGACATCACTGAGGCTGCTGCCAGAGCTGGGCCAGCTGAGCACAGATCACTTTACTGGTGTTACTGGGAAAAGCAACTACAAAATAAGTGTTATTTCTGCAGAGCTGATAGAAATGCCAATTCTGAGATTTTTCTCACACAAATATTTCTGACAGTGCTCTGCATCACAAATATTTCCATCATTACTCATGTCCAGAAGACACTGCACTGCTGTAAAACACCCAAGAAATCAGCACTGAACTTTAGTGAGGAAATGCATCAATTTTCAGGCCTCCTGAGGGCTGCCAGGCTTTGTGTCTCCAGTGAGAACCCTCCCAAGGCAATGATTAAAATCAGCATGAAGTTATGCTTGAATAATTAAATGTCTAAATAATTAAATGTCCATTATCTGAACTTGAGGACAGGAATGTCCCAGAGCTGGGGAAAATCTAAGTAAGCATTTAACAGGTTTCATTCAAGTTGGTTTGGTTTTTCCCCCCCTCTCACACATGATTATAAAAATGAAGGAAGTTAATTCTGATAGTTTAATTTTTCTGTGACCAGGAAAGGTTTGATCTTCCATTTTTACAATCCAGCTATTCCTGACTTATCTTCTTGCTGTCAACTTCAAATTTATTGGGATTTTTTTCTCTTTACACATGCACTTCACAACTTCTTACCATGCTCCTGTGAGCAGTTTGCAATCACTTAGATAATAAAGCTTTGTGGGAAGCATGTGACCTTAGTTTGTACAGAAATACTGCAGTTCCACACAGGCAACACTCCTGCAGATCCTCTGTCTATATAACTGCAGAAACACCAAGGAAAAGATGATTAAAAAAGAACAATAGAAACAGAAAGAAAAGCTAAAAGTCTCCTGAACTGCCAAGTCAGAGCAGCACTGTACTTCACTACATAGAGAGAAGCTCAGTGTTAAAATAAGATCTAATATTTTTAATATTTCTACAGGATTTTGGCTGCAATTGTACATGTATTCTGAGTTCTTTTAGCTACAAAAAAAATCCAGTGTGTCAAGAGCAGGATGTGATTACTGAACAGAATAAAACCATCTCACTTATCCCAGAAATCTCCTTACTTTATCTGTGATCTGAAGGAAGCCATGTGCTACATTCAGCAGTTCTGCTGTTCTTAAAAGGAGCTGAGATACAGAAATTCCTAAATTTGCTTTTTCTTATCCAGTGCCACATGTGTGGAAGACTTTGGGCATGATTTCTGGAATAAGTTTATTCTGCAACTAATGCACCAAACACATTTTCAAGTGCTTAAGTGGATTATTTTTATCAATTTACTTACTGCCATCACTCAGAATTCCATGTGACCAATGGCCAGTGCCATGCTTACAGTGCCTTAATGCTTTTAATTGTTTTTCAATGAAGAAGCCTTTAATTTGTTCAAGCTAAACTCAAATGCATTTTCCCAGGCAAACCTCCCATGCTGTATCTACAAGACCTTTGGCACTAACAGAGTACAGATAACCCAGCACTGCTGCTTTCAACAGTGATCTAAAAAATGAAATATTTTTACCTCACAGTGTGTCTGTTTACAGAGAGATTAGATCCTAAAGGACTCACTGTGAGTGTCCCACTCTAGAGCTTCTCAGCTGTTAACTCTGTGCAGGGAACACTCCAGGCCATGGTAAAAAGGCTCCAAGTCACCTCCTCTGCTCATTTCTTCCACTCATTCCCAGAGTTTCCCTCTAAGGGTTTGCACAGGGGGATGGGGCACAAAGATCCAGCACAGCCAGGAAGGCTGCAAGTTTCAGAGCTGTTTAACAATGACATTTAGGATGAAAAATTTCAGTACCATGGAGCAACCCTTGAGCCCTGAAGTTCATATTCCAATGAAAAGATATTTAAATCAAAATTAGATTTTTTTCCTGCCTTGCCAAAAGCACAGTGTTCTCATTCCATCACACCAGACATCATCCCTAAGCTGTGTGAGAACATTTGTGCTGTGCTGAGCTGCCCACTGGGCATTCTTAGGTGCTCAAAATACCATAAAAGAACAAGTCACCTCTCCTGCTCACTGGCTATAGAGAAATAAAGTCCTTTTGCTCACAGCAGCTTGGTGGGTGATGTGCCATGAGCCTCCCAATTGTGCTGGCTGTAACTGCTACATCCACAGGGGCAGGATTTTTATGCTAGAAATCAGAAACAAGACTGATTAGTTCAATCACAAACTGTTATTTATTGAATGGTTCTACACCCAGTACAGATACAAACCATGCCTCAGGAACAGCTCACAATCCAAGCCAGGATTTCCCCAATACATTCCACAGAGATCACAAGTTCACATTTAAATGGAATTTTGGAAGTTTTGTTAACATTTGGGTTAGACATAATATATTCTAAGTCATAGAAGCAGAGAATGGTTTGGGTTGGAAGGAACATTAAAAACATCTTCCAATTCCAACCCCCCTGCCATGGCAGGGACATTTTCCACTATCCCAGAGTGGCCCAAACCCCAACCCTGGCCTTGGGCACTGCCAGGGACCAGGGGCAGCAACAGCTTCTCTGTGCCAGGGCCTCTCACCCTCACAGGCAGGAATTCCTTCCTCTATGGAAGCTCTCAGTCAGTGCAAAGCCATTGCCCCATCCTGTCACTCCATGCCCTTGGCCAAAGTCCCTGTCCAGGTCTCCTCTAGGTTCCCCTCTGACACTCTCCAGTTTATCCCCTGCATAAAACAGAATGACAGCACAGAATCAAAGCTCCCTCAACACTAAATGCCTCAACTTCTACATATTCTGTAGAGATCTTCAGTTATCTTTATACTTGCAACCCAGATCCAAACACCAAAATTCCAGACCTTTCCTCCATGTCAGGCATTGCCTGCAGTCAATTCCAAACAAATCCAGTGTGCTTTGTGTATTATCAAGCCTTCAGAGCTTACCTGCACCACCTCTGCTCACTGACCTCTCTAGAGAATTCTTCCACTACTTGCCAATTTCTAAAGCATCAGACTTAATAATATTAAAAAAAATACAAAAGCCATCTTCAAAGCAGAACTTACATGGGGACCATACATAAATTAATAATCTATTTCTGTATTTCTGTCAATTAACACAATGGTCCCCCACTGTTGCTTTAGGTAACCCTTAGAGATACCTTTCAGCTCACAGTGAGCACTGTCAAACAGATGCTCATCACTCTGGAATAAAAATTATGCATCCATTACTTCAGAATAAAAACTATGCATAAGTATTACCATAAAGCACAGAAAAAATTCTGTATAGTAAGTCAAAATCTGAAACTAAATTTAAAGCATTTGGTTTCATCATAGGCTTCGGCCTGTAACTCCTACTTAGCAAAGTGAAAGCCCGTCTCTAACACCGAACTCCCTCAGATACCCTGACGGGTGTGGATGTCCCGCCTCGTACGGCCGCATTCCAGGCCAGGAAGCACATCCCCCATCTCCCAGAGGGATCCCTCATGTCCCCCGCACTGCTCATGGCTGTCCCTGCAGAGAGAACCGTGAGGAAGCGCTGGAGCAGCAGAGCCGGGCGCGCTCCCTCCCCACACGCGTCACGGGGCCGCTGCCGGGCGGCGGAGCCGCGCCCTCCCCCGCGGGAAGGCGGCGCGGGCCGGCAGCCCCTACCTGCACCCCGGGCGTGTCTCTGCGGGCGCTCGGGCCGCCCCGGCGGCTCCGCGCCCTCACGGCGGGCGGTCCCGGCGCCTCCATGGCGGCCGCTCCACTTCCGGCTCCGGCCGGGCCCGCTCCTGCGCCATCGCCGCCGCAAGCGGGGTCGCCACCGAGACCCGGAGAAGGGGTCGTGCCGCCGGGAAGAGACGCGGTGCCGCCTCAGTGGAGCTCAGGATAAACCTCCCGGCCGTTCGCTCCGCCGTTCCCGCGAGCGCTCCCGCTCCTCCCTCTCCCCGCGGCCTAAAATGGGAAAGAGCCGCGCACAAAATGGCGCCTGCGACGCTGCGGCCGCCGCGCCTGCGCGCCGCTCGCGCCGGCTCCGCCCCCACCGCCGCCGTCCCGCCCCCTCCCCGTCCTTCCCCCTCCCTCCCGCCCGTCCCGCCCCGAGCCAATCGCATCGCGCCGTTCCCCTTCCGGTCCCCGCCGCCGGCCAATCCCGTGCTCCCGGGCCCGCGCCGCCACCCAATGGGGGTGCTGTCCGCGGCGGCCCAATGCGCGCGGGGCGCCGGGGCGGCGGCCAATGGGAGCGGCCCCGCTCCCGCCGCTTGTTTATTGGGGCTCGCGCTGCGGCGCGGGGCGGGTCCGCGCGCGCGGGGGGGGGAGGGGGGCGGGAGAGAGGGGGGGCGGAGCGGGGGCCGCGCTCAGCCGGGGCCGCCGCCGTCTGCGGAGGGGCCCGGGCGGCGCGGGGGCTGCGGAACGAGGAGTTCGCAGGTATGAAGGGACGGGCGAGGAGGAGGAGGAGGAAGGGAGAAGGAGGAAGAGGAGGCGGCGGTGGCGGCGGAGTTGCGGCTGCCGCGCCGCCGTCCCGGGGGAGGGGACGCGAAGCGGCTCCGGGAGCTGCGCTTTAAACCCCCCCCGCCCCCCCTCCCCCGCCCTGTGGGAGCGCACGGGCGCGCGCGCCGCCCCCCTCACGGAGCGGGACCCCCGGGACCGGGACCCCCCAACTCTGTGCCGGTATCCCCGGGATCGGCCCCCGCGCTCCTTGGGCCGGGGGGCTGCGGCGCTGCCCCGGGGGGCGGGAGGCACAAGTCCCGGGAGGAGGAGGGGGCCCGGCGGGGCCGCGGAAAGTTGAGAGGGGGCCGGGGCGGGTGGGGGGCGGCGGCCCCTGAGCCCCGCGGAGCAAATGGCGACGTGACACACACCGAGCGCGGGGCCGCCCGGCGGGAAGCGGCGGCCGCGCTCCCTCGGCGCGGCCGGGACGGGCGGCGGCTCCTTCCCTCCGTCCGTCCCTCCCTCCCTTCGCCGAGCCTTGCCCGGGCTCCCCCCGCCGCCCCTCGCGGGGAGCCCCGCGCTCAGCCCTCAGCCTCCCCCGCTGTTGTTTTGCAGTGTTGCCCGTGCGAGGAGAAGTCCCGGAGCTGGAATCGCTCGCATAACCCTGAAAGATGAAGGTAGGCGGCTCCGGCGGGAGCGGGGATCGCCGCCCTGCTCGCCCGCCGCTCCGGAGATTTCATTTTTAATCGCTCTCCGTCTGGGCACGGCAGCAGCGGGAGAACGCGGGGTTCGCTGCGTGCTGTGAGCGCTGCTCCCGCTCCCCGGCGAGGTGCAGGTGATTTAAAGCTCTCACCGCCGTGCAGGAGCGCTCGGAACATCCTCATCGCCTCTGAGTTGTTGTTGTCCTTCGGGCTCCCGTCTTTAAACGCTTCCTGTATCAGCAGCTGCTATGGCAAGTTTGCAAAACCACAGCTTTTGTCCCGCCTTTGCTGTTGCAGGTTTGCTCAGTACAAAGGCTGAACAATTGCAGTATAATTTACAAAACTTTTCCTTTTCCCTTCAGAGTTGAATGAAATAATCAGGTTATAAAAAAAGCCCTGTCCATATCCCATTTTATTTTAGATTCTGCACCCATTTCCTGTCTTTTCAATGTGGTTATTTTGTCCTTGTTTATCGGTTGCAATGAGCACAGTAAAGTGAAATGTTGAGTATGAAAGTTCAGCTTAAGGAAAACGTGATGAATATTTCTCTTTAAAAACGCACTGGCAATTAAGCTTTAATAAAGGCATTCCAGGAAAGAAAAATAATTGTTAATAGCTGTTTGAAAGATTGCAACAGATTTCTCTAGAGGTCTCCTTTTAGTCACCAGGAAAGAAATCCTATATATAGAATGTTATAGACTTAATTGTAAGTGTTGGGATGACACCAATCTCAAACGTTTTAAATAATCTGTGTCATTGGATTGCTTATAGCTGAAAAAACACAGCTGTCTGTTGCCTTTTTGTACAAGTAGTTGAGTTAATAGTTGCTCCTTTACTTTGTTGCCCTTTTTATAAGCAGTCTTCAGAATCAATGTGAATATCCTCAAAAACATTTCTGGGAGAGGCTGGCAATGAATTGACAGGAGGTGTGTGTCAACATCAGTGACAAACCAAAACTTCCTGTAACTTGTTTGTTGGGTTTTTTTTTTTTTTTTCCTCTCCCTTTTGAAGAACTCTGTGCTGGCAATCTCTAGGACAGACAGTTTATCAATTAAAAAGTCAACAGGTCTAAAAGCCTAGGTGTAAAACGAAATAAATAACGATGCAGCTGTAAGTTTAAGCAAGAGCTGAAGTTTGTTTTTGTGTTTTTTGTTCCCCTGCAGGCAGCAGATGAGCCTGCCTACCTGACAGTGGGGACTGATGTCAGTGCCAAGTACCGAGGTGCCTTCTGTGAGGCAAAGATCAAGACGGTGAAGAGGCTTGTGAAAGTCAAGGTGAGTGTCTGAGACTGCTGCTGCTTTTGGTGAAACATTGTGCTGAAAGGAGTTCCTACTCCTGAAGATTAGGAAATGTTCATCTCTTCACTGTATGAATTTTAAACACTTAAATATGTGTTTTTTCATATTTTGTTTTTTTTTTTTTTTTCATTCAGAATGAGTTTTTTGGGGTTTTTTTGCCTCATTTTGTTATTTTTATTTGGTTTTTTAATTATATTTTTTAGTGGGATGCTGGAACAAAAATGAGCATTCTTGCTTCTTTTTTCCTGACTGCATTTGTTTTCTGTTTTTGAATGCATCAGTTTCCCAGCAATAAGTTTTCCTGTCACAAATACAGGATTATGGCTTTACATGAATAATAAGGAATAAGAGCAACCTCTTCAGAAGCAAAAGTTCTATTTCATTCCAGCTGGCACTCTCACTTTTACAATTTGGAACTGAAAAGGCAATGCAAAAATAAGTTAACAGCAAGAGAATTGGCAATAATTTGTTTCTTAGGCCAGGTTTTAGCAATGCCTAGGGTAATATTTGAATTTTGAGCATCTTTATTCAGCTCTAGAGCAGCTTGATCCTAAAGCAGCGTGCCCTGGCTGTAGCTGAGTATTTGTGCATGGATAGTGTTGGCACATAGTATTCATTCACATTTGCAGGGCTTTTGGAAAAACAAAGTTGTCATTTTGGTGTTGTAATACTGTTGTAAATGCCACTATGTGAGAATAAGAATAAAACATTGTTAAATGCAAGTTAAAACTGAAAGTAAATACAGAAGTTGTTGTTGTTCTTTGTCTTGTTAAAGTCTTCCTACTTCCTACTTTAGTGCCTGCTGGCCAAGATATGTAAATAAGTCCTTAGTGACCCAAAATCCCCAAGAATTGAGGTGAAAGCTGCTTTTTGTAACCATACATCCAAGCTTTTGTGTGCTTTAATGCTTACATCAAGTAGAACAATCCTCAGCCTCTTCAGTTACATATATGGATCATATCACTTTATCAGAGTGCTTTTCATCAATAGAAAAAAGTGTAATTCAGATCCTGGAGTCTTTTGCTTGTTCTTAATAAGTACTTGGGGGAACTTGTGGTGTTCTTTGAAATGTGTGTTAATGAGAAGCTCTGTAGGAAGCAGTGTGCAGGTCTGACAAGCTTCATTTTGTCTGCATCTTTGGTCTGGTAGAGTATTTAGCTGTTAATAGGTAGGAATTGCTTTTTCTCATTAGAATCAGGTGCTTTATTGCTCCATGATAAGATTTGGAATTACACCAGGCTGCTGGGACTTGGTGGAAATTCCTGTCACTGCCTCTCAGTTCTGTTATAACAATAGGAGTTTTAACAAGCTGAGCCTGATACTGTCATTAAGATGTGTAGGCACACCCTGGCATGCTTGCCAAGAGTGCAAAAAGTCCAAAACATCCCCTGGCCTTTTCCTGAGCAGCAGCACAACCTGTATTCATCCCTCTGCCATTTTATTTGAAATTTTGTATCAGCATTGAGTGCTTTTTGAACCTGAATGTGTGTTAATACTGCTGCTGGTTTGGCATGCCACTGGTGTTGTGTTTATAAATACAGTGCAGTGGAGTCTGTGCTTGCAGGATCATTGGGGGAGCCAGAAAACTGAACATCACTATCAAAGCAAACTTCTGGAGCTTTTGCTTCCTGAAAACAAATAGAAATTTTGGATTTTTGAAAATTAAACTGCATAGGATGATGTTAACTCTGTTTCCTCACTGTTCTCCTCTAGAATGTAGGATTTTTAAAGGCAGAAGCAAAGTTTACTTACACTGTAACTAATCCTTATTTTCATCAGGTGGGTGGTGTTCCACATCTTTGCCATAAAAAGTTGCTCAAGGTGGCAGAAATGCTGTTATCATGGCCAGTTTGGTGATTTTTTGATACATTCTTAATAAAGAGAGGTTTTTATTTTGGTTGTAGTTTAGTATTGAAAGTGTTGTCAGTGAAATGCTACAGTTGAATCAGAGAGAAAAAAAAAAAACCTGCTTAATCTCATCTGGAAGCCCAGTTCCAGGTTTGCCCTGGATTGTGTCAAATTCTAAACTCACCTAAAAATGTATTTTCTTTTTTTCTTTCCTTTGGAATGACTGGTGTTTGATTTGCCCTATTCTTTAGTTGTGATGTTTCAGATTAAAAATTAAATGTGATACTTGGGGCTTTGTGTCAGTAAAATTAGCCATGCCAAGTGTTTTCTGTTGAGTAACATTTGAGTCTAATTGATAATCTTAATGTGGATAATAAGATTTTTTATACATACACACATTTTCTTGTGTTTTTTGTTTATTAAATAATCAGATGTGTATTAAAAAGTTGATGAATATTTTTCAGGTGGTGTTGAAGGGGGATAACTCAACTCAGTTAGTGCAAGATGACCAAGTGAAAGGACCTCTAAGAGTATGTATATTGCATGCCTTCTTTTGGTAATCACATAAATGTCCTAAAACTCTTAAATGTTGAAGTTCTTTAGGTGGGTACCTGTTCTTCAGGATTGAAATCAACAGAAGGAGACTTATCACTTTAGATGGGTTCTGAGGAATTAGTCTTAATTTTTGTAGCTGTTTATGCTTCTCTGTGTTGTGTACTTGATGCACAGTTTTGCCTGCACAGGAATTTTTGTATCTTCTCATAAAATACAAAACTTCCTATAAATAATGAAACCTTGAAACTTCTCAGAAGTAATTAACATCTTGAGTGCCAAGCCATGTTCATGCCCATTAGACAAGAGTAAATACAATTACTCAGTGCTTTAGAATAGTTGATATATTTTACATAAAAAGGTGTTTGTATTTTCATTTTATGTAACAGTTGTGTGCTAAAATGCAGAGCTGTGTCATGAACACTGAATGCAAATAGAGTTCTCCAGAGAAGGTCATCTTGTATTTGTCTTTTCTGTGTTGCTCCTGCAGGAGCACCAAGGCTGCTACTGAATTTCTGATCTAGCTGACACTAGAACTGTGTTTAAAGTATAAGAAATACTACTAATTGAATGATTATCACCAATGAATTAATGACTTTGGATATTTGTTTTCTATTGGCTTTTTATTTCTTGAGATGATGAAATCATGCTGAATTAGATGTTCTGAGTTTCTCAGTGCTTTGGTGTCTGCTTGTAGTTCAGCCTTCCTGCTGAAGGACCTTTGTTCTTACCTGTAACTAAACAGGATCTTACAATAACTAAACTTTCAAAGCACACTTAACTAAATGGAGTCTTTACAAGCAAATCTGCCTTGCTGGGAGGGTCAATGTGTTTTTATCAATTTTCTGAGTGTGGGATTCCAGGTAACCTTGAGCTGCTTCTTGTTGCAGGTTGGAGCAATGGTTGAGACCAAGATGCCTGATGGATCTTTTCAGGAAGCAGTTATCAGCAAGCTGACAGATGCCAGCTGGTACACTGTGGGTGAGTGGCCACGTTTCATTTATGGGCTGTAATCTTTGAACAATGTATTTCTAATGACAGGTAACAATGTCAGTAATTTACATCTTGTTTTGCATAATCTCAGATAGTTTTTGGAGGGGACTTTTTTTAAGCTTGTCCACATATTGATTCCTTTTCCATTTCAAGCAGGATAATAATTAATTGTTGTTCAGGGAGGCTTTTGCACAGATAATTGCAGGGCTGAATAGTAAAGTTTTGTTTGATACAATGTACCTGTAATGATAGAGGTTGCACTCAGTGAAATTCAGAATCATTTGTGCAGATTTTAAGACATAAACCTTGTAAAATCATTCTTCCAGCTGAAAATCTGTGGCATGAAATAAAGGCCTGAAATATATGAGCCTCCTTGCATTGTATGCAAGCTTGTACACAAGGAAAACAGGGATAGAAGACAGAATCTATTTCTTTTTAAGAGAAGAATCACATACCACACAATAAAAGAGGAGACATTTATTTATAGTGTGAATAGCTGTTTCCTTTAATATAATTTTTGAATAATGATCTAAAGAAAAATAGAAAACTACTTTTCTCCTCATGTTGGAGGCTCATGTGGTGTTAAGTGGTTGAAATAAAAAGTTCAGAATGCAGGGTCAGCGAAATGTCAGTGTTGAACAAGAATTCATTGTAAGACAAGTTTCCTTATTTTCAATAATTCTGATCTCCAGGTTTTTCTGAAACAGCTTTAAGAACAGAATGACAAAACTCAGGGACATTCAAGTATTAGTACAGAAGCAAATATAAAAGAACAATATTTGAATCAGAGGGCTTTGCAAGCACCCATCCTTTCTTTGCACAACTTTTTACAGCACTGGAGCCTTCTGTTCCCTAACAGCTGCCTAGAAGGAACGTGCTCCTGTTAATTGTCCTGTACATGCTGCTCTTGGGCATTGCTGTGGAGATTAGGACTTGTAAATTTAAACTCTGTGTTTCTCATTAGCTGCCTTGGGTACCAAATCTATTCAGCTTTACTTCATATTCTTCCATCCTCTCTTGAGGAGTCCTCTGTCCCATGAACTCTTAATCATTTTGGTTCATTAACCCCTTTTTAAGATTTAAATAAGCTGTTTTCAGTAATTCAGCATTTCCTTTGCAGTAGGTGAGGTTCTGTTGTCTTTGGTGGGATCAGGATAAAGCTCTGCAGATAATTTGGAAGGATTTATTGCTTTATGATTATTATTGTTAGTGAGTGCTTTAACTCTAAGCTGGTTGACAAAGCTCACTGTTCTTTGCCTTTTTCTTCAGGATTATAACATTGCTGTAAAATTGTAGTGGATGTCAGGTCAGGGAGGAAGGGCAGGGTTATTTTGGAGTGCAGAAGATTTAAAATCTGCATAATTTAGTACTGTGATGTGACATACTCAAGGTACAACGCTGGACCTTTAACTTCTCTGTATAGATTTTCAGAGGTTCACCATTCTGTTACAGAAGTGATAAGAAACACAGTCTTGCACAATTTCATGGTTTATGAGTTAACATTTTAATTGTAGAACTCCCAGCTGATTTCAATTTTCAAGTAGCTCTTTCAGCTAATTCTGTTTGAATTTGGGCCAGAAGACATTTGTCTTCTTACATTTGACATGTGAACTTTAAATCCCTTGTTTGGGGCATGAGTTTTGTCACTGTTTTCTTTTTTTTTTTTTTTCTTTTTTGCTTTCTTTTTTTTTCCCTTTTCTTTTGAGCAGTGCATTTCTGCCAAAAAAATCTTTACTTGATGAGCAGGAAATGTGAACAGTGAATAAATGCTCTGCCCTGTATTAATGGATTGTTGTTTATATTTAACAACTTGTTGAACTCTCCCCAGTTATGTAAGAGAGAAATCATGCATGCCATGATTTTTACTTAACACATTTATTTAAGTGCTGTTCCTCAGAAATTTGAACCAATGGATTAATTAACTTCTGTAATTTTCTTTCCCCAGATAATGTTTTTGACAGACAGAATGGAGAAAATAAAATACATTTTCCATATGCAAATATGTTATGGCTGCTAGGATTTTGTAAAAGTTTAGAGCTCAGGGGGGATTTAAGTAATTTTATGGTAAATGAACATGCAGAGCTGTTACATGGTGCTTTAACTGTGAGAATACAATTGTAATTGTTGGGTTTAGATCTTAGGAACATTTCTGTTAGTTCTGTGTGCAGAGTTGCTGTTGGAGTTGGAGGCACAGGTAACACCGACCAGAGTAAGCAGATCATCAGTTTTGCATCATGGTTCTTCTGCAGTTAAAACTGGGAAGGTGTTCTAGGTTGAGTACAGGAATATTGACATGTGAAAAATAAGCTTTATCTTCAGCCTGCTGCTTCCATTGTGTCTTTGCAGAAAGTTTTGGATAGACATGAGGTGGATATTTATTGTTCTAAAGCAAACAGTTGAGTTGGTTGCTGGTGGCTGTGCTGCTCCACAGCCTCCCTGACTGATGCAGAGCTGAGAGGGAAGTGGATTAACCAGAGTCCAGGTTTTCAGGGTGCCTCCCTGAACATTTTGAGATGGAAAGCACAAGGGAAAGCTTGTCTTTCAGTAGTTTGTGCATTTCCCTCACTATTTATTCTCTGTTATCTAACATCTCTTTCTCAGTGGTGTGAAAGCAAACTGATCTCTGGCTAGTGAAACCAGGAATACATACAGGCAAACATTTTCAGAGTATTAAGTAGAGATGTGTAAAAAATGCCAAAACAAACTGCCTGCATGTCTAGTGAGAAGTGATGATGTTCACTTTTGCATATCAGTTTCTCTGTTTCATGTAGGGATGTAAAGGAGAAAAGCCACCTGAAACAACTTTGCTTTGGTCAATAAATGGAGGCAGTGGCAGTGCTGAGCTTGCTATACTGGGCTGCTTTGCCACCCCTGGAATGCAGGAGCCACAGGGATGATCAGTTTGTGCATTTCAACATTCTCTCCTGGCTATTAATGGTGCTCATGTACCCAGAATAAACAAGGCTTTCTTTTTATTGTAGCTTCAACAGAATCACTTTTTTATCTCTTTTTATATGACAATGATGTTAATCTAGCCATGCAGCCCTCTTGGACAGTTCAGCTGTGATTTGGAAGTACTTCTGAAGTTACCTTTGAAATTCAGCTTTTCAGTATAAGCAGGTAGAAAGGCAAAAGCTGCTTGGAGTGGAAGTTTAGAAGTGTCTGGGAAATGTCACTGCACAAGGCACTCCTCAAATCCAAAGTGATGTGACACTAATAGGGGTTTAAGTTCTTTGGTTAACAAATGGCTCAGTTGGACCTGGTGATTTTACTAAGTGATGCAATGATTTGATGATGCTTTTCTTTAGAATGCAGTTATCTAAAGTGAACTTCTTTAATTTACAAATTACAAAGTGCTGCATTGATGCTTTTGAAGTGCTGAATATATTGTTAGGTGATAATTGCATAGAACTAGAATGGTCTGTCACATCTGCTTTAGCTGAACAAGGTTTGAATTACAGTTTACTGAGTGTACCATCCACCTGATTCTCTGTTAACTTGTAAAATGTTTCAGGTGAATACTGAAGTAATGTCTGAAATGACTGACAAAGAAACCACAACCTGGACCACACCTTACAAAGTGCATTGTTGTATTTTCCTTCTCTCACACTCTGCCTGGAGTCTTACAAGCATTACCAGAATTTCAGAAAACAAATCCTTATGCAGATGTTCTTTGAGGAAACACTTTTGTATTACTTCTGCACAGACCTAGAAGTGATGTAATACATATATATGAGTAAGAAACAGGATTTCATTTGAGCAAGCATCCAGGAGTTGCTGTTGGAATGGCCTGGTTTGCCCCATGTCATCTCTCCTTTGAGAAAGCTCAGGTCAGTGATCTGGGTGTGCTTAGGTCTCTTTTTATTATGTAACATAATTTCCACAACTTTAAACAAGTTTAAACCAAAACAGATCAAATACATTGAGCCTTGTATTTTGCTAGGTATACTAATGGAAATATGTTTCTGAAGAAAGAAATAAAAAACATTTATCAACTTCCAGTAATGTTTCCTGTGAAATGAGTGGGAAATAGGAGAGGGAAACAGTGAGAAGTCTTGGCAGTTGTTTGCTGTCAGATTTTAGGATTTTATGTACTGCTTAGAGTGAAAGGAATGTGATCCCATACTTTTTGAGACTTTTGCCTTTCAGACACTCCTGAGACACCTCAGTGAGCCCACAGCTCTGCTGGTGGCAGTTTCCAGGGAATGCTGAGTTAGGTGTGTGTGAGCAGAGTTGCAGACCTGGGTGCTTGTTCTGGGTATGAAGTGGAGTCACCCCCAGCTGCATCACTTCACAGTACTGTGGTGGTGAGGTCATGGAAATTAAAGATAATGAAGATTTGGTTTTAGTCATCTTGCATGTTTCATGGATTTTGAAAATTCCAGTTCATAATACTGACGATATTTATCAGCAAATGAGCCAACATTGATGTCCCAGGACTTTAGGAGCAGGGTTGCTAACAGGAGCTATTTATAGTCACATTTTCCTATTTTTAAAGAAGTTTTCTTCTGATGCTTTGTGGAGATATTTATGCTAAGAGGAAGAATAGGCTTGGTCCTGGGTGCACTGCAGCTGTAAGCTCTTACTCCAGGGGTGCTGGGAGCTCTGAGTGCCCCCACAGCTGGGTCCATCCATGGCACAGAGCTGTTGGTTTGTCCTGTCCTGTGCTTGTGCCAGGCCCTGGCCATGGCTGCAGGGCTGGTCTGACCAGTTCCCAGCATCCTGCTGAGGTCCACGTGGCACCAGCATCATCTCTGGGCTGTGCATGTGTCACAGGAATCCAGAACCACAGGTGTTTGCCTCCACTGGGCCGCTGTTCTCCACCACCATGACCCACCACAAATTATTCTTTTTAAAATTTGCTTGTGTGGATTTTGAGGAAACCCTGTGTTGTCCAGAGCCCTTCCATGGGATGTGTTTTCAGGTGCACCTGTGGCTCATAAAAATGCTGCAGTAACTCTGTTGGTTGCTCTCTGGAGAATCTAGAAAAAAGAACAGCACTTTGTGTTGTGTTTACTCATGTTTAGGGAACAGGTGTGTTGAGAAGCAAGATTTGTAGTGAAAAAATTAGTATTTTAACAGTAGAACCTTGTTACAAATCAACTGGATCTAAGCTTTGCTTTTGAAATCACCTTTGTTACTATGTGAACTGAGTGTTAAAAATATCTTAAAATTGTGTATAAACAATACTCTAGGGAAAGCAAGGAGGTAGATTTTTTCTCTAGTCTCTTTATGTGTAACAATAGTAAGATCAACATTTCAGAAAAAGCAGTTTCAGGCAGCAGGCTTTTGTTTGTGAGGTGATGGTTTTCTATGAGTAGCCTCAAAGGTCACTCAAACTTCCCTGTTTTCTGGGATATTTCAAATATATTTTTGTAAGAGGAACTTGAGCTCACTTAAAAGAATTTAAAAATATTAAATGTGAGTTGTGTGGTGTCTCAGTAGCACAGTACAGTGCAGTACTTGCTCTTAAATCCTTTTGCAGTGATGGATTAGTGGTACAGCCCTTGTCTACAAGGACATTTAACAGGCCCTGCACAGCTCCTGGTACTTTCTATATTGTTTCCACAGCTGAACCCAAAATATCTGCAAAATCTGCACACATTAGTCGAGACATTCCTAGACTGCATCTCTTGTAGTTCATAAATTGCTGCTTTGCCAGGCAGCCAGTGAGAATAATTCAGTGTGCACAGTGACACTGAGCAGCTTTAATTTGTGGTATGTACTTTCATTTCATTGTCTTGGTGACTTAAAAGTTTCTCAATGGGTTGGGAAACGAGACCAAATTGTTTCCTTGCAGTGTAGAATCTAATCTCTCTTGGTTTGGGCAGCAGCACTAACACAGCTTGTTGGATTTGAAGCTTGCAAGATGCAGCCTTGAGGGTTGTTTTCCCTGTGCACTTGTGTGTCACAGAATTGTCACAGACACTGCCTTGTCCTGGTGACACTGGTGGCTCTGTGGAAGTCATCTCATAACTGCCATGAGGATGTTCTCTCTGGAGTTCTGTTCTCTTCTCCTTTTTCTGTCTGTTTTTTTTTTTCCCTTAAATCTATTTATAATATAGCTATATATATACTTCTAAACAAGATGTAGTCAAAGTGTTCTGTAGTATTTTGTGACAAGCTTCTTCACAGTTCCTAAAAATGATTTTGATTAGTTGGCTGGTTAATATTATGTATTTAAATACATGAAAACTTGAGAGAGGAGAAAAAAACTTGAGGCAGCCCTATTGTAAAGCCAGGGTCAGTGGATTTTTGCTGATGGTGTGCATAAGTCTGCTATAGACAGGAAATGGAAGATACCAGCTCATCAATAGTGAGTTTAAAGTTGCATTTTGAGGCACTGAACTTGCAGTAAATTTTTTTGTTTTAATTCTTGCAGTGTTGTATTGATCACCAGTGGGAAGTTTGTTTTTATTTTTCTGTCCTAGATGAGGGTTGTGTAGATTTCCACAAACAGAAAAAACCCAATTCTGTTTCTTTCCTGTTATTGCAGACAAGGTCAAGATGCAGCAAAATTCAGAAAAATTCCATTTTATTGTCGCTGTTTCAATATGCTCTGTATGGAACATATTGAACTCAGTTCTTGGGACTAGACCAAGCATTATGGCAGAGACTGTTCCTCCAGGTTGTGCTGCTTACTCATCTCTTTCCCCCTTCTGTCAGTGTTCCTCATTAAGGAACGTGTTTGGAGGAAAGGGCTCTGCCCAGCAGAAATGTCACTTTTCTCCCTTCCTTCCCAGGATGCTCCCTTGGCTGTTCTGCAGTTCCTGGCTAGTTTGTACCCTTCCCTTCCCTTCCCTTCCCTTCCCTTCCCTTCCCTTCCCTTCCCTTCCCTTCCCTTCCCTTCCCTTCCCTTCCCTTCCCTTCCCTTCCCTTCCCTTCCCTTCCCTTCCCTTCCCTTCCCTTCCCTTCCCTTCCCTTCCCTTCCCTTCCCTTCCCTTCCCTTCCCTTCCCTTCCCTTCCCTTCCCTTCCCTTCCCTTCCCTTCCCTTCCCTTCCCTTCCCTTCCCTTCCCTTCCCTTCCCTTCCCTTCCCTTCCCTGTTTCCCCTGCCCACTGGGAGATGAGGCAATGGGGGGACCTCAAGGGCTTCTGCTTTTTCACCCCTGTTTTTTTTTGGAAGGACAGGACAGTAATTTCCTCTTTAGAGATGAGAATGGTGACACTGTAAACACATCCTTTGGTGACTTCACTGTGTCTGTGTGGATGGGGAGATGTCTCCTTGTCTTCTGTTCCTGTTTCCTGCCCTCTCCCTCCTCAGTAAATCTTCCTTATAAAACAGAACCTTTAGGATTTTTGCTTTTGAAGAATTTGGAGTTGGAGCAATAACCTGTTGAAAGAATTAAGTAATTGATACAAGTTATTCGACATTAATTTAAAAGTTTGTTGGTTGTAGGCATTTTAGCTAGAGTCAAACAACTTTGCTTCTGGATGAGATTAAAAAGAGGAATGAATTTGCAGCTTAGAGTGTATTAAGTTCTTGTGACACGACTGTTATCACAGCTTCAAAATATCTCCTAGCCAAAAACTGTGCCATCTGCCTTACTGCTTATATTTACAGAATCCTTCATGTTTGATACTGTGCCTTGGACAGGCATTTCCCTAAATCCTCCAGGGCTGGCATTAAAGAGTCACTCACAGGGTGACATGGATATGAGCAGTACTTTGGTGTAGCAGATTTTTCTGAAGAGTGAGATGGAAACCACAAGGCCTATTTAGTTTAAGAAATTATTGTATTTTTAAAGGTGCTGAATTTATCAGTGGGAGTTTCTGGTTGCCCTTTCAGTCAGGCACAGTCAAGTGTTTTCCCTAGAGGAGAAGCAAGTTTGAAGTAGCTACAATTTTGAAATACTTCAAGCATCATGATTAATTGGAGAGACTCCTTACTTGGCTCCACCTTAGTAACTCAAATAATTGCTATTTTTGTATGACAAATGGTGCTATCTTTTCTCTATTGAAACTTATTAAAGTGATCACTTATGTAGATAAGGAAATCTTTCTTTTTATGCTGTTCTTTTACACTTTGTTTTTCTGCAAGGATGTTTTGCTCTAAGTTCTGCAGCCATGCTGGCAGTTGCAGGTGCTTTGTACATGTCCACAGCATAAACTGTTACTCTTGATTGTCATAATTTCCTGTGTGTCTTAATTTAAGTGTATTTTACTGAGGGTATTTTACTTAACTTTCAGTATTTATAACATTTAATCTTTTAAGGAGGAAAAACTGAATATGTCATCTGCTTTATGAACAGTTTATTTGCTTTATCCCTCTACTGGACTATCTTTAAATAAAGAGGTAGAGCTTCCAATTTTGGAGTTAATAAATAAAAAGAAGTAGTTTGGTTTTATTGTCAAGTATTAGGTTCTATTTGCTTTATTCAATCAAGTTACTTGTTGCCAGTCACCAGCCATTTGTCCCCTAAAATGATTATTCTTGAAAATTTAGTAGTTTGATATTTTTGGAGGGGGAAAAGTGAATTGTTTCGTGTGTAGAAGTGTTCTGAGCCATTAAGATAATTCACTAGTGGAGCATATGGAGCATACCACAGCAGTATTTACTCTGAAGATGGAGGAACCTTAAAGCTTATCTTATCCAGCTTAATTAATTTTATAAGTATGCCAAAATTACCATACTGCTATGCACAGCACTTGAAACTTTCTTTCACTAGTGCACAAAGCCTGTTTCAAGTAGTTTAAATACAGAGAATTGTTCTGTTCTGCACTTTGACCCCATACAAATAAACTGGGACCTTGCTGGGATTCCAGCCTGCAGCCACCTGGGCCCTGCTCTTTGCAGTCAGGGGGAATTGGGAACTTTGCTTTTTTTCTCTTCAGGGATATTTTCCTGAAGAGGTTTTCTCTCAACTGAAGAGTAGATCTTTCTCAGCAAAGCTTGCAGTTGCCTCATGGTGTTCTATCCTTCTGCTGTATATTGATGGAAATTGATGGAACTTCCTATTCACACAACAAGATGTGTCCTAAATATTCCTTATCAAGTGTCAGACCTGGAATTGCAGCTTTCCAGTATCTTGATCTGTTTGTAAGATGGCATTGATAGTGTAGCAGAAACTTGTTTTTCTTTCCATTGATCTTTCTGTGGGATTGCTCCTAGCAAGAGGAGAAGTTAAAAGTACCATATCTATTAAATGATGATAAGTAAGGAAGAAATGTATAGGGTGGAAAAAAAATCCACAAAACCAAACAAACCCCAGAGATTGCTAGATGATAGTAACTGGTGTGCAGCCAGGCCTTGGTTTGAAATGTGCAGTTGTATTGATAAGAGGAATGTCTGAATTACACTGAGACTTGCATCCAAAGCCTTGCTTGGTCCTGCCTTGAATCTCTGTGAAAATCTATTCCAAGACTCAATCCTGAATACTGACTTTCCTTTTGCTTGTGGACTAAAGAAGTTAATTAGGCTTGAAAGTGATGTTTTAGAGGATGTTCTTGATTGTGGGATAAGCAGGAGATTGGGATTGAGATCTGATCAGCTTGTGCTGATGGTTTTCTTGGCTTGCCCCTAGTTTTTGATGACGGTGATGAAAGGACCTTGAGACGAACTTCATTATGCTTGAAGGGAGAAAGGCACTTTGCAGAAAGTGAGGTAAGGCAGTGGTGGGCATGGAATTAAAAAAGAAATAGTTAATTCATATTTTTTTATAACAAGATATTGCAAACCATTGTTGTTTCCCCCTTTTCTGTGCAGACACTTGATCAATTGCCACTAACCAATCCAGAGCACTTTGGAACTCCAGTTATTGGGAAGAAATCAAATAGAGGGAGAAGATCTTCTCTTCCTGTGTGAGTTTTGGGAGTGTTCTGCTTTTCCTTTAGTGTTCTTTGCTAAAACTGAAGCGGTCCCAGTGAGTGAATGCTCTGGCACCTGAATTTTGTGCACAGCTGATAGACATGGTCCTATGCTGGCAATATTGTGAAATTGAAGGGTTTTTTCCCTGTAGTATCCCTAAGAACATTTCTGCTTCTTTCATCTAATAGGAAATGTAAGATTTTTTAACCTTCTTTATATTGAACACAGTAAAAAAAAACGAGGTACTTTTTAATTTTTGGGGTGGAGAGCATTTTTCTCTGTTTCATGTCTGTGCACAGTCAAAACCTGAGTCATGTCTCCAATTCTAACATGATGCTGTTGTAAAATACTGCTACTTAGAAAGAATTCCTATAAAATTCCTCTTACTGAATAAGTGCACTTAATATTTAAGTGTATTTCAAGTAATTTCAGCTCTTAAAATCATAACTTGTTTTTGAAGCTTTGCGAAATAGGAAGAAAAATCTTTTCGTAAGCTCTTTTGGTTTCCAAGTAGTAACTTCAGACAAACTTTAAAATATTCTACATTTTGATAATTCAGTACTGAAGATGAAAAGGAAGAAGAAAGTAGTGAAGAAGAGGATGAAGATAAGAGGCGCCTCAACGATGAATTGCTTGGCAAGGTTGTGAGTGTGACTTGTAATTCAGAGAAGGCAGACTGGTACCCAGCTTTGGTGAGTTCCTTCTGCAGCAAAGCTGTGAATGCAGTCAGGCTAAGCTCTACTCCCATGTTGGCTAAAAATACAAGTGTTTGCAGTATCTCTGAAGAGTAGGAAAGCAGAGATTAACATTTATGTGTGAGTTGGTTTCGTGGCATTCAAGTGTTTTGGAACTGCATATAAAATGATCAGTGTGTAATGATACTTTTCTTCTAAAAATAAAGTATGTTAGGACTTGCACTCCCAGGCAATTTAAGAGGATCTAGATTTATGAATTTTAATTGTAATGGGATTTGAATTTTTTTTAATGTAATTGTCTTTTTCCCTAGACTTTCAGTTTTATGAAATACTGATTTCTTTGATGCTTGCATTTCACTGGTCAGTTACTCTAGGAGCAGATGTTGGTGCTTATTTTTATTTGACTGCCTATAAATGATACAGCTGTTCATTGCCACTGCTGAAATTAAATATACATTAAATAAATCCAAGTTCAACTAGACCTGTATTGTAAAGGCAGAGACTTTGCATCTTATTGATACACACAAAAAGTTTACATGTGCATATTGAAAGTTGCTTTCAGTAGAAAACTTCTTGCTGTTTTCAGAAATGATGTAATGTAAACAGCTGACACTGCCTTATCCACCTGTATGTACCTCAATTTAAAAAGTGGTATTTTACATGTTCTGGCTGTACCTCCTTTTAGTAATGACAGATTTTTATTTAACATGGTTCTGAACTGGTGGGTTAAGTATTTGGAGGTCATATATTTGCATTTAACATTTTCTGCTTTTATATGTTCTGGAGCAAAACAAACTTGTTCTGTTTGTGGTAATACAAATACTGCAAATGTATTTTTATCACTTGCTTTAGACCTAGAGATGATACTGGTGTGGAAGGATGTGGTGGATTCACAGTGGTTTGTATTATCCACACCTCAATAAACAAAATAAACCAAAAAACCAACTTCAGTCTCAGTTTAAATGCCAAAAATCAGAAGCTAGTATTAAATAAGTGAGTTTGTGACTTTTTAAATAGATGCTTTTAAAAAATTTTGTGTGAACAAGAACTAAAAAAGCAGAGTGAATGAACAGGATCCTGTGATGTGACCTCAGCAGATTAGTTTCCAAATGAAATTTTAGACTTTTTTGGCTTGTACAGAACAAGTCAATAGCTTGGGGTAAATTGCTTCTTGAAATTTGTTGTTGTTGCTGGCCTTAGTAGTATAAATGGAAGTAGGTTTGTTTATCCAGTACTGGAAATATAATTGAAGAAACAGCAAACAGCAGTTTATATTTTTTCCTTTCAAGATCAGGTGTTTGTTTGTTTGCTTTTGGTGTGTAGTTTGTTTTTTTAATAAAGGAATGTTTTCTTTGGCTCCTCAGGTGGTGTCACCGAGCTGCAATGACGATGTCACCGTGAAGAAGGACCAGTGTTTGGTTCGATCCTTTGCAGATTCCAAATTGTAAGTGACAGCTCACTTTGCTGAGATATCTGTGGGGGGAAACTGGGAAACTCAGCACATATTGCTCCTGGAGATGTTATTTCTTCCAAAAGGAGAGGGTGCATTTTTCTGTAATGCTGGATGGACACATTTGGCATTCACAGTCTGTTTCCAGCTGACTCCCTCTGTGCTTCCTCACCCTTCTTTCCATTGTGTGTAACAAGAATTCATTGAATCAAGAAAGTTTCTGGTGCATCTTCATGTAAAAATATCAACAAGTTAGAGTGTAAACACCTGGGTGTTCTTCCTTTTTTTTTTTTTTTTTTTTTTACATAATTTCTATCCTTTAAGGTGAGTTTTGGTTTAAATTATTTCCCTTACTGCTTTAAATTAACTTCTTTATGGTGTCAGTTGTAGTAGTTTGGGAATCTGCTTCATTACTTCCAGTGCCCAGATGTCCATAGATGTTTAGATGCTTCATAAGGGTTTAATCTACTTTTTTTTTAAATAGGAAAGAGAATTTTAAAAGAATTGCTAATCAAAATGTTTACAGAATCTGAATCATATTCCTTCAAAAAGAAAGAAAAGTCCTGTTAGTCCATCCTCCACTCCAGAGGGAAGAAGGAGGAGAGAGAGACAAAGCTGTGTTTTACATAATGAACTGTGTATTCATAAGAGCATGAAGGCTGCTTTGGGGTTTTTTAAAGGCTGCTCCCCTTTATTTCTCTTCATTGTTATTGCATTGCATCTGTGGTAACACATTGTAACTAAAACTTCCTTGCCAAAGGCCACCTGTCACCCTCTTTCTTTCAAAGGGAGCAGTTTTTGATTTTTGATAGTCATGATTTTGAGTAGGTTATTTAGTTGATTACTGAAATGTACTTCAAGTACCTGAAGATTTGGTTCATTTTGGCCTCTTCTTGTGGATATATCATCAGCCTTCTGGCTCTGTGCTGAAGGTTAAATGTTACTGGTAAAACATCTTGATCTGCTCTGTCTGATTTATTTTTTCTCCCCTTAGTCTAATAGCTTTAACTTAGGAAAATGGCAGCCTCTGATTCGTGAAGTTTTACTCCAGATTTTCTGAAATAATGAAAAAAGGGAAAAAATGTGTTAGTCTAACTCACTTGTAAGGCTCTCCCTGCATTTTGGTTGGGATTTCTCTTGTAACTCAGTGACTGGATATCCAGTATGACTTTGGAACAGAGCAACCTCCATATGTTTTGCTCTGAGAACACTTTTGTAATTTAAAAATTAAAATCAACTGTCTATCAATGCAAATCTGTGAATTGGCTTCACTGTTGTTCTATGCTAGTAAAAAGGCATTTTGAAAATGGAGGACTTTTCTGTCCTCTTAGCCAGATCCTTGTTTTGGAGAGCAGCTGTTGATTCTTGTGCATATTTTCAGTTCAGAAATTTTTTTTTGCCTGCATGTTTAACCTTTGCAAATTTGTCCTTTATTTTAATTGCTTAGCCTGCACATTTACAAAGGTTTCTTAATTACTTAAGGATGCTTTAATGCCTGGATTTCAAAGATTGGAAACTTACCCTGGGTAACTTACTCTTGTATTTGGATCATACAACAAGTGCCTTAGGCAGTTAGTTGTTAGCAAGGACCTTGCAAGTGAATGATAACTCTTGAAAATTTTAGAAATTGCTGTTTTTCTAAATCAAATGCTTGCTTTTCTGTGATGTAATCACAAAACCTTATTTTTTACAGTTACTCAATAGCAAGAAAAGACATTAAGGAGCTAGATCTTCAAAACTTACCAAAATCAGAGGCCTCTCCTAAAAAAGGTAATTTAAAATAAATTCTAGGTGTTTAAAATAAGTAATTTCATACAAAGGTTCTTTTAACATTTGCTGATAAATGATGACTTGTTGATTTCTGATAATTGCTCTTGGATATTTTGTAAGCAATTTTAAATGGGAGAAATTGGAGAAACTTTGGATATAGCTTTTGTCTAGTAGAAATGTGATTTTTTTAAATTTGATTTTTTATTTTATTTTTTTCTTTATTTGATTTTTAGTTCATTATTTTGATCCAGTCCAAATTTGTGGAAAATGAATAGAATATTTTCAGTGTAGTCTATTTGAAGTTGCCAGTGAGCAATGGAATATATACTTACCTCTCCTAATACTAAAATTTTGTGCTACTGCTCAAAACACATGTTTACTTTAAAGATACCCAGACAGCAGGGTGTAAACTTCATAACAAGTCTATGATTAATGTTTAATTTAAAAATATAATTACAGAATTGGATGAATGGATAGATGACATGGATACCAGAATCCATCAAAACATGAAATGTGTTAAGGAGAAATGCTTTGATTGTATTTATTAAAAATTATAAATGCCCACTCAACAACAGTATCTGGTGTGACTAAAGGTGTGCAGCAGCTGCTTAACAAGTCAAAATTTAAAAGGCTTAAAAAAAAAAGGTTGAGGTGGTTTTGATTGATTTGTCTAATACTATATGATTTCTACTTTGTTCTTAGTAGCTGTTTCACAGTACAAGAACTTTAGAACAGCAAAAAAAAAAAAAAAAAGAACAGATGCCAGGTTTGAGATAAATTGAAGAAAGGGACTTTTTTTTCCTGTGGAGAACATAATTGGGTTGTGACATTCCTTGCTACAAGGGAATATTTTGGAACCCAAGGTACTAATGGTTTATGGTTTCAAAAAAAAGAAAAGAGTTGAGACCAATGTCTGGAGGTTTTTCTGTCAGCAGTGTTAAAAACTGGTGCCTTTTCTTCTCTGCTAACACTGAACAGTTCATTGCAGTATGTTCTTCTTTTGGGTGTTTTTCTGGCTCCTTTATTAAAGTCTTTTATTGTGACTGAGGGGCAGATTTTGGGGTTATCTGGGTTTGTTTTGCTTTGTTGTTTTCCACCCTTGGAGCACCTCTGAAAGGAAAAGAATTTGAGGTATTTCCATTTTACAAATGTAACTTGTGCCTGTCCCATCACTCCTTTGCTCACTAACATGTTTTCCCTCTGTTCCAACCATTAATGTCAAATCTCTTTGGGCAGTGCTGGTTTTTTCTTTAATTTGAACCATGGTATTTTGGAAAGAGCAAAGTAAGCCATGGTGCTTGATCTATGGTGGATTCATTGCATTTCAGTTGGTGTTGTGATTTACAAGAAGGTGAAAAGGAAATAAAAAAAGCTTTGTGGCTGTGAATGCTGCAGCTGAGGTAAAGCCAGGGCCCTTTCCCCTCTAGGGCTACAGGAGGCAAGCACATTTCTCAGCACCAGGGCTGTGCCTAGGAACTGGAAAATGGACATCAGTGAGATCCTGGAGTCCTCCAGCAGTGATGAGGAGGATGGAGCTGCTGCAGAAACTGATGAAGAAGAGCCAAAAAGAGAAGAGAAAACAGAAGAAGTAGCGGTGAGTCTGCTCAATTTGTCATTTTTGGACAATCTCAGTCATTTCTCAGGGATAATTTCATGACTTGCTTGCCTGAAAATTCTGCACTTACCAACATACTGTTCTCAGACTCAGCTCACTTCAGTGTCTTTTCACTCCTGCTCATTTTCTCTCTGCTACAGTTGTCTCTGTTGGGATTTTTGAACAGTGGCAAGTTGTCTCCTGTTACCCATCTCAGAAACTAAATTCAAGGCAGAGAAGAGTGAAAGGTTCTGGGTCAAAAGAAAAGGCAAAACCTAAAAACTTCTGTTGACCCTAATAGTATTAATACCACTTTAAATACAGTATCTTTGTATTTTTCTTTTGTAATTTCCTTTTGGATTTTTCTTTGTATGTGTTAGAACTCTAGATACTAATTTTTTAAACTTTCTATACTAAAAAACACAAAGCCTCAAGAGAGCATTACATTTAACCTTAAGTCATAGAGAAAGCTTCCAAAATTAATTAATAATACTAAAATTATGAGTATATAATTTAAATAAAAACTTCTAATATCACAAAATAAAAACCTTAGAATTTAAAGTTCTAAAATACAGTAATATATATACAACAAAAACTAATCCTTCTTCTTCACCCTCTTCATAAATTTATGTAATATTCTATAATTATAGAAAAAAGTCTGCATTGCAGACTTCAAATAACTAATTATTAAACTAAAAATAATTTTAAAATATTTTAAATAATATTAAAAATAATTTTAAAAATAAAAATAATTCAAATTATATTTAAATATAATTTCTTAAATAATTTAACTTAAAAAAATCTTATAAAAATAATAAACCGTTTTTTAGCTTATTAATAAAATACTGTAGAATGCATGTGTATGTAGGTTATATAAAAGTAACTTGTTTCAGAAAATAGTGGTGTGATTTTAAAAATACAAGAATTTCAAGCAAAAGCAGGAGGTTGATTGAAACCATGAGCTGATTCACAGGGCAGTAAATGCTACTTAGGAGCAGCAGAGGACAGACCTTGGTGCCTGTTAGGTTGGGAATCACAGAATGTTGTGGAGGATGGATTTTCTGTCTGACGTGCTGTGGCTTGTCCAGACTGGGACAGGAATTCATGGAGAGCAGCCTGTGGAGAAGAGCTTGGGGGTTCTGTGGGTAAAAGGCTGGATTTGAGCCAGCAGTGAGTGCTCATGGCTCAGAAAGCTGAACGTGCCCTGGGCTGCCTCAAAAAGGGAATTCTCACTTTCCTCTGCCCTGTGAGACCCCTCTGGAGCTCTTTGTCCTCAGCTCACAGGGAGCTGTGGGGGCTGCCCCAGAGGCGGCCATGGAGCTGCTCCAGCCTGAGAGCTGGGGGTGTTCACCTGGGGGAGACCTGAGAGCCCCTCCAGGGCATAAAGGGGCTCCAGGAGAGCTGGAGAGGCACTTTGGACCAAGGGCCAGGGGGAATGGCTTTAAACTGACTGAGATTTAGGTTAGACATGAGGAAGGAATGCTTGGCTGTGAGGGTGTGAGGCCCTGGCACAGGCTGCCCTCAGAAGCTGTGGCTGCTCGTGGATCCCTGGAATTGTTCCAGGCCAGGTTGGACAGGGCTTGGAGGAGCCTGATCTGGTGGAAGGTGTCCCCATGCAGGGAGTTAGAACTGGATGATTTTAAGGTCCCTTCCAACCCAGGGATTCCACGTGATTCCATGATTCTCATAACAACAGTTTTTTCTGCATTCGAATATTTCAAGTGGCTCCTTTTCCATGAAGTTAACCAGTTTCCTCATGCCATCAGAACTGCTTTTACAGAATTCTCTTCTATTTCTGCTCCCTGCTTGTAACCTGGATGTTGGATTTAGAAGCATGGGCGGGGGTGGGGAGGGGAGGCACTGCGGGATTTATTTGTTCTCACAATACCCCCAAAACCACGACCCGCGGACCCCGGCGCGGCCTGTGCGTGTGGGCAGGAAGGTCAAAGGCCGCTTCCCTTTCCCTTCCCTTTCCCTTCCCTCCCCTCACGGAATGGCCGATGGCGCTTGGCGGCGGCCTCGGCGTTCCCAGGGCAACCGGGAGCGGGCGCGGCGCCTGCGCGGGGAGCGGCCGCGGGAGCCGGGGCTGGCCGGGGGCTCGGAGATGGGCTGGCCCTTCCTCTGCCTTTCATCTAATGCCTCGCGTTCTCCTTAGTCTCCCTAGTTCTTTTGATTAGTATTTTTTTATTATTTTTTTTTCCCCTCTCCCCGTGCGGAAGAGAATGTAAGTAATGCCGGTTAACCGCGGCCGCCGCGCGGGGAGAGAGAGCGAACGCGAGCGAATATTTGGAAGTCAGGCTGAAAATATGTCCAGGCAGTGGGCAGATTAGATAGAAAGGAAGTAAAACCATTTTACGTTTGAAAGAATGCAGCTGCTAGGTAAGGATCGGGTGCTTGGATGTGTGATGTGAGCGTGGTGCTTGGGGATGGGGGTTTGACTTGGGTTTCTGAGCTGGGAACTGTCTGCTGGAGCTTACAGCCAGGGGAGATCTTTCCAGGTAAAAATAAAAAAAAATAGACAATAAAAATCTATTTTTAGATGGGGATTTTATGCTCGGGTATCAGTGTTTTGGAAAATGGAGGAGATGGCTGTGTAAGAATAATGGTATGATAAGATAAATCTGAGATGAATGTGTGCAGAAATGTAAAATCCTCTGGGTTTTTTCCCCTCTGTTTGCAGTGAAAAAGACTGAATAGGCCACATTTTGCAGGGTGTGAACTGTTGCAGGCTGTATTGCTCTGTCTGTATTAACATTGGTTAAAATTTCAGAGTATCAGTCACTGAAAATCAAGGATTGCTGTACTAGTTTTCTAGTATCCATTTTTATTATCATTTTTCATGCCTATTGCATAAAATGCTGTGTGTTTCAAACAAAGAAGGGGGAGGGGGAAGCTTGGTGATTAAAAAAAAAAAAGACATTCCTGTAAAAGAAATAGAGATTATTTTTAAAGAAGGATGTTAATGTAAAATAGTGAAGCAAAGGATTCCAGACAGGTGGATGTGCTGATAGGAGAAGCTGTGGAATCCATTATTTCCAGGTGACAAGTAGCAATGTAAGGTGAGCATCTTCATGCTGAAGCTGTGTAACAGAGGGTAGATATGAATCTTTTTAGATAATGTCACAGCAGAACTGACATGATGGCCTATTAAGTCAGATTCCTGGTTCAGCTGTTAAAATACATATTTTTAATTGTGGGCCGTGCTAGATATTGCAACAGACAACATTTAGGGAATTTAAGGAATTTATGGTTTTTTTCCCTAGAAAAGCAGTAATACTGGCTGCAGAGAGATTTGACAAGTTAGTGATTGGGGTTTTTTGCCTGTATTTGAATACAGATTTTGAATTACTGAAATTTTACATTTTATAGAGTGCTTCCTTTTATTAATCAAGGTCAAAAAATGCTTCTGTCCATCTTCTCCCAGAATATTCTCAGTGGGCTTTTTGTTTTAGCACTGTAATTGGTTATATTATTAGAGATGGGAGTGAGATTATTAAAAATACCTTTTTATTTCCCCTCATTCCCATCTTTTGGTGTGCACAGCAGCTTTGCTGACAAGGCCTGTCCAGCTGCTGCCCAGGCATGATAGGCCATCATTAAATAATCAAATGGACACAGACCTACTTAATATATAATCACAGGATAAAGTCAGTCAGAAAAGTCTAATTCTGGAATGGAAAGGATCCTTTTTTTCTGAAGTAGGATCTTTTATAATGATGATGGAGCAGAGAGATCTGCTGTAGCTGGTGACATTAGATCCTGCCATTTTCCCAGTAGCTGGCTTAAAAATCTGCAGCTTTATTTTGACAGAAACTTATCTTTCTAAGTGTGTTGCCTTTTGTGACATCTTTAAGAGGTGGTGGAATTTTAAACCAGGTTTACAGAGCTTTAATAAGCTAAGGAGGGGGAACAAACATGGGGTTGGTTTGGTGCTCCTCCTCCTCACCCCTGGGGAGTGACTTGTGTGGTCCAGAGTAGACTGGGAAGGAGGACAATATGGAAATTGCTTGTCATGGGCTCTAACAGGGATTGCATTACACAGAGCTACTCAGCATGTTCAAATTGCTGGAATTTTGGTGATACATGGTGCAACTCGGGATTATTTTCCATTAGCAATTAAGATTTTAATAACACATTTCATAAAAAGTGAAAAAAATCCAGAGGTATTATAAAAATAAAATCTTTATTGAATGAAAATGAAAAGAATAATTCAATTAATTTGAATCCAGATAAAAATCTGAATATTGCTTTTGCTTCTTAGCCATTTTTCAACATGTCAGAGGAAGATAGTCAACTGTGTTTGGAGGGTACATTTGGCAGCCTGTGCACTGCAGCTAAAAGGAAAGAGAAAATCTTCACTCCAGTATCTCCACATAGAAACAAAGCTTTTGGAATCTTGAACATTACCTGATTTTTGTTCAAAACAAGTTGTATCTCCTACTGTATTTGCTTGTCTTGAAGCTGTTCTGTCAGGGAAGAAGAATCTAATCTAAACATAAAGCAGTGAAGCAAAGGATTCCAGCCAGGTAAATGTGCTGGTAGGAGAAGCTGTGGAATCCACTGAGATCCATCACATTTGATTCTCAAGCTTAAATATGGAAATCCTCCCCTTTTTTACAGGGGGATGTGTAAGCAATATTTGGGTTTGGCTCTGTCTCCCTGTGAGCCATTCTGATTCCATTAAAATGAAGATCTTAATGTGCAGTTATTTCAAATATCTTCTCAGTACATGTTCTCCACAGATACATTCACTAAAGACCAGACTAAAGGCAAGGAATTTCTTCAGAAAAAATTCCAGGTCTCCATGGCTCATTGAGGGAAGATTTGTGGCACCTGCAGGTGTTTGCTAAGAGGGATTTTCTTCAAGGCTTGTTTCTGACAGTCACCTGGAGAAGGATGGATGTGTGGCATGTTTAATGGGGTGCATTCATTTAACCTTTTTAAGGTTCTTGCATCACAACAGCATCAAAAAAATCAGTCACAGTTGCTTTACATTGTTGAAAAGGGAAGATGCCAGAGGCATTTTCCAATGTTCCTACTCTGCAAATAAGCAAGGATTTCAGTTCTCATGATAAGTTATTTCCATATATTTTATTAACATTAAGTCCATAATGTAAGGATGAGAAATCCATGATGTGTTTTAGGAGGCTTGAAATTCCTACAAATAATCAGTAGTTGACTATTAAATATTTACATTTTCCTTCAAAATAATTCTTGTGTTCCCTGTGTAGGCTCTGCTCTCAGTAAATGTGGGAGATCACACAAAATCATACCCAAATTGCCATGTCTGTTGCAGCCTATTTGTATTTTAAAATAACTTGGAAATAGCTGACTCTGAAAGTTCAATACAGGAAAAGAGTCATTTCAAATTTAATGAATGGTGATATCCATATCCAGAAAGTAGTGGTTTATTAGATATTAAGAAAAAATGATTTCCTGTGAGGATGGTGAGGCCCTGGCACAGGGTGCCCAGAGCAGCTGTGGCTGCTCCATCCCTGGAAGTGTCCAAGGCCAGGCTGGAGCAGCCTGGGATAGTGGAAGGTGTCCCTGCCCATGGCAGGAGATGGAACAAGATGGGTTTTTAGGTCCATTCCAATCCAAACCAACCTAAGATTCTGTGATTTATATATATAAACCCCCCTAAGCAGCTGTGATGTGTAATGCACAGAATAGCCTTTAAAAATAGCTAAACATTGATTAGCAAATCCTCCTCCTCATGCATGTGTGCATTTGTAGGAGTTGTGGCTACTGTGAAGCACAGCCTGCACCATGCCATGCACAAATGTTCTTTAGAGCCTTCCTTGCTCACAGTTTTATGCAAAGAGGCATTCTCAGAATGTCACTGCAAGGGAAGTTGCAAACTGAGGCACAGCTCTGGAGTGAGTCATTGTTGGTTTGTGGAATTTCTGGTTTCTTGTTGGTATAAATTAACATTTTAAGACCATGCTCATCTCCACGTGGTTCAAAGCTGTTAACTTGTTGCAATCAGTTTAATTCTTGTCATTTCCTTAATTAGTTTTCAAGCTCAGCTTTAGAAAGCAAATGTGCAAGTGATGAAATCTCATTGAAGTACTGTGAAGCAACAAAATTACATTTACTGTAATTCTGGCAGCTTGTCTTGATCATCTCTTCCTCTGAACTCCAAATCCTGTGGATGCTGCTCTTCCTCTTCACCTGCATTTCTTTCACAGAAGCATTTATGGTCCTGTCAGTCTATTTATAACATAAAAGAGAGATCTGTCCCTGGTAGCTCCACCTTGGATTGCCTGAGTGCAGGGTGTACGTGCTTGGAGGTAGAGATTCATTCTTTCTTTTGTAGAAGCAACTATTTCATCCTTTGTGCTCCCACTCAGCTCTAAAGGTTGGCACCCACAGAAGCTTGAACATCTTTCTGGAGAGTGAATGATGAGTCAGGATAACAGAGCCACATTCTTGTTGAAAATCATGCTAAGGACAGAGGCAAAGCTCATGGTGAATTAGGTGACTCAAAACCAAATGAAGCAAAAGTGTTCTACACATTTCTGTGTGCTTCATGGTGCTGGTACCAGATAGATCTGGAAAATACATGAATGCTGTTAATGTTCCTAAGAAATGGAGTTGGGAAGGAAGCATGTCCATTATACAAAGATAAAAGATAATGTTCATGGTCAGTTTTATTGTTTTGCTATTTCCATGTGGCCTGCTTGTCAAAAAGGAGGAAAAAAATCTCAAACTCATAAAATTTCAATCTTTAAATTAGAAAAGGGGCATCTTAGAGATTTTTAAATTTATTTTCATTTAAATTAAATTCAGCCTCTCATCCTGAAACTATAAAGTTTTTCTCATGTTACATTTAGCTGTGGATGTTGGATGAGCAGCAGAAAGGTCTCAGTTTTGAACTCTTGCAGCTTAAAATTTTCCTGTTGTTTTGCCTCTCACTTGGACTTACCTTTGGCTATAGTCTCCCCCTTTTTACAACATCTGTATAAGAAACAAAATGAAATGGAGAGACAGAATTCTCTTCAGTAACAGGTTTTAAATAATTATCACTGTAAACTTACTTCTGCCCAGTCTAAAATGGGCACATATGCCTGGATAGTAGCAGTGAGTTTTGGAGAGCAGCACTGTCATCCTGTTCCTGCTGCAAACAGTGCTGGGAATTTCAGCTCTCCATTTGCTCTCTGATGGTGATCACAGGTTCTGGCATCAACATTTCTCAGCTATTTCCCCGATTTGGTGCAGATTTACAGCAGCTTAGATGAACCCCCATGGCAGGAGGTTGGGACTGGGTGATCTTTAAGGTCCATTCCACCAAACCCATTCTATAATTTTATGATGGCTGATAGATTTATAGTCATACTCACTCAGAACAGCAAACACTCTTTGGAATTCTTTAATGTCCACTTCCAAACAGATAACCCTGGTAAAAAAAAAGACATTTTATCCTCATGTTTGCAGTAAGCATATCCAGGAGGGGTTGGTCTTTGTCATTTTGGCCAGAAGCAGAAGAGCAGCTGATCCAGGCTGTGTTCTGTGGTGACAGTCACTCAGGGCTCACTCAGGGGACTTCTCAGAAGGTTCTGGTGCCTGCACTGCCCTCAGTGCCAGGCACAGTTCAGCCTCCCTCTGTCAAAGGGCTCTTAAACCACCAGCAGAGAGAAGCAGCTGCAGACTTTGGGCTGTCTCACAGGTGGATCATTATTGCAGCCAGGTTTTGTGCCCCCACCCTATAATACTTTCCATCTTCCCTTTTTGCTTTTCTTCATCTGCATTTCTTCCTCTCAGTCTCAGTGGAATGGCTAAATTCTGGCTGCAAGATTGCTGTTTCTAGCCTACATTTCTGCTGTTCTGACCCACAGTTCTGGTTTGGCTTGGTGCCCACGCAGAAGAAATGGCTTTAATTCAACTATTCAGAAGTATTTCTGGATGTTTACTGTTATTAGATGTATTTAGTTTGCACAGTTTGAGCTGTATTGCCTTCAGCCAGTAAACATTACAGTAGATGTAGAAATTTCTCGATCTTCAAGTTATTTTGCAGTCTGGATGGAGAGAAAAAAGCTGTGGTTTCTATAGCAATACTTCACTTGATAACCTGGAAGAGCATGCTAATTCTATAGATAACTGTTTCTCCTTATATAATCCCTGTGATGTGCTGAGCAAATGGTAACTGATGCTGTACAGCTTTGTGATTCCACATTTAATTTCCTCCAATTATTCCACAAGAAAAATTAGTGAAGTAAGACACAGATATTGTCTCTGCCTGATTGTAGCTGAGCCCTGTTGGGTTTAGAAGCTCAGAATTCAGTGAAGCAGGCAGGGCTGGGATTCATTCTGATGCTGGGCAGATTGCTGGTTAGCAAGGCATTAACATGTACATCCCCATTTCCCTGCCTATCTCCTTGCCTTGCAGCTTAAAGTTTACAGAATGCAGAGATGACTGAAATCTAAATTGTTGTTCTGCTTTCCTTCTGGAACTGCTTGTCACTTTCCTGTTATTTTTAATAATGTAATGATAAGATTTTTTGACACGTACTGTACGTCTTTCCTTCAAGACAGCTGCAGCCTGCCTTGTGCAAACTGCCAGGCTGGCAGGAAGAAAGTGGCATGCAGAAAGCAGTGCAGGGAAAAGGCTTTGGTTTTTTGGTTTTTTTTTTTTTTTTGGTCTCTGCTAGAATCTCAAAATTCCATGAAGATACGTAGACATTATTTCCTCTGCCTGCCCCTTCCACCCCCTCCAATAAATTGACTGTATTTTAAATAATTTTCACTGGAATAAAATGGAATAAAAGGAATTTCTTTGTTTCATGCTGAGGGTTACTTGCCATAAATTTATCTCATAGTGTTTATATCTTTGAGGCTTCAAGTTGTAAAGGTGAAACTAAGGAATTTATAATAATAATAAATTATAGAAGTGACTTTAGAGGTGTTTCCAAATATAAGCTGAAATCAAGCATTGGAACTTAATTACAAAACAAATACTGTCTGGAGCATCTCCAACAGGTACTGTTGGAGAAAGAATTGATCTGCAACCTGAGATAAAGCTGGGATATGGAAAATGAGTTAAACAAAAAAGCCCCAAGCAAGCAGAAAGAACCTAACAAAAAAAAAAAAAAACCAAACTGGAATTCCTGTGAATTCTTTCAATCTTGTAAATACCAGACCTCTTCTGTGCTAGGCAGGTATGCTGTGTGTATCAGAGTTTTCATTTTGAGGGTCACTCATTGATTCTGTCCTGGACTGATGCTTTCCCTGACTTGCATTTTCTTCTTTTCCTCCTGAGGTCCCACTTCAGTCTTCTTGAGTAAATTTTGTTTTCTGCATATTTCACCATTACATGGGTTCAGGGCCAAATGGGAAGTGGTTTGGGTTTAGTTCTTGCTCTTAGGCTTTTGTACAAATAAATGGTTACTTTGCATATTTGCTGTTTTCATTTATGACTGCATTTATTTTCACAGCCTGAGGAAGAGCTTGATCCTGAAGAGAGGGACAACTTCCTCCAACAGCTTTACAAGTTTATGGAAGACAGAGGTAACACTGAATTTTCTTTTTTTTTTAATCTCCAGTCCACTTCTTTAGTGGCACAGCACTCAAAGGGAACTCAAATCCTCCCTGTGGTGTTTTGGTTTTGTTTTGCTTTCACAAAGCCTTTTTTTACGTTCCCAACACTTGTTAAATAAGCCCTTGGTTAATTTCTGGTTGTCACAGCCATGGCTGAGAGCTCTGCTGCTGTTAATCCCAGGCTGGAAGCTGAGGAGTCTGTCCATGGATGGTGAAATCCAACCAGCATAGAATGGAGATGTGCCATCCTATAATCTCTGTGCTGATATGGAGCAGTGATACCTGAAGAGACAACTTAAAAGATTCTATTTTATCCTGTAGATCCAACAATAAAATAGTGTATTTTAAACATCTGTCTTTAGAGAATTAAGTGAGGCTTAATAAATTAGAATAGTTGAGGTCTGGGTTTCAGAAATATCAGAAGTGCTTGTGCTCTGCATAGGGAGCAGGAGGTACCTGCTGGCTTGGGAGAGCTGCTGCTGCATAAGGCATGTGCAGTTGTGATGGGACTGACATGAAAATGGAAGCTTTTATGCTCCTTTTTAAAAATCTATATTCAAGCCTGCAGAATTTTGTCTTTTAGAGTATATTGGTTTGATAAATTTTACACATGAAGTCACCATTTCCATCCTGTATTTCCAATACCATTTTCATCCTGCAGTAGCCTTGGTGTGGAGGTGGATTATAGGTGTAACTGCTGCCCTTTTCCCTTTGCTTTTCAGCTTTCCTTTCTCTTGACAGCAGCTACCTGAATGATATTTCCATAGCAGCACAGAGTGCAGCAAATGTTGATGTATGTGAATTTGAAATGACCAGAGCTAAGGGTGAAACATGAAGAACTTGCAGAGTCTGAATATTTGCCCCTTTCTTTTTTGAGGGTGGGAGGTTGTTGAAATTAATGGGGAAATCAAGCTGCCTTTGTAAAAGAGGGTCTGTTCTAAGGAGGGGTGTTCTAGAGCACAGAATCATAAAAGCACAGTCCAAAAGCTGTTCAGTATTACCAGTTCTTATCAGAAGTTTAGAAATTGAGCATGTATTATAGCAAAGTGTTCTGGAGCTCATCCAATATAATTTTGAAGGCCTCCTGTGTATATAACCAGTGTTTCTGGAGAATAAGCTGCATTAGGGGAATAAAAGGCTAACTTAGGGGGAAAGAAAAGAAATCATTCTGCTGCTGGGCTAATCCAGAGTTTTCCTTTCATGTAGCCTGATTCTTCCCACTTTCCTGTTTTCTTGCCTTCTCGTTCTCTTTCCTAAACACTCACAGACTACAAAACCAGTGGGGATGTCAGGACCTTGTGAAGGCAGAAGAGGAAAGCATTTGTATGATGAATTTGAAGACTCAGTCCATGAAATATTTTTCAAGCCAGTCTGTGGATTGAGCAATGCACAGGACTTCTTCGGGACTGGGACTTTCCCCTTGCCTGTTTGCTTTTTATTTTCCTTCTCCATCCTTATAGCAAGATTTCTGTTCCCAGCAGATTTATTCTACATTCTCTTCTCTCAGTATAAATGTTTTGATTCATGGAATCATGACAGTGTTCCCAAAGTCCTATAAAATTATTTTAATGATTCCAAATATAATTGCATGGAGTTGAGGGAAGATACAAAGCAGCAGGGAGGAGGTTTGGCATTCTTCCTTGCTGGGAGGATTATTGTCTACGTATGCAGCCACTTGCCCTAAGTCACTTATGGTTTCTCCTTCTGCAGATAATTACTGTTCTGTGTGTCACTGCCACTCAGCTGATCTGAGTTCTTTCTTTTCCCTGGAACTGCCCCAAATATTCATGTCCTGTCAGGTCCTTGTGCTTTTCCACATTCTGACAATTTGCCTGAGTGTCTCTTCCTAATCCAACCTCTCTGCTTCTTCCTCGTTCCTTTCAGCCCACGGTGCTTTTAGTTAATCTCTTCACACACTGCTCTATTCCAGCATTCCTCAGGTGTTCTCTGCAGCTTCCTGCACTTCTGGCTGTGCTCCCTGTTCAGGAGAGGAGCAGTGGGATGCAGCCAGGTGGACCAGGTGGATGGGGGTTGTTAATAAACCTGGGAGGCTGATAAACCACCCAAGGATAATGATGCATTCAAAACAGAGTGAAGCCTTGACTGATCATTGGAATTTACTGACTTGGGAACATACCTTAATTCATTAAATACAGATTTTAAAATGCAGAAGAATACTTGTAATCAAATGTGTGCTAAAGGAATGCAAGAGGCACCTTGCTGTTCTTTGGGATAACTTGTTTCTGTTTTATTTCATTCAGGTACTCCTATCAATAAACCACCAGTTCTGGGCTACAAGGACCTTAATCTCTTCAAACTTTTTAGGCTGGTTTATCAGCAGGGTGGGTGTGACAATGTAAGTGCTGGATGTTCCCTGAATTAAATGGCTGTTCATTCATATCTAGAAATGGTTGTCCAGGGAAGCTGTGGCTGCCCCATCCCTGGCAGTGTTCAGGCAAGCTTGGATGGGGCTTGGAACAACCTGGGATAGTGGGAGGTGTCCCTGCCCATGGCAAGGGGTTGGAACTGGGTGATTTTTAAGGTCCCTTCCAACCCAAACTGTTCATTGATTATAAAAGACTTTGGCTTTTAGCTCTGTTAGATATTATTCCTTAATGTTCTAATTTAACAAAACCTATAAACTTCATTTTTTCTCTTTTTTTTTTCCCCCAAAGATTGAAAGTGGTGCTGTATGGAAGCAAATTTATATGGACCTTGGCATTCCTATTTTGAACTCAGCTGCTTCCTACAACGTAAAAACTGCTTATAGAAAGTAAGTACTTGTATTGGATAGTGATGAGAACACTTCTTTCTTTTCCTAGTTGTAGCTTGGACAATATTCAAGAGGTTTTTGGTAGTTAGAGACAGTATTTTATATTCTTCAGTTAATGAACAGTTCTGAGCATTTTCCAGTGCTGATGTGGAGGAAAGGAGGAAGCAGTCAGGGCAATAAGTTCCTGTTGTGCCAATACATCAGAATTCTACTAATTTTTTACCAAGAAACTTTCACTTTCCTCCTGTGCTGATGCTTTTTCAGAATAAACCACTGAAATTTATAAAATAAGCTTTGGCAGATCCAGTTTTGCCAGTTAGACAATTAATAGTAATAAGACTCCTTAATCTTTAAATCTCATATGCATTGAGGAGAATTTTATACCAGTTGCTTTAACTTTGTGAAAGGTTTTGACTGAAAAAAGGCATGCTTAAATTGTACATTTACATAAAATCTTTGCAGAATTTGTAGAATAACTGTGTGCATTGCTATGGTGGATGTGAGAGTTATTAAATAGTAAAATCATTACTTACATTGACCAAATGCATAAATCTTTTTCTTCTCACCCTCACTTTTCAGCTGTGTTTTAATTTTTGAATTGGAAACCTTTCAGGAATTACATTTTCCAAGCTTGTTTTCTAAATAAAAACTGTTTTATTGTTTATCCTCCTGGAAGTTTGACAAGAAACAATTGGGCTTTTTGAGTAAAAGGGAAGAATGAGATTCTCTTGACTCAAACTTAAGGAAATTTGGAAATAGGGATGAGTAATGACTCAACTCATGCTGATGTCAATGAAGATGACAATGTTGAGACACTCTTCAGTGGGATTTGAACTGGGCACATGTTTAAGGTCTGTATTTTACAGAGAAGAGTGTTTATCCTGGAAAGAGTAATTGGTAAATGTGTACTCGTTTCTGTTACAGTGGAAATAATGATGATGTTGTTTGGACACATGAAAATGTGTTGTGACAGTGATAGTGTGTTGTAACTTGCATATTAATTCTTTGAGGAATAAACTAATTCATACCTCTGTCACCTATAACTGGATTAAAGTGTGCACAGGCAGTTTCCAGAGAGCAAGCTCATGCATGGCATTACTGTCATGAATTCTTAACTGGATGGAAATGGAGTTAAATATATGAGAAGCACCTCTGTGTATTCTTTTTTAGCATTTGTTATGAAATTGTTTCACTTCAAAACCTTCTCTAGCTTTTATGTTTTTATTTGGTTGTTGTGTGCTTTTTTTATTATTATTTTCCTGAAGTTACTGAGCAGGAAAATAGGTTTTATGCACTGCAATAAATGAAAAATAAACCATGGAATATAAATGGGACCTTGCTTGTCTGTAGGTATCTTTATGGTTTTGAAGAGTACTGCCGTTCTGCAAACATTCAGTTTAGGACCATCCATCACAATGAACCAAAAGTGGTAGAAGAGACACAGAAACACGTGGAACCAATGGAGGAAAGTGTGAAAGAGGAACAAAAAATGCCCCCAACAGAAGTTAAAAAAGAAGCAGAAGAAAATTATTCCAGCAGTGAAAGTGAGAAAGAAGAAGTTGAACTAAGATCCCCAAGGGTGAGTGGTCTGGACTGATTTGTGTTTACTCCCTAACAAAGCCCCTTTGTGTAGTGAACAGTTCCCATAGTGAGTTTTCCCTGTGCAGCAGCTGCACATTGGAATTGTTGCACTGGTCCAAGTGTGGAGTTCTGGGAGTGTTAATTGTTAATTATGTTCTACCTGGACACAGAGTCTGATTTGATTATTCCTTCATATTCCACACCATGCCTGGGATCTGCTCAGGCTCAGCTGGAAGTGCTGTGGTTCAGGGATGCCTTGGAGCTGTTCTCATCACAGCAGTGAAACACAGCAGGACAGTCTGGTTGTGGGTGAGGGTTTCCACAGGCACATGGAACCTGGAGCCTTCTGGCAAGAAACAGGAATATCAAAAACCTGCTGTGGATCTTAGAATCAAAGGAAGACCCATTTCTCTGAGCTTGATTTTTATCACAGTTTCTCTTCTAATAGAAGAAACACTCAGATCTTAGAGTATATAGACAAAAGTAGAGGGAGGAACAATTAAGTTTAGCCTTCATTTGTCTTTAAATGCTGTAGAAGTGAGAGTTGTGTTAGTAGCTACATAGATCAGATCAGTGGCCCATCAGCTGGAGGGTACTAAACACCATGAAGAATACAGACAGTACTTCAAAGGTGTTGGAATATGACTACAGCACTCATTTAATTATGTTAAAAGAACATTTTGTGCTCTTCAATAGAGTATAACTACTGAAGGACAACAATTGCTGCTTTTAAATTGTTCAAGTTCTAAAGATTGTGTTTGACTAAAACGTTATTCAGTTGAAGTCGTCCTTGCAAAGCAGCTTTTCAAGCAAATATGTGGCCTTATAGATTAATAGATGAAAGGACATGGTGTAAACACAGGTTGAGACTTCTGTTATATTTCTGTTTAAATGAAAATGGTTGTTCCAAGCTGCATCAGCCTCAGTGAACTTCCTGACATGACATTAGCTTTGTTCTTAGTTTGTTCATTTATTTTTGAGTTTTTCTTTTTGAGAAAGCTCAAAAGAAGGATAAAGAAATGTAAGAATTTTTTGTCTTTATGATAATTAGCTCTTTGTTCTGACTAAAAAACAATGATCCCATCAAGAGACTTCTAATAAATCAAATTATAATCCTGTGCTAAAACTCTAAGAATCAGTTGCAGATAGTCCCAGGCAGCAACTGCCTTGAGTACTCAAGGTGCCTTTTAAAAATGGGATATTTAGAGTTTTTTGAAACTCTATTTCTGCCCTTGATGTCCACAGGTGACTGTCAGGATTGAAGATGCCTCCCCTCCATATTCCTATACAAGCACTCAAATAATGATATTGCTGTAGGTGAACAAGACATTTTGGCCTTTTCTGTCAGAGTAACAAACATTACAGGTCCAAACAAATGTCCTGAAATCCTCCATCAGTTAATCAGAAACTCATCCTCATTATTCCAAATGAAGCAGATAGAAAAACTTAAAGCTTTAATTTTACTATTTTAGAATATTTTTCACTTTTTTTGTCATCTCCAGCCTTTCTTCTCTACAGGAGTTGCATGTCTCACTTTTTTGCTGAGATTTGGAGAGGTTATGAAGAAAGCAGGGGACAGGAGTCATTAAAGTGATTTTATTTCTGTTCCAGGGACGAAGAAGACTTGCCCGTGATGCAGCCCCTGCTAAAAAAGATGGTGAAGAGGATAAAACACAAGACAAGTTAAAAGACAGTAACAAAGAAAACAAAGATGTAGAGGAAACACCTGAGAATGCAGAAAAGAAAGAAAATGAAACTCCTCTAGGGAAGAAAAGCACACCAAAGCAAAAAGAGAAGAAAATTAAGAAACAGGAGGATTCTGATAAAGAGTCAGATGAAGAGGAAGAGAGGCAGAGGGACAGGTAAGCACTGACTTGTATCACCTTCTTTGAGTCTCTCTGTGCCATGATTGAGCTGTTCTCCAGGCAGGAGGACACAGACTTGATCTTCCTGAAGTGTGAAAATCAGCAGCCTTATTCACTCAGACAGGCAGGGAAGGGAACATTTTATTTCAAGCTTGTAGAGCCTGCTGTACTTTCTGGAAGCATCTTTTTGTGCTCGATGCCAGGCTGTATTTTTCACTGTCACTTCACTTGCCAAGGCTGTGTTGGTGTTTTATCTCACAATACCTCCAGACACCAAACTGACCAGGCTGTGAGAGGGTGGGAACAGCTTGGGGACACTTCCCTGGGCAGTGGAAACAGAAATATGGCAAATCCCTCTTCTCCTGTGCTTTGAAGGGTTTGCTGATGGCTGGTGAAGCTGCAGGCTCCTTGTTTTTACTCTCAGATGATCAAGGCAGCAAAGTTTTCTTTAAGCTGTGTGGGTGTTACTTGTCCTCTGAGTTCCTTGCCACAAGATAATTGATCTTTCACTGGAGGCCAACAAATCTGTTTCATTAAAAGCAAACTCATAGTCCCTTTTAGTATTTTATCTCTTGCTGACTTTTTTGTAGAGTAACTTCTAAATTATGCCAAATTGTCCCTTAAGTAGGGAAGGAATTATAGCTAAAAATAGGTTTGATTGTAGTTCATCAAAATATGTTTGAGTATAATATTTAAACAGTAGCTAAAGTTGTAATGAGAGGTGGATGTATCTAATAAAGAGCTCTGCAGACACTTTTAAGCTTGGCTGAACACTTTTGTGATCAGGATTTTTTCCAGTGGAATGGTGTTTGTGTCATGAGAGGATCACTGTGATGGATTCACTGTAGAGGATCACAATTCAAACTCAGGTGCAGTTAATAAACTGTAGCATGTTAAGCCAATGGTAAAAGTACCTTTTTTTTATAAATAATGTGTCAAAATCAAATATTTCAGAAACTGAAGTTACTTCTTTCTTCCTATGCTATTTAGGAGACACACACTGAGTTAACTTTTATTCCTTTTTGTATTATCAAAATATCAATTTAAAAATAATCTTTAAGCTTTGAAGTAGTTGTATGCTTTATAATTTGTGTTTAAATTTTAATAAAACTTGCTGGATATTTTTGGCACTTAGCCCTATTATCCCTAAGTTCTGTTCTTGATTTAAAAAAATCTGTTTCTGAGCAAGCTTCAGAGATGTGACAAGGTATAGAAATTTAATTTCTTTTTTTGTTGCAGCCTTTTTCTACCTCGACTACTCTCTAAATTTTAAAATATGATTGTTACTAATTAGTGGGCATTTAAAATATATTTTACTGCAGGGAAGAAATTGAGAACAAAGGAGAATCAGAAGGTGAAGAGGATGAGGAGGACACAGAACCCTGCCTGACTGGAACCAAAGTGAAAGTAAAATATGGACGTGGAAAGACTCAAAAAATCTATGAAGCCAGTATTAAAAGCACAGAAATTGATGATGGAGAGGTTTTATATTTAGTTCATTACTACGGTTGGAATGTAAGGTGAGGATAAGAAATTGCCTTGCCTTTCTTTGTTCAAAGGCTTATTTGCAAAAGAAATTTTTGTTTTTAAGGAAATAAAGTGAGAGATGGTCAGTGACCTGGCTCCATATTGAATTATCAACATAACAGGCTCTGTCTTCTTCACTTTTCAATGTTGGTGATTTTGTTCATGGTCTTGCATTGAAATGTCAGAATGTACTTGTATTTTTCTAAGTGTCCATCTGCCTTACTAATCCTCACCCGTTCGAGGAGTATCCCTGATATTTATTGTGTCTGTCAGTGTTAGCATTAGCAAATTTTCCTTTAAGGGAGCCATTGATAGTGGTGAAGATATTTACAATTAAGTGTATTAAGCACTGGAATTTTGGCAATAAAATTGCCAAAATATTCTTGTATTGAATGTTAACTGGGATTGTAAAAATGCTTCTCCTGGCAGGCAGTCTTTATAGCACTTTATTTACTTCTGGTATATAACATGTGGTGTTCCAAATCCATAAGCAAATTGCTTTATGTGGCAAAATGAAATTGAGAGTGACAGTATTCCCTAAATATTTACAGGTTCCCTTTACTAATACAATTAGGAGATTTTGAGGAGCATCAGTGTTTGTGCTTTTCAGAATCTCATCCTGTTTGGTGCCATAATTAAAAAAAAGGTACATTTTCCTGCTGAGGTATGGTGAAAACACACCATATGTGTCTGATGTGGAACAAGTGACACTTTAGAGCTGACTCAGTCCCCTGAGTGCTCCAGTGAGAGACTGGGAAGTTTGTACCTTAATTCCCTCATCCCTTAAGGTTTTTTTATGGACTGGAAATGTCATTCACCTTTCCAAGGCCAGACTACTGCATGAGTTGTAAATAGAGGCTCTGCTGTCATGGTGTGGATTGGGTTGGAAAGGAAATCCCATCTCATTCCACCCTCCTGCCATAGTCAGGGACACCTTCCACTACCCCAGGGTACTCTGAGCCTTTTCCTACCTCATTAATAAATATTTTGTGTTAATTCATGTCTTTTACTCCTCATATTCAAACAACATAACAGCATGCTTTCATTCCCTTTCAGGTATGATGAATGGGTGAAAGCTGATCGGATTATCTGGCCAGTGGAAAAAGGAGGACCAAAGAGAAAACAGAAGAAAAAAACAAAAGTAATGATTTCAATAAGTCTGTTGTAGTACTGTTTTTAAAGAAAAGTTTTTCAGGCCACGGTCTAGTTTTTAATAGAGCAAAAGGTTTGATAATCAGCAATGAAACATTAATAAAAATCCACTGTTTCCTCTGCAGAATAAAGAAGATGGTGAAAAGGATGAGAAGAAGGATGAGGAGAAACAAAAATCCAAGCGTGGGCGGCCCCCTCTGAAATCCACTCTCCCATCCAACACGTCCTGCAGCCTCCCCAAAACGCCCAACAGTGAAGGTAAATGTGGCTCCGGAGGTGCAGGGACAGCCGAGCCCGGAGCCCTCAGGGGGGAGCCCGGGCCAGGCCCGGTGCCCTCAGAGGGAGCCAGGGCTGAGCTCGGTGCCCTCAGGGGGAGCCCGGGCCGAGCTCGGTGCCCTCAGGGGGAGCCCGGGCCGAGCTCGGTGCCCTCAGGGGGAGCCAGGGCTGAGCTCGGTGCCCTCGGCTGGAGCCCAGAGCTCCTGCTCCGCCTGTCGGGACTACGTCACCGGGACTGGGTGCTCCCTCCGATCGATACAAATTAATTCTTTCGATTTTAATTTTAGCAACACCTCGCAGGCAGACCAGACGTAGCTCAGGAATGTTTGATTCTGATAGAGGATCAAACGGTGAGTGATCTCAGCCCTGTGTATGCTTTGGAGGCTTTTTCAGTACCTTTTTGAAAAGAAGTTTGGGTTTTTTTGGGGTTTTTTTTTTAACCTTTTTTTAGTTGGTTATTTTTTTTTTCCTTTCTCCTTGTAAATTTTGTTGAGTAAGCAGCTGAGCTGACACTGCTGAGGAGCACAGCTTGCTCACACAAGAGCAGTCAGTGACTGTACAAGTCATCCCATGTTCTTCAGCCAGAGCCTTTCAGTCCTGAACAGACCAAATCCAGGGCTATAATGATGGTCTTTATTGTGCTAATTAAGTCCTCAACCTCAATACTCCATCATCCAGCAGAGTTGTTAATTATACACAAATGGGAGCACATCTTGGGTGTTTCTAAGCCTCTCTGAACAAGAACTGAAGTGAAATCACTGTCTCCTTTTAGTACAGGTCCCTGAGTAATCTCCTGGTAATGTACTAATGCTTGCTCTCTGTGTGGTGCAGCATTTGTACAATAGTTCAGCAATGAAATGTCCATACTGGGGTTTAGAAGGTTTTTATTTTTGGGTTTGGGTTGGGTTTTTTTCTCTGCATGGAGGGGAGAAGTGGGTTTTTTTTTTGGTTTTGTAGTGTCACATGGGAGAGGCAATATCCATGGGATCAGGGGAATCTCTAAAACTGTTTTTGCTGCAATAAAATCTAATTCACTTATATTGGCTTATTTGGGAAATAGTAGGAGAATCACAGACTTCAGCTAAATCACGTGAGTTAAGAGCATCATCCAGATGCTTCCTGCACCCTGACAGCACCGTCACTACTGCAGTTCCATAGAAATTTTAGGTAAAAATAAGAAGTGTAGCAAGTGTGTTGAGTAATGCAGGATTTTTAAAGTGTAAAGTTATTACTGCAAACTGATGTTAACACCATAGATTACTGAAAGCAGGATTTTTGTGAGGTTCAAATAAAAAGTCATGCTGCAATTCATTATTTAGGGTGCTGTTTGCTTCTTTTTAAATTTTTTTTAGACTCTGGCACATCTGACAGTGAAGCAGATGAGTCATCTGAAAAGAATTTGAATGAAGAATTTTCTCCAGAAACTTCAGAACTGGAAAAAAGTGAAAAACTCCGTGATGAGAAGCTGGATGAGGAAAACCCAAAGATTTCTCATGTGCTGAAGGAAAACGACAGGACTCAAGTACAGCAGCTGGAAACACTGAAACTGGAAGTTGAGGAAAGTGAACAAATTGTTCAAATTTTTGGAAACAAAACTGATCAAATGGAAGAAATCAAAAGAGAGGTTGAAAAATCACCTAAGGGAAAAGGGAGAAGGAGCAAGACAAAAGATCCTTCGTTGGAGAATGCAAAGATTGCACCAGGAAGCCAGGAAGAGGTGGCAAATGAATCTCTTACAGAACCTGAAAGGTTAGATGTGTCTTCCTTGGACTGTAAAGACATTTCCAGCACTACTGAAAGTGAAACAGAGCCCTCCACAAAAGATAAGAAACTTTTAAAAAGGAAAACTTTGGAACAGGCATCACCTGAGAAGAGAAACCGGCGGGAGAGCGAGATGGAAGTGCCAAATATTGTATCTGAAGAGAGGACCAATGAATGTAGTGGAGCAGAGGAATGTAGAGGGCTGAATGCTGAGGAGTCCCTCAGAACTGAGAACCAGGAGATGCCGTCCCTGGTGGCGGAATCGGCGCCGCACGGGGCAGAGCTGAGGAGTGACAACTTCCAACGGCCAGCTGAAAACAACGAGAGCCTGCCCTTGAAAGATGAGGATGACACAATGCCTCAGATTGGCCCTGAGACCTTGCTGTGCCATGAAGTAGACCTGGATGACTTGGATGAGAAGGAGAAGAGCAGCACTGAAGAGACAACAGCAGAAAAGCCAGACCCCAGTGCTTCCAACTCTGCCCCCTCTGCCTTAGCCCCCGGCATCCCCTCGAGCTTCCCGGTGGCCTCTCCCCTGGCCCTCAGCCAGGACGAGTCCCGCAGCATCAAGAGCGAGAGTGACATGACCATTGAGGTGGACAGTGTGGCAGAGGAGTCTCAGGAGGGGCTCTGTGAGAGTGAGTCTGCCAATGGATTCGAGGCCAGCACCACGTCGAGCAATTGCAGCATGGCGGGCCAGGAGAGGGAGACGGGAGAGAAAGGTGAGCGATTCCTGGAGGAGCCACTCCAGCTCTGATCCTCCTGAAGGTGTCTTGAGGCTGGTGTCACTTGGCTAAAAATTGCTGCTCTGTTTTGTCTGCATGGAGGGAAGAAGCGTTGTTTTTTGGTTTTGTAGTGTCACGTGGGAGAGGCAATATCCATGGGATCAGGGGAACCTATAAAACTATTTTTGCTGCAATAAAATGTAATTCATTTGTATTGGCTTATTTGGGAAATAGTAGGAGAATCACAGATTTCTGAGTAAAGAGCATCATCCAGATGCTTCCTGAACCCTGACAGCACCACCACTACTGCAGTTTCATAGAAATTTTAGGTAAACATAAGAAATGTAGCAAGTGTGTTGAGTAATGCAGGATTTTTAAAGTGTAAAATTAATACTGTAAGCTGATGTTGACCAGCTCTGATCCTCCTGAAGGTGGCTTGAGGTGGGTGTCACTTGGCTAAAAATTGCTGCTCTGTTTTGTCTGCTGGTTATAGATTCACAGAATGGTTTGGGTTAGAAGGGACCTCAAAGCCAGTCTTGTTCCAGTCCCCTTCCATGGGCAGGGACATCTTCTACTATCCCAGGTTGCTCCAAACTCCATCCAGTCCTTGAGCACTTCTAGGGATGGGGCTGGGCATCCTGTGCTAGGGCCTCAGCACCCTCACAAGGAAAAATTCTATCCCAATATCCCATCTAGCCCAGCCCTCTGGCAGTGGGAAGCCATCCTCCCTTATCCTGTCACTCCAGGCCTTTGTGCCAAGTCCCCCTCCAGCTCTCTGCAACCCCTTTAGACCCTGGAAGGGGCTCTAAGTTCTCCCCAGAGCTTCCTCCTCTTCAGGCTCTCTGGTTTTAATTTTCTTTGTTGCTTATAAAAAGAGCTTTTTAGTAGCAGAAGTATTTGAGGTATATTATATTTTATTTTTGATTTTTTTTTTCCTCCTCTCACAGGTCAAAAAAGACCCAGTGACAGCAATAGTGGAACGCTGGCAAAAAAGCAAAAGCGAACTCCAAAGCGAACCAGTGCTGCAGCCAAAAATGAAAAGAATGGAACAGGTATATTCCTGCAGAGAGGGGAGGGGGAAGGGTGTCCTGGCCTGTAAATATGTGTAAGAACATACTGTTCTCATGTTACAAACAGTTTCCAGTGGATGGGGCTTCCCTCTCAAGGTTTTTTATTTTTATTCATTGTGATTATTGGTGACAAACTGGAGAGGAGTTCTGAGCTCTCTCCCAGTGTAACTGGGAAATCTCTGGCCTGTTTTATATTACTTACTTAAGAAAAATGTCTAAATTATTGTTTATATTAGCAGCTAGTACATATTTAGCATTATGCTGATTTTTAAATGTTGGATGTGTTATGGATTTGGCAGAGGGCACATTTAAAGTCTTAAAACAGGTGTTTCTCCTGGGGAAAAAATGTTTTTGAAATACAGAAAAATGTTGGATGCTAAGGAAAAGCTTTTCATCCAAAAGCATCTTGTCTAGTTTTTCTCTCTAGCATCTGATTATTTTATGACTTGCTATGAAAGTCTGAATTTTTGTGTTTCTGCAGCTCATTTTTCAGAGAATCAGAGAGTGGTTTGGTTTGGAAAGGACCTTAAAAGTCATCTTGTTCCAATCCCCTGCCATGGGCAGGGACACCTTTCACAATCTCAGATTGCTCCAGGCCCCATCCAAGCTGGCCTGGAACACTGCCAGGGAAGGGGCAGCCACAGCTCCTGTGGGCACCCTGTGCCAGGGCCTGACCATCTTTTTATAAAGAATTTCTGTCTAATATCCCATCTGTCCCTGCCCTCCCTCAGCTTAAGGACATTCCCTCTTGTCCTGTCACAAAAGTTTTGACAATCACTGCACGACTGAATCTGTGATTTTGGCTTTGTGGCAACGCTGTTATATTTTTAAATATCAAACTAAAATACTGGCTAATATAATTATCTGACATATATTCAGATATATTTAACATGCCTGTGGAGAACTTGGCAGTTATTGTGGGAATCTAAAATATTTGAATATATGAGCTAAAAATTTTCTGTTACATGTTGAACTTCTGTTGTTTTAGTCATATTTCAGAGTTGTTCCTTTAGATGTGTAAAGCAGTTTAATAACTAAATACTACCCATAGTAATCCACCCATAGTGCTACCTACCCATAGTAATCCAGGTTTAATCTTTAAGAAAGGGGTTTTAGTGTCTGCTTTATATTAGAAAGCTAAAATAGGTGATGTAAGGCAGTTTATCAGTGCTCTAATATTCTAATTTTGGTAAATTTATTTATTATTTCTGTACAGAAGTTTGGCTATTACTTTTTAACTAGGCCTAGCTAGCCCTGCATCAATTATTATTACACTTGAGAGTTCAGTGCACGTTGTGTCTGATCAGGTTATCCATGGAATCTGAGATCATTATTCCTTGGGTGTGATCTTCTAAGCAAGAAGCAGCAGAGTTTTTTGAATCATTGTTTTCTTTATAACCACAATTTTAAAAATGTCAATGTGGAGTTTCTTAAGTTCAAATGAATTTTTTTTCCTGCAGGACAAAGCAGTGACAGTGAGGATCTCCCTGTCCTGGACAGTTCCAGTAAATGTACTCCTGTCAAACACATCAATGCATCCAAACCCCAGAAGATTTCCCGCTCCCCTGCCAGGGTGGTTTCTCCTCACATCAAGGATGGAGAGAAGGACAAGCACAGGGACAAGCAGCACCACCAGAATGCTTCACCCAGAGTCTACAAATGGAGCTTCCAGCTCAGTAAGGATTCTAGAAATGACTTGATTACAGGGAATTGGTGAGAAAATTTGTTCTGAAGGAAAAACATGAAAATTTTGGGATTCTAGATTAGATGTAGGCCTTTTCTGACATTGTTACAGAAATGTGTTGTCTTCCATGCTGTGTCTTACGTCCTCTTAAGAACTGCATTCATTTGTTTATAATCACCTTGACAAAGGTATTTTTTCTTTCCTTTCCACTTGCAGATGAACTGGACAACATGAGCAGCACTGAAAGGATCTCCTTCCTCCAAGAAAAGCTACAGGAGATCCGAAAATACTACATGTCCTTGAAGTCAGAGGTAGCAACCATAGACAGGAGAAGGAAAAGGTTGAAAAAGAAAGACAGAGAAGGTGAGCTTGAGATTTGCTTTATGATTCCCATGAGGAGTTAATTTGTTTGGAAATGTGTGTCTCAAAGCAATTTGAGTTGAATTGATGATATTTTAGAAGAAAGGAAAGTGTTACCATCTGTTTGTTGTGTGTATTTAGAAAGAATATTTGTGGTGTTTTGGAACTTGAACCTGACAGAAACATTTGCTGAGTCTTTTATAACTGTGTGATAGAAACTTGGATTTCCTAGTGCAGGTGTTTCCATTAGACTCATCTGAGTTACCTTTTCAATAACTGGGTAAGGCTGATCCTGTGTGAATACAGCAGGAAAAGCACTTGGCAGAACCTCTATATCAGTTTTTTGTGCCTGGGCTGCTCTTTGATGTCTTTTACACAACCTAAAAGCAAGGAAACCTTCCTTGTGAGCTGTACTTTGATAACCTGATGCTGATCTGCTGTTCTGTGTGTTCAGTGTCCCACACAGGAGCATCCATGTCATCTGCTTCCTCAGACACTGGAATGAGCCCCTCATCATCCTCTCCTCCCCAGAATGTGCTGGCTGTGGAGTGCAGGTGATAAACATTTCTCTGCCTTGCCAGCAGCTCTCTGCCATGGACATAAACCCTGAAATTCTGCCACAGAAAGCACTCAACTGGTTGGACATTGCCAAGTATATCCTGTACACACTTCCACTGCTGGACTGTACCTGTTCCCCCCTCCTACCCTCTTCTTTTGTTTAATTTACTGTTCAGAGAACTTAAGCTCATTGGTAACTGAAGGTTTGTAGGCACAACGTGGCATCCTTGTAATTGTGTTTGTTTTTGTTTCCTGTTTGTTTCTTTTTGTTTTGTTTTTGTTTGTTTTTTTTTTTTTCCTAACACAGAGGAAGGGCACTTATCAAATTTGCAAAGTTAATGTCCAATGAAGCATTCAGGTGTTCTAGGGTGATCTTTAAAAATAAAAAGCAAGTGCACCAAGCAGACATCAGAGTATTATCCAAAAGAACTGAGCAACTGCTGCACTTTCACCAAGCTGTGGGTAACTCTTGGTGAGTAGTTCCTCTTTGTGGAAGCACTTGCTATACAGAACTGCCAAAGTATGTGTTCAGCAATGTGCCCAGTTTTAAAGCTGTAAATGGGACAAAATAAATTGTGAAAGGAAGTGTAGTTGACTGAAAACTACAGTTGTAATAAGTCTTCCACTTTTTATAGGATTTTTGAGCACACAATTATGCAAATGTTTTAATGTTTATTAATGTTTACAGTGGAATTGTGAATAGGTTTTCAGTGGACTATCTTATCCCTTGACAAAAATATTTTGTCTTTTTTCTATGTAATTTCAGAGTTTTTATTTTGTTACAAAAAGACGAAAAATGAAATATATAACAACAATGAAGTTATTTAACAAGATTTCTAAAGCTGAAATTTTTGTGTAAAATAAGGTATCTTGCAACTTGTTAAATATATTTATTCAGACATTGGATGTTGTATTTTTATGTATTTTTTAAAATATTAATAAAATTGGAAAAAAAAATTCTAGGTTAGTTCACTCTTTGGACAAAACATCCTTCTCAGTTCTGGCTCTGCAGGAGGAGTTATCCAGTAGCCAAACCTGTACTTCCAATGGGTCTGTCTACACATCCTCCACCTCACAGATCTGCCAGCAGGCATCTGGGTTAAAATAAAACTTAATTTGGAAACTTTGGCAGTCCTAGTACTTAACCTTGTTTGGAGGAACAAAATTTCTTGGGTTGCCCTTAAGATGCTTTGTCACAAGTTCTTGTGTTTGCTGTACTGCCGAATAAATTTCTATCTCCCAAAGTTGAGATGCACCAATAAAGTAAAAGCAACTGTGTGTGCTCTGCCTGTGGATTGTCCCACAGGCTGATGCAGCTTGTAAATAACTCTTCCAAACCCATGTATTTAAAGCAGTTTGCATATACATTATGTATAAAAAGTGATTTTTTTAAACAATTTTTTATTCATGTTTGTACATTGAAAGGGGGCCTGAGCCCCTTTTTCTGTGTTTAATATGCTGTAGAGTAATAACATAGATGCTCTAGACTGTATATCAGGATATTCTGGTTCCACACAGCAGAAGGTCAGGAGGAAACACTAGTGATGGCGTAGCATTACTAAAATTGATGTTTCTTGAAATTTCATTTTACAGCATTTGTCAACTTGTGATTCCAATTCCTTCCATTTTCGCAGAAAATTAAAGAAAAAGTACTCTTGTAAATGCACTTTTTCTGTCTTTTCTTAAGCAAAGCAGAACTATTTCAATGTAAGATAAATATGGAGCTCACTAGACAGCGCTAATAAAGGCCATGTTTTAAACATAGGCTTTATATTCTATTTTTATTTAAGTGATTGTTCTTGTAAATGTCTGGACTTTACCCTAAATAGGAAAGTTAATCTCCATAAATTACTGTAAAGACTTTTTCAGAGCTAACTTTTACTTGTTAATCTTCTAACAGCTACGAATAAAAAGCAATACTCATTTAAAAGGAAGTAACATGGGTCAAATGTTTAATATTTACAGAAGCAATCTAAAATCCTGGCAAATAACAGATTAATGCCATCTTGTGCAGATCTCTGATCTCTAACCTGTGTGCACACTGTGAGATCTTAAACAGGCACAGAGGATGGAGGAGCTGCTGCCCTGGCTTGGATGTTCCCCGCGTGTGTTCTCAGCTGGCTGCTGTCCCTGTCTCTTAGGAATGTTTAAAATGCTGCTGGAAGGCTCCAGGTATGCTCCCATGGATCATGGAACCCCATTCCAGCCCTGACAGGGAGAGCTTCCTCCCTGCTTCCTCTCCCACCTGCTTCCCATGCTCACCCCAAAACCAGCTGGGGTTACTCTGGCAGAGCACTGAACCTGCAGCAAAAGATGCACTTTGTGCCAAGGCAAAGCCTCCAGCCTGTCACTGATTCCCTGGTTTTTATCCTTCTGGGAAGGAGCACATCAGATTATTCAGTAGAAGTTTGCAGTAGTTTGCTGTGATGTTTAAAAATTGCACAGGGAAAAGAAAACCAGCTGGAATCATTGAACTGTCCTGGGTTAAAGGTGAAATCAAGATGAAACCCTAATAAAATCTATGATTTCTAACTCTACAATAATCCCCTCATTGAAGTCTTGTTTATATAAATTCCAAAGTGTCTTTCACTAGCTGGAAGTTTGTCCTGTTGAAGACACAGTAATTATGATTATACAGAATTGGGTTTTTTTTAGTAAGAGATTAGGTATTGTGTTTCTGAGACCAAGCAGAAATAAAGCACCTTCTTGGCAGTCTTTGTGCTGTTCTTTTGCCTTCTGATCTTCTACAGGTTTTCCTCAAAATGGTGTTTGCTATTTCAAGCTTTCTTAGAAGGTAAAAAAAAATAAAATAAAATTAAGGTATGGAATGAACACTGTTAAAAGAAGCACGGTTGTAAGAGAATCAGACTCTTCCTTCATTTTCTGCAGTTGATACAAAGAACTGCCTGATAATTTATTTTTGTATTAGCAAAAATCTGAAAGATGGAAAACCTCAGAATGTTTCCATGCAAGGACATAAGGTAAGTAAGATTCATTTCCTTACTTATTTTATTCACTTTCCATCAAGTGTATCAGCTGCATTTGTACTGGTGAGTTTTTATTTTCTAATGTGAAAGTTCAGAACCCCCAGTTAAATCCCTGCTTGGTTTTGGCTCCTCCATCAGGTTGCTGGTGGCTGGGAAAGTTTCTTCTGATTAATCAGGCAAGAGAAGCAGAGTTGTCAGAACAATAATAACAAAACATTGTTTTGACTGAGGTTAAACAGATTTTCAGTAATAATTACCTGTGAATGAAAAGCATAACAAGGGCAAAGAAATTTGTCTTCCTGAAGGATGATGTGTCTGACCTTCACAGGGAGCAGCAGAAAAGGTGATTAAATCAGTGTTTGTGTTTTTGTGCATGCTTCAGTCTAATTTTTTAGAAGGTGCAGTATTAGACAGAAATTTTTAAAATGGTTACATAGTCTTTTTTTTTTTTTTTTTTTTTTTGTAGGGGGAGTCATGCAGAAATGGCTACCAGAATTACTCAGGATGGCTTTGATGTGGAGCTGGGAGGAGAAACTGAATCTAAGGATTGTCAGCTCCTGTGCCTCAGTCAGAAAATCCACTGCTGGGAGAGCCTTCTCTTTGTAGACAGGTTTGTCAGCCAGATGGAATATTGCATTAAAAAATTATTACTTTTATAACATGTTCTTTTTTTGCCCATTAAAAATCTTCTTGGATAGCTGAGGCAGCCAAATGGATTTTCTGGGCAGCATTTACTGGAATTCTTTAACAGCAGTAAATCTAAGAAATGCTGTAGTCTTCTTTTTAAGAAAAAAGCAGGTTTGGTTTGATGGCTTGAAAGAAATCTGACATGAGCCAGATTTACCAGCTGAAATAAAAGATTAATTGTTCACAAAAGTATGTTGAGCTGTTTACTTCACTGCAAAAAAACTTCACTGCCCTTTGCAAAAATCATGCACTGAAATCTTGGTTATTTTCCTTCTCTGGTCTTGGGATTTTATTATTTGCTAGAGTGTGAGGCTCTGGAGATGTGGGGGCCATAATAAAGCAGTGGAACCAAAGGGGATATTCCCAGAGGCTGACTCACTGTAATTCCAGGGCTAAGGAAAATGACATTTTGTAATTAGCTCACACTATTAAGCTGTTTCTCTCAGATTTTCAGAAAGTCTGTCATGCTCCCATATTGCCTCACACCAAACAGGATGGGATTTTAAGAGGTCTCAGTGTTTAAAATTACTCACCTTTATCAGTTACCCCAGAGGAGCTGGGATTTATTTGGGGTCTTCTGTTTGCTCTGAATACCTGCGCATTCCCCAAATTCCACAAGTATTTATTTATTGAAGTATTTATTTATTAGCCCCATCCATTGCTTTGGATGGATATGTAAATTTACTTTTTGTGTTCCAGTGTTTTTGGCCTGATGGTGTGTTTGTTTTAATGCCAGTGAGTGGTGGATTTTATGATTAGCCCCAGCTCAATGACAAATGCTCACCATGCTGCCATTTGAAGAAAACTGGAAGGATAAAAGTGTTGATTGTGAAAATTTTTTTAAGAATAGTAATTTTCTTGTTTCTTCTTGATTTTGAATTATCTTTGCTGTTTATGGTGTTATTCTTGCTCCTTCCCATTGCAGAGATTCTGCAGTGGCATTCTGGCTCAGAGCAGGTTGGTTCTGCTTCAGCTCTGCAGCTGTTTGCATTGGTTCACATTGGTTCACATCCTTGTGCTGCTGCTCATCCCTCACCAAGAATTTCCAGAGATGAGAATTGGCTTTGTTTGATGCCCCTTGGCCTCAGTGCCCCAGCACAGCTCACTCACTGCACTAACCATGGAAGCTTTGCTTCACTTTCCCTCTGGCAGTGTTTGCCAGCCAAGGAAAGCTGCCCTGGAGCTGTGCCAGCCTGCAGGAATTGTCACTGTGTTTGACCCTGAGCTGCTGCTGGGGGACACTGCCCTGCCTTGGTGCTGGGCTTTGGTGATTTCTCACTTTCCTGCTGTTGAGAGTAAACCCAACAACATTTCCATTCCAGCACTGTTGGTGTCTTCAGCTGTTCCTAAACTCCTCCTCTAATCCCTCATCTGGGTACAGCCTGACCTAATTTACCCTGCTCCTGCCAGCTATGCCAGTTTCATAAGGAGGGGTAAGATGTGGAATTTGTATTAAATACTTTGCTATATTGCACAAGAGTGTGTTTGCTTTCTGCTTTAACAAGGAACTTGTTTATGTTTATGTGAAACTTAAAACCATATCTTTTGATGCTCCTTTATTTCCCTTATGAATAAATAAAGCTATTTTAAAAGGAAAAAAAAGGAAAGCCCCAACCCTTAATTCCTTCTGCACATGCTCTGCTTCCCACCCTGCAGGTGACCCCTGTGTGCCATCCCAGGGGCATGGACAGGGGCAGTGGCTCCCTCAGGTGGGCAGGACAATCCCTCTCTGATGAGGAAATGTTTTGGCACTGGAACCAGTGAGAGGTAAAATTTTATGTTTGTCTGTGCAGGTATTTGAATGTGATTGACTCAGAATGTGAGAGCAGCCCCACAAAATGCTGTGGGAATAATTATGGAATGTTGTTATCCACAGGCAGTGCAGGGGGGAGCTGATCTCTGTGGCTGAGGTTTGGCTGCTGCTGTTCTTGTTTCCTGCTTTTTCTTTGGAGAGCCCTGAACAATTGATGGGAATGTGATTTCTCTGTGGCTCAGAGGCCCTGGGCAGCATCCCCGTGCAGGGTAACGCCTCTCTGTGCCTCTGAATGATCAGCTCATGTTACATTCAGCCCAGAGCTGGTTTTTATAAAACCTTTCCTGTTGGGCTGTCCCAGTGCCCAGGGATGCCACTGCTCCCTGCATCCCCTGCAGTGAAATGTGTTGTGTCTTCTTCCAGACCTTCCATAAGACATTTCCTTATGTCTCTGGAGAATAAAAACCAGTTTGGATTGGAAAGGACTCTGACAGATCATCTACTTCCATCCCCCCCAGGAGTATCTGCCTGTGCCCCAGCAGTCTCTGTGTGCTCCAAGGGTGACCCTGCCCCTCTCCTGGTGCCCCAGGATCCATCCTTCAAGTGCCTTGTGGCACAATATAGTCAGAAATCCAACAACAGTTTAATCTGCAAAATAGTCACTAATGTACTTCCCCTGATTCAATTCCAGTTGTTGCTGTAAAACTGCAACATATGCATTTCACCTGACGTTTATTGTGAAGAACCTGCTGCTCCCTGACACCAAAACACAAAGGAGTGTGAAGTTAAGGTAAAACATCATTTTTAAAACCCTGCAGTGTGAGGCAGAATTGTAACTTTTGGAGTTCTTTTAATTCTGTCCTCTGGAAATGCAAGGTTGCAGACATGATGCAGGTTTAGGTGTCAGAGGCTTTAATTGCTTTTACAGCTTTTAGAGTTTGGGCCAGACTCATTCAAGGAATTTTGGAGCTGAGCTTAATGGGCTTCCTAAGGTTTGAACTGGATTCCTCAAATGCCATGTGCTGACTTCCCAGCTAGCTGAGAGAAGATGCTGAAGCAAGAGCTGTTGCTAAGCTCCAGTTCCCAGAGTGAGGAATGCCAGAGCACACAGGATTTGCCTCCCTGCTCTGCAGCCACAGCCACACTCAGTGCTCACCCACACTCCTGACAGCTCTGCAGTCACTCCTTTTCTTGCCTTCCAACAGAGCTCAGCAGTTGAAGCTCTCAGCAGGGGATTACATAAATTGGGGCTTTGCTTTTATCCTGGAGAGAATTCAAAGAGCCTCCATTATAATCTTCCAGCTGATTGATCTGCTGGCTGTGCCAGCACTGTGCTGTCCAGGCCACTCTGGAGCAAGGCTCTCATTTGACCCTTGCTGCTGAACAGGTTCTGGTTTCTGTGGGCTCAGGAGGAGCTGTGTGTGTGTGTGTGTGTGCAGCAGGAAGGATCTGTGTCCCTCACTGCTGCTGCAGTGAGCATCTTCCCCTAATGAGTGTCTGTTTACCAGCTCAGTTTCCTTGAGCTGCTTTTGGCAGGCTGCCCTCCCCTCCCACCTCCACTTTGGCTCACTTTTTCCTTTCCAGCTTTCTCAGTACTCCTCCCTCAGCAGCTTCCCATTCTTCACCCTTTGCTCCTTCTCCCATCAGAGTGGGATCCCTTCCTGCACCTCCTGTGCCTCAGCAAGGTGATTCACCTCCTCCTCACACCCCTTAATGGATTTAAGAAAATGCTGTTGTCTTTGTAAGGATCCAGAGTAAAACCATTTTTTTTCCAATTTTACATTATTTATTTGTATCACCTGGATGCTTTAGTTACATGGATGCATTTTATTTCCAAGCTCAAATGTATTTGTATTGTCTGTATGCAACCTGTCACCTGGATGTGAAAGACCACAAGATTTTTGTAGAGAAACAGAGCTTTGACAAAACTGGTTATCCAAACCTGAAAGTGGGTAATTTATTAACTAAGTCCCTCTAAAACTTGCTTTACCTTTTTTAAAAGAAATCTGTCCTAATATTTAAATATCTTCTTAGCTCCCAATACAGAAATGAGAGAAAGCCATTCTTTTTTTAACTCCCTTCACTTCAGCCCCAAGGTGCTTTGTTCAGAAGACATGAAAATCCTCCACTTTTCTCAGTTAAACTCTTCAGGCAGTTTTCTGAGCACCTCTTCGCACATGAAGATCCAGTGGAAAATCTCAATCATGGATTATTTTCAAATGTTTAACAGAAAGAGAGCTGCTTCAAGGAAAGCCTTCAAGTCTTTACTGTGCATGTATTGATTCAATTTAGTTGCAGCATTTGTGGCCTGATTGTAGCAAACAACGTGGACATTTTTAGCTTGATATTCCTTTGAAAAAACAGGACACTGCAGACTTGCTGCCTTATTTGGGCTGGTTTTCAGCCTTCACTGTTTCAGTGAGCTCTCATCCATCTCCAGGGTAACGAGGCACAGGAGGAAGGAAGGGGCTGTGGTACGAACACAGAGATGTGGGGCTGGAGGCCCCCACTGGCTCCTTGCACCTTGGCAAGCCCAGGAGCAGGGCTCCAGGCAGAGCTGCAGCACACAGAGCAGTGGTTGGTGCAGGTGGCAGGGCAGTGGGCTGCCCTCAGGGGCCAGGAATCCACAGCTGAGTTACTCAAGCTCTGCTGGAAATAGAAAGGTAGAGAAGGTAACAACAAAAAACTCCTCCTGCTCTTTCTGTTCCTTGCTGTTGCCTCTCTATCAAAAACAGAACCTGGCAGCTGACATGGAATAGCTCTGGTTCACTCCTCATCACCTGGAGTCTCAAAATTGCTGCTCCTGATGTTCAGTCCCCGTTGTCCCTGGATTTTATGAGACCTGAAGCACAAGGTGCCTGCTGTCATTCCACTGCACTATTGCCCTGACTGCAGGATTGCAGCTGTCAGGATCCTTCCAAAGCACTGCTGTGTTTGTAACCCAATCCAGCTGCCTTCCAAACCTCTCTGTGGGCTCCTGCAGCAGCAGGACAGACCCTGTGCTGTGCAGAGCCTGGATTTCCTGCTGGCATTCACAGGAGAAAGGAGGTGTTTAACAAAGCCTGGATGTGGCACTGGGTGCCAGGGTTTAGTTGAGGTGTTGGGGCATGGGTTGGATTTGATGATCTTTAAGGTCTCTTCCAACCCAGTGATTCTGTGAATTGTGTGCAAACTGCAGCAAGCTCAGTGCCTGGAGGGTGTCAGGCCAGGAGGCCGGGCTGGGAGGACCCCAAGGGGTGCACAGGAGCTGCCCCAGGCACAAGTGCTGCTCATGTCCCCCTGTCCCCTGTCAGTGACCAAAGATAATCTGGGGCACCCCTGCCTGAGCTCCCTCTGGCCTCTGTCAGCTCCTACAGCAGCAGTGAATGAGCAGAACTCTGGAGCAGCTGAGCAAAGAGCCCCCAGCAAACAAAAGGCTGCTTTCAGATGTCCCAAAAAATGGCTCTTTGGAAAGAACACACAGGTGTATATGGCTCCAGCTGATTTTATTTGAATTAAATAAAAAAGTATTCCCCAAGTTACATTGATTCATCTCAACCAGTCTCAGCAAAAGGCAGGTGAGCCCTCCCACCACCCCTGAAATTCAGATACCAGGCCCTGGGAAAAGTTGTATGTGCATCATTCCCTTGTGGAAACAAACTTCACTGCCAGGCCACCAGGACTGAGCTCCTGTTTAACCCTTCTGCTCCCACTGCCTGAGCAGCACCCACAGCTCTGCTCTGAGCTGCTGGACACACATCCTGACAGCAGGAATCCCCCAGTGTGTTCTTGGCACAGCTTAGGTCTGAGCACAGAGCTCTGCTCTAGCGAGGTTGGCTGAGCAGTCCTGCCTTGGCTGCCAGAGCCTCGTTCTGCTGGATGTGGTACTCCTGGAATCTCATGGAGATCCTCTGTGTCATCTTCAGATACTTCTGCAGGCAGTTTTCTGAGCAAGTTATCTGCAGCAAGAGGGAACACAGGGCTTCAGACAGCCAAACACATCCCCAAACAGGACCCAAAATACCAGCACAGACAGGGATAAACAGTTGGGTGAGTACTTCTCACACTGTCAAGGTGAGGGCAGTAGAAAATGTAAAGTTGAGTTTTTCTGGTATGCCTGAAACATTCACAAATATTCATTCTCGTGTTAAAGTCTCCATGGAAAACACCCTGCACCCAGAGATACCATCCTTTTGTCCCTGGGCTCCTCTTGTGGAATTGAACTACATATTTTGAAATTAATAATAAATCTATTAAATTAGTAAATTTTGTTTTAATTCTGTTTACAAACACATACTGGCTTTGACAGCCAAATATGATCTGCTCTTTGTTAACTCAGTTTAACCCTTTTTTACCCTTCCCGTTGCTCTAGCAGCGTTCTGGTACCTGCCTTGCCACCAGAGTACCTCATCAGCTGGACTGGGAAATAAATACCAGAGCCTATTCCATCCACAGTATTTTTCAAATTTAAAGTGTAGAGAAAGAGTTGTGAGATTATTTCTGGGCTACAGTCCTACTAACTGGATATTCTGTGCCATGGCTCAAAGGTAGCAGATTTGGGTGGAAAGGAAAGGTGACCCCTTTGCCTGGGAACACAGCAGACATTGCTTTGGTTCTGCTCAGTGCAGAGGGATGTGAAAAGCAGAAGGGATGAAATGAAGTGGACACAACCCCAGCAAGCTCCACACAGCACCCAGCCCCTCAGCCTGGCAGCGGCTCCAGCCAAACCTGCTGAGCAGGAGTGGAGTCTCCCCAGGAAACAACAACTGGAGCTGCCCCAGGCCTGTGTGTGTGAGTCCAGACTTGCACTGGCACCTGGGGGAGGAAAGAGCTCAGAAGTTGGGTTTTTTTCAGATGTAGGATTTCAAAGGAGATCTGTGGAGGTATTGATCTCAATTATTTAATAAGGAGCTACAACTCTCAAGAGAAACATGGGAATTTCCACAGCAGTGTCCATCTAGACAAGTGTCCTGTTTCCAGACAGGTGCTCTGCAGGAAATCCCATAATGGACAATCTGGCAGAATTTCCCATAAGAAAGGTTTTTCCTAGTTCCTCTGTTAACAGATGGTTCCTGTGCCACCAGACATGAACCCTCTGCAATCCACAGAAGCAAAAATAGGCAGCTCACAATCAGAAAATGGTTTGGGTTGGGATGGACCTTAAATATCATCTCATTCCAACCCCCTGCCACGGCAGGGACACCTCCCACTAGTCCAGGCTGCTCCAAGACTCTTAAGAATATTTTTGAACTAGGTAATCTTTAACCCAAAATAATTATGACCTGTAATAGAATTCCACTAAAGCAGAAAGAGAAGATTAGGGAAAGAAGGAATCTGTCTTGGGAAGCTAAGAGAGCTCTGTTCAGGGCAGCAGAAACAAAGGTGGAAGGACACATGAGTTTTACCTGCTGAACTCCAGAGAAGCAGAAAAGGCTCAAAGCAATGGTTAGTTTAAAATTTTAGTTGTTTTTTTTTTTTTTCCTGCCAGCAGAATCAAGCAAAGGTTATTAGATTTTTAACCAACAAAATGATTAGGCTCTGAAACAGCCTCTCAACAGGCAAGGAGAAGCAAAACCATGCAAGTAATCTTATGGAGAGCTTAATCTCTCTGCAGATGGCAGCGTGAGGGAGCTCCCTGCAGTGCAGGGAAGTGGATTGAACAGCAGAGCTGTGTTCCCATGACTCACTACAAGGCAGGAACGTGGGCAGGTAAACAAATATTTCAGCAGGATTCCTCAAAGGGTGAGATGCAGGCTGTAGGTGGGCAGCTTCCTGTCCATGGTGTCACCTCCATGAGAAGTTAAAGCACAGGAACCTCCACTGACAGCTCAGGGAATGAAACACATGGAATTGCAGAGAGCAGCCAACAGTCAGTGGGGACTGGGCAGATTCTGTGTGTCACAACCACTTCTAGAGTGGTTTTGGTGAAGGAAGCCTAAAGAGCATCAGCTCCACCCCCTGCCATGGGCAGGGACACATTGCACTGTCCCTGGCTGCTCCAAGCCCTGTCCCAGCTGGTCTGGGATGGGACACTCACACTCCACTGCCTGGCTTTGTACCTTGTTTAAAGATCAAAACTCTCTGAGTTGTTTCTGAAATTGGAATGCTGCACAGCCATTCTACCAAAGGATCATTAGAAGCCATCACCTACCTCTTCTGGTTTCACATCTCTGCTAGTGAAATCCTTTATGCAATCCACAAAGCAATTTTCTGTAAGTTTATTGTATGTGCCAAGAAACTCCTTGAACTGTAAATAAAAATTGGACAATGAATATTAAAAAAAAAAAACCTTAAAAATCAGTGTTTCTTTTTCTTACATACAGCTGCATGGTATAAGAAAATCTGAAGGGCAAGTCCCTAGAAAAATTTACTCTCAGGCAGAGGATTTCAGTACCAAAAGCTGCTCATACCAAAACATGCTGTTTGTCAATGGTCACCTGCTGAAATTTTGGTTAACTCAGATAACTCAGTTTCTGTCCTTCCCTATGCACTACACCTTCCACTCCCTGTGACAGAGCAGCACAAGACTTTCAAAGCCCCCCCTCCCAAATGCAGCATCTCACCTGCTTGATCTGATCAGCCTCTGATATTTGTCCAGCCATGTTCCACCTCCTGTGGCTCAGTCACCTAAAGGTGAGGACAAAAGTCAAGATTTAAATAAAAAACAAATATGAACTGCAACATTTTACATCAGAATGGAATTTTGTGCATCCTTGAAGTGTGTTTAAATGCAACTTTGCAAGCAAACTCCCAAGCCATTCACTCAAAGGGAAGTTACCTGTTGGGAATATATTCAGTAAAAAAAAAATCCATGATAATTCCAGGTATGAAACCTTAGCAGAGTCACCTGCTAACTGCTGTCCTTTAAAGGCTTTTAGGGTATTTCACACAGCTAAAGTGACTTACAGAATATCTTAATTATTATTATAAGTGGTGTCAAATTTACTGAATAAGCTAGGGCAGGAGCTGGGGAAGAAGCAAAATCATAACACTTTCCAGCCTTGGAGTTGCAGTGACTTTAGATGTGATCTGTAAAAGGAAAAAAAGCAAATATAAACTGGCAGTCACTGAAGAGATGCAGCAGAAGGTGCAGGCCTGGTTTCTGTAGCTGCACCAAACACCTGAACTACAGCAAATGTTGTGGTTATTGCAGTGAATGAAATGCAGAAAAACAGAGAACAATGAAAATGGAATGAAACAGACAAAGAAAAAGGGATGAGGTTAACAGCCATGGATCTAAGAATTTAAACAAGCATCCTCAAGGAAGACTCACATTCCTAATCCAACACACTGAGCAAGCTAAGGCTTGAAACCCTGTAGGTTTCCTAGAAGACTGAAGCCTTGTCTCCTTTGCCCTTCATTTCCATGTTATCTAACACCTGTTATCACAATGATAATGCAAACTAATATCAAGTGTCAGCAAGAACAAGCTCCTTAGTTTAATTCAACTTGTGGAAGAAAAACGAGCACTGAAGTGCAATCACTTGGGTAAAGAAAAACTTCTTTTAGTCCTTCAGCAAGGGCTATTTACAATTAATCTTCTATTATGCTTTGTCAATTTTTGGGCAAGACATTGATGTTTTAGAGAGCTTTAGCTATTGCAGTCTCCCAGCAGGGGGAAGGGAAAGGGTACACAACTGCCTGAACATAAACAGAGAAACAGCAACAATTATTTCTACAAGAGAAAGAAAATGAAGCAACTGAAATAGCATCAGGGGGCTCTCACAAGAGTGGAGTGTCCCTACAGAGCAAAGTGTCCCTACAGCCCCTGCCAGCAGCTCAGGGATGGTGACATCTCCCACTGACACCACACTGGATCCCTGCACAGGGAGCCAGCTCAGACTGCAGGCCAGGGGCACAGATGATTCTGGGGTGTAAAATGCAAGAACTCCTCATGGGCAGGCAGCTCACACAGGTTATTCAAAGGAGAACCTGCAGGATATGGTGGTAACAAGGAGCCAGGTTCTGTTCAGGTGGTCACTGAATCACAGACTGGTTTGGGATGGAAAGGACCCTCAAGATCTTCTCCTTCCACCCTGCTGCCATGGCAGGGACACCTTCCACCATGCCAGCCTGCTCCAAGCCCCCTCCAGTCCTGGAATACTTCCAAGAATGGGGTCCCACAGCATCTCTGGGCACCCTGTGCCAGGGCCTCACCATGCTCAGTCAAGGACTTCAGTATCTAACCCTGCCCTGTGGCAGTGCAAAGCCACCACCCCTTGTCCTGTCACCCCCTTGTCCTTATCCAAAATCCCTCTCCAGCCTCTCTCCTCTCCCCTAAACCCCTATTTTGTTTCAGGAGAATGGACCTGCCCATCACTGGAGTACCCAGTGGGAAGTGATGGCAACTCCTCTCTCCTCTCTCAGCCTGTGAGCAAACAAGATCAGTGACAATTCTCCAGGGCAGGTATGTGGATAATTCAACAGAAACTGCAGGGAGCACTTCTGTCCCCTGCCCAAGGCAGGAAGCTCAAAGTTTCACCTGTCAGTGCCATTTTCCCACACTCAGGTTGCCTCATGATCTGTGTTTATGGCAAACCTGATCCCTGTCCTCCTGTGATCTGGCAAGATTGGAAATGGCAGATTGAGACTGGAGTTTCACAGAGCTCTGGCACCTGGGAAAGGCTCTGATTGACATCAGCACAGCCTGATCTGAAGTGCCTGAAGCTCTTGTCCCTGTACAGGCATTTCACACATTCCACAGGGGAATTACACAGCTCTGCTGCACCTTCAGCCATAAATCAGCCTTACATCTAAAAAGAGCTACTGAACATTGCCAGGAATGTGCAAACCTGCTTTGTTCCACAGTATGCTAAATGTATTCTCTCAAGATTTCCTGCTGCTTCTCCCCTTTCCCTCCAACTCTGCAAAAAGCTTTTAAAGGGTGATGAAAGAGTGCTCAGCACCTCAGCCAGCCCAGCCCAGCCACCAGGCTCCTGCAGGCTCAGGTTTAATCCCGTGGGCTAAACACGATTTAAAAATTCAGCACCGCCCCTCTCAGCAAGGACATTCACACTGCAGGAAGCAGAATAAACCTCTGCTGCAAGGGACACAGCCTGGGTGTGCTGGGTCACCAGAAAGGAGCAAAAACTGGGAAATCTCCCTTCTTGAAAAGCCCTGGGGCTCTTCCAAATACAGAAGTTTCACAAGTCCTTCTGATCAAAATAAACAAGCCCTGTGTTTGGGAGTTTTCCTCATCTTTTTGGAAGATCTTTCTACATTTTTCTGGGAAGAAGAGTGATGGAGAGACACTACAAATCCCTCACACTTGTAAATCCCACTAACCATCTAAATCAGCTCTAACTATCACCTACTCCATAAAAAGAAAGCTGAAATGTCTCTTTAGACCTTTGCTTCCAGCTGCACACAGAACACCATGCAAGTGTTTCTGAAAAGGAAGGGTAAAAGCATCAAGTCAAAGAAACGCGTCAAAGAATAAAAATCTCGAGTCAAAGAGTTGTGTCAAGGTAAACTCTCCACAACTTGTAGAGAAAGTTCTTTTATTATGGGGGATTACTGGGCTACAACTGAACTGCCATCAGATTTAAAAGAAGCCCAAACAAATTAATTTTAAGAGGCCAGGGGCATTTAATGAATTGAGGACAGGGTGAGATGAGAGGGGCCAGTCAGGAGTTGGATAACCAGGTGTAGCTGGTGCTCAGCTTGTTATCACTCACTGCCTCCTGCATTTGGCCTGGACCCTGCTCTGAAGGAGAAGGGATCAGAGGTGGAAATGCAACACCAAAGGTGAGTGACCAGCGTCAGCCTGACCTCAGGCACCAGGGGAGCCTCTCTGAGCACACCAAACACGTGCATGGGCATAGGTCTGAGGGAAAATACACATTTCCCCCCAGCACTCTCCTATTTAAGTGAGATCACACCTGGCTGACGCTTGATAAAACCAAAACCTGAGGCTAACAGCTCGAGCCTTATTTATTTTTGCTCTTTTCCTTCTACTCCATCCTCCAGCTCTCCCTTCCAAGGGCACATTGAGTTCCTCTCCCTCGGGAATCACCCGCTCAGCCAAGCCCCGGCCCAACACCGGGCACAGAGCGGGGATTTCCCCATTGAGAGCCCTCGGTAGCGCCCTCGGACCCTCATGGGCCACGGGGAGACAACCGGTGTCTCCTAGGCCCTTCACGGGGAAGCCCCCCGGTGTCTCCCGGGCCCTTCACGGGGAGGCCCCCCGGTGTCTCCCGGGCCCTTCACGGGGAAGGTCCCGGTGTCTCCCGGGCTCTCCTGGGTCCTCACGGAGAGGTTCAAGGGCTCTACCGGGCCCTCACGGAGAGGCTCCCGGTGTCTCCCGGGTCCTCACGGAGAGGTTCAAGGGCTCTCCCGGGCCCTCATGGGGAGGCTCCCGGTGTCTCCCAGGTTCTCCCGGGCACGGGACCACTCCTGGTTCCTCCCGGTGCCTCAGGGACACTCCCGGTCCCTCAGGAGCGCGCGCCCATTCCCGCGCCCGTTCCCTCACGCGCTCCGGGCCCGCGCGCACTCACCGCCCCCGCGCCGGCCCCGCAGATTCGCCACGCGCGCGCGCGCTCGAGGAAGGGCCCGTCCCGGGCCGGGCGCCGCAGATTCGCCACAGAACCGGGCGAATCGGCCGCGCGCGGAGCCGCCGCTCGATTTACCCTCCCGGGCCCGCGCGTTTCCCGCCGGACGCCGTTGAGGGGAGGACCCCGCGCGTTTCCCGCCGGACGCCGGGTAAGGGGACGCCGTGGCCATGGCACCGCGCGCTTCCGGTGCCGCCGGCCGGGCCGGGACAGCGGGAACGGGACAGTGGGAACGGGGCCGGGACAGCGGGAACAGGGCTAGGACAGCGGGAACGGGGCTAGGACAGCGGGATCGGGGCCGAGATAGCGGGAACGGGGCCGGGACAGCGAGATCAGGGCTGGGATAGGGGGAACGGGACCGGGACCGGGACAGCGAGATCAGGGCTGGGATAGGGGGAACGGGGCTGGGATAGGAGATCAGGGCCGGGACAGCGGGAACGGAGCCCGGATAGCGAGATCGGGGCCGGGGTAGCGGGATCGGTGCTGGGACAGCGGGATCGGAGCCGGGATACCAGGAACGGGACCGGGACGAGACCAGGGAACGGGAGCGGCAACGAGACTAGGACAGTGAGAACGGGGCCGGGATAGCGGGATCGGGACCGGGACAGCGAGATCGGAGCCGGGGTTAGGGCCGGCACAGCGGGAGCGAGCGGTGCTCTCTCAGGGTCGGCGGCCGCGGGAGGGAAGCGGAGCCCCGGGGCCCTTAGCACTGTCCCGGCTCCGTTCCCGTTCCCGGCCCCATGGAGGCGGAGAGCGGCTCGGGCGGCAGCCGGGACTCGCTGGGCAGCCTGACGGCGGCCGAGGTGCTGGTGCGCTCCACGGCGGCCCGCAGGGAGCAGCCCCCGCCCGGCGGCCGTGCACGGAAGGGGCCGGGGCCGGTGGCCGTGCAGAAGCTCCGGGCCGGGGGCTCGCCCTGCCCCGCGGAGCCGGCTGCGGACGCAGCTCCCCGCGTGCCCCGGGCCCCGAGCGGCACCGGCGCCACCCGCGACTCCCCCGGAGCCGCCTCAGGTGCGTCCGGGAGCGGCGGGTGCAGCACGAACGCTGAGAAGCGATTTCAGCCACGGAGAAGTTCTGTAATTGAGGGATCTCTGCATTCTCAGCTGGCAGCGGGGTTTGTTTTCCCGAGCTGTTCTGCACTTGAGGGCACGGGGGCCCTGGCACAGGAGCCCACAGGAGCTGTGGGTGCCCCTGGATCCCTGCAAGTGTTCCAGGCCAGCTTGGATGGGGCTTGGAGCACCCTGGGGCAGTGGAAGTTGTCCCTCTCCATGGGGGCAGGGATGGTTAATCACTGTTAAGCATCCCTAGTTAAAGGATGTGATGTCTCAGGGTTTAGCTTTTCTAGTTTTCAGATTCTATTCTGCTTTAGTGTGTGGGTCTGGGCTTCATATTAGGGGATGGTGAACTCTCTGCGCAGAGCAGGGAGACAAAACAATTCCTGCTCCAGCTGGGGACCAAGGACAAATGATCCAAATCTCAGCCCCAAGAGCACAATGTCGACTAAAGAGAGAAAAACAAAAAGGATGGGACTTTAAAACCTAAAGCTGGAATTGGACAATTAACTCCACTATGCTAATGTACCAGAACTATAAAAGTGAGAGACCCCATGACCTGTGGTCCATTTTTGTGGCCATTTTGGGTTCACCTGGGGTGTAGCCCTGGCTGGGCTCTTGTGCTGCCCAAGGTGGATCTATTTGAGGCCTCTTAATAAATCCCTACTTTATTCTTTAACTCTATCCAGCCTCTGTTCTAGGTCAGCCTTCATAGGGCATCAGTTGTTTAATAATGTTTTGTTTTTCAGAGGTTTCCCCATGCTGTTAATCGAATTTCTCATTCAGACTCACAGAATTCATTTGATGTTTTTAAGCTTCAGCTCAATCTCTGTGCTCATTTGTGTTATGAGGGTTGTGATGTTTAGGCATTCAGAGATAAGGGAAATGTGGAGCTGTACAGAAAATGCACCACAAGTGATTCTGACCACAGTAAAACTGCTTTTATTTTAGGAGTCCTAAGCACCAAAGCATATCCAGAACACCTGCTTCCAGTTGAAAATTCTGTGCCCATGTTTTTATCCCAAAAGGTAAGAAAAGCTGCTGCTCCCTCTTGCAATCCTAAGCTAAGAGAACACTGCTTTCTTCAAAAACTGTAGCTCCTCTAAAAGCAGCGCAAGATTTTGGTTCAGCCTCTGCACCACAGCTGTGCAGCTGCTTTTTCTCTTTGAGCTGCTGCTGCTGTGATGTTATTGCTGGTGCTTTTGGATGGGCTTTATTTAACACTGAATTCTCTGTGTGCTTCATTCTCTGTGTGTGAGCAATCCTGAACTATCCAAGTTTAGCAACTTCTCTAAACTTCAGCAGGTACAGTTTCACTACTGCCACTTTAGCCATAAATGAGGAAAATAAACTTATTTAGCATGTAGAATACATGGTTTTGATTTTATTTGTGTTTGTGGAGTTTTAGTCCCTAAAATGCCATGGGAGTTCTTGCCAGCAATGTCCAGACCCTTCTGTAGCAGAAGTCTTGTCATCTTTTGTGCCAAGACCTTTGTGCTGCTGTGTGCAAATGGTTCCCTTTGTGTGCTCAGCAATTCCCTCTGCCTCTAAAATTTTGGCTACAGAGGTTTTGATCTCTGCTTTTTCTGCTCTTGTTCTGAAGGATCCTCCTAAAGAAGCTCCAGCAGAAAATGGTCCTTTGGTGCTTCTGGAAAATAGCAGAGGACCTGAAGGTAAAACACACCAATCACCTTTTTTTTTGTAAGGAGATTGATTAATTAAAGGAATAGGGAGCTTTTAGTTTTGTTTTTTTTTTTTTTTTTCATTATAGAAACTTCTGAATGAAAATATTCAAAGATTGCTTTGATAAAAAGATGATGATTGTAACAAACATTCTTTAATTTTGCAAATTTTATCTGATTCTTGCTGGCATTGCATTTTTTAAATTAACTGAGTGGGACTTCTGCCAGTGTGCCAGAGTTGAGATTCCTTTTGTTAACCAAATATTCATGTTTCTGAATAGACAGTTTGGGGAAGGGGCTTGTTTTGATCAACTTTCCTCTTGTGAATTATTGTACTACAAAGGTGTGTTTTTTCTTCAAGCAACCTGTACCAAAAAAGTGTATTTGTAATCCTTAAGAATCCTAGAAATCACAATGTCAGTGTCTTTTCCTTTAATTGCTGAATCTGCCAATTTCAATCAGATTTAGGGAAGTGAAGGCTTTTTAAAGAAAACACTCTTATGGAGGTTTCTTGGATATCTTGAGCTGTGTAAAGGAGAAAAAATACAAATCAATACCCTAGTTAAGACCAAAAATCAGAACTTTTACACTCACAGGCTGCAGCTGCCTGACTTACCAACATTTGCTTCCTCTGCCCAGCAAACAGTGGGTGAAGGAGAGCCTGCAATGCTTTTAGTGTGATTTCCACCTATTAAGTAAATCTGTTGTAATTTGGGATGCTGGTAGGGAAATACTCTTTCTGGGGTTTTCTTTTTTCAAGTCAGAATTTGCAGCATTTTATTGACTGGGTTGTCTGAGCTGTAGTTACCATTGAGAATTTACTCACCATTATTGGACTTTATTGATAGCAGCAATCAATGCTATGAAAATTGTGTTAAATGAAGCCTGCTCTTACTCTTACCATTATTTAACTTTTCTGCTTACTGAAAGGAAACAATTTGTTGTTGCAATAGATGATGTGGTTCCTGCAGGCAACAGATTCTTCACAGCAAAATTAAATGTATTGAAATAATATTTTGTCTCTTCCTGTGAAATAGACATTTTGTGTCAATTATCTCAACAAAGGATGTTTGTCCTTCCCCACAGATGATGTTTTTATTTCCCAGTATGCTACTGGCCAGAAGGAGGCTCTGAGAGCAGTATTAATGCAAAAGTGAGTGTGAATTGTTGTTGGAGTCTGAGCTGTTCTGCTTCTTTACAACTACACCACTTCAGCTTTTTGCCAAAATGAACTTACAGTTCTCTGTCAGTTTTCTGTGTATGAAAGTGTTTTCAGTGTTTTACTCCTTGGAGTATCTTGTGCCAAAACTCTCAGGAGAAATGCTTATACAGTGATATCAGTGCTGTGTGTGGGAAATACTTGCTTGGAGGAGATATGAAGAAAATGCTGTTTACAGGCACATTTTTATTTTTCTAGAACTCAGGTTATTCCTGTTCATAAGGAGGTGAAGGTGCAGCTCTTGGGAAGTGCCCCCACAGAGAAAAGGGAAGGTGCTGGCAGTGACACCAGGTCAGCAGCCAGGGAAGTGGAGTCTGCAACAACCATTGCAGCAGCCACTGCTGCTGCCATTGCCAGCACAGCTCCACTCCTCAAGGTCAGTGGGAGCAGCAGTTCTTTGTCCTCTTAAAATAGTAAATGTTCCAAAAAGCCTGTAATTGTTCATTGTAGCTCCAGAGAGCCTGAATGTGTCTGCTCACTGCTTTGTGTGTTTGTCACCTCACACTTGCTGACCAATATACCAGAGGGAACTAATTTGGTTTCAACTAAATGGGCAGAAGACAGAGACCATTTATTTAATTTATCTATTTTATTTAGAAATTCACAATATTGCTAAACCACCAAAAGTTTAAAGCTAAATAGAATTTTGTTTCTTTTGGGATGCAAATCGAGGATTCTGTGAAGGATGTTTTGTTCTTTTGATGCTCACACATCTAAAATAATGAGGTTCCCCCTCCCTTCCCTTTTTTTTAAATTATTTCTTGCAGATTCAAAATGATTTGGAAGAAAAAATGAACACAGTTTCAGAACTGCTTCAGAAACTGCAGGAGACAGACAGGCAGCTGCAACGAGCATCTGAACAGCAAAAAAATACAAAGGCTCAACATGAGGAGCCCCACTACCAGCAGAGAGTCAGTGAGCTTGAAAAAGAAATTAATTCTTTCATGGTGCAAAGGATTCAGCACCTGGAAAAGCTACAGGAGCAACAAATGAATATTCAGGTTAATAATTTCTTCTGTGTCTGAGTATTGTAATAATTTGCATTGTTTTTTTAGTATTAGAAAGAAAGAAAGTTCAGTGGAAGTGAATCAAAGGAAGTGAAAGCAGTTAGCAGTGAGGAAGACACTGAGGGGTGGAACATGTGCAGAGAAGGGCAGTGGAGCTGGGGAAGGGTCTGGAGGCCCAGGAGAGGCTGAGGGAGCTGGGGGGGCTCAGCCTGGAGAAAAGGAGGCTCAGGAGGGACCTTGTGGCTCTGCAGAAGTCCCTGCCAGGAGGGTGGGGCTGGTGCAGGTCGGGCTCTGCTCCCAGGGGAGCAGGGGCAGGACAAGGGGAAATGGCCTCAAGCTGCACCTGGGTAAGTTTGGGTTGGGTGTCAGGGAAATTCTTCACTGAAAGGTTGTCAGACATTGGAACATGCACAGGGCAGTGGTGGAGTCACCATCCCTGGAAGTGTTCAGAAATCATGGATTTCCAAGCCCTGGAAGGCTTGGTTTGGTGGGGAACATGGTGGTGCTGGGAGACTTGGTAATCTAAATGCTCTTTTTAACCTTAACAATTCTGTGATTCACTGACCAGAAACACTCTGTGCTTTTGTCCCCCAGTCCCACCTCATCAGCTCTGCAGTGAACACCCGTGGCCTGCAGCAGGGTCCTGTGCCTGCCCCTGGGCCCCTGGCAGGGCACTGGGAGAAGCCAGAGCAGAGACCACTCACTAATGAAGCACCTTCAGCTCACAGGGGTTTGTTCCCTGCCAATGCTGCACCTGCCCAAGGTGGAGACAAATTCTTATTTTCACTCTTAGTTTTGCATTAATTTGGTGTCCATTAATATTGGATTGTGCATCACATCAGTAATGAGTAATAAATATTTCTTCTGTGTAATTTGTTTTATTGCTCTTTGTAATTTTTGTGACATTCTGAAGATGTTCCAGCATCTTCCAGTTTAAATTAAAGTGAGACTTTTGATTTACTGAAGTCTGCACCAGGACAGGCATGGACTTAAAATAATCTTATTGAGACATAATCTGTGTGGAAGCCTGTGACAAACTACAGTGGGGTTTGGGGTTTTTTTTTAATCCCCTTATGATAGCAGTCAGAAGTATGAAATTTTCTTCCTTTACTTAACTAATGCAGTAATTCTTTGCATTTTTGTACAGAATTTATAGACCTTGCATGGGGTTTTTTCCTAGATATTTCTTTTTCCTATATATTTTTTTTCTTAGGGACTGCTAGTGCAAGTAGTGATAGGACAAGGGGGAATGGCTCCAAACTGAAGGAATGTAGGTTTAGATTAGATGCCAGGAAGAAATTCTTGTGAGGGTAGTGAGGCCCTGGCACAGGGTGCCAAGAGCAGCTGTGGTTGCCCCTGGATCCCTGGAAATGTTCCAGGCCAGGTTAGACAGGTCTTGGAGCAACCTGGGACAGTGCAAGGTGTCCCTGCCATGGCAGGGGGTTGGAACTGGATGATCTTTAAAGTTCCTTCCAACCCAAAGCACTCTGTGATTCTATGATATGATTTCTTGTAAAGGAAATTGTCAACCTATTTAAATAACTTTATTTATTTTTAGTGTTCCCTGAAGCATATTCAAGCAATTTTCCAAGTCAAGGGGCTCATACACAAAAATCTCCTCTAAAGACACCAGTTCCTCGAAGATATGCTCCAGAACCTGTACCCAAAAATGGGAAAATCTCAGAGAAAGAAAACCCTGTAGTAGAAAAAGAAAATATTCCCAAACCTCCAAGAGAAGGTATTGTCCTCCACTGGTGGTTACTTTGTGTATTCCTCACCTTTTCTGGCCTTTTCTGTTGAGCTGCTGTCACTTAAATGCATATATTGAGAATATTTGCAATCTACATTTGGGAAGGGTTAGTTTTGTGTATAAGTCACTCATAAGTAACTAAAGACTTAAAGACAATGCTGATTTAATCAGTCCTATTTAAGCAGGACTGCTCACTGAAATGTTGTTTCAAAGTCAAGTTTCAGGAAGATTAGACAGAATAATGTAAAACTTGAGAGCTGCTCAATAACTTTTTCATTATTTTTGGTTAAATTGAATTTTTATTTTTTTTTCATGGGTACACAAGGTCTCTGGGTTATTGTATTGAAAGCAGCAGATGTAAAGCAAATGGAAAGTAATTTTCTTTTGCTGCTTTTGATCAGGTTCTGTCTCTGTTACAAAGCTGTCAGGTGTTCCTGTTGTTCAGTGGGTCCAGGAATAAATGAAACAAGACAAAAGAAGAATCATGCTGTCCATAATGTCACAGATTTGTTCTCAGTAACTCAGCTCATTGCCATCTCAGCTCCATCTAGCTTTGCTAATTTAAAGCAATCTCAGAAAGACAGATTAGTGTGAGTGGTTTTAAGTGACTTGCCTTATCTGAAATAGATCTATATATTTAAATCTAAAAATATTTTACTCTCCTTGGTGAGTATAGTGAAATACCTGGAAAGGAAAAGAAAGTATTAAATATATTGAACTAACTTAACTTTCTTTTTTTTCTGCTTCATTTCACTTCATTGTAGGTGAAGGGAAAGCTCTGGAACATGTTTTGAATTCTCAAGAAACACCACTAAAGCAAACTGAATTTTCCAAGAAGACAGGATCGAACAGCAATGAAAGCTACAAGAACGCTGAGAAAGACAGGTGGATAAACACAACAATCCAAAGCTGAGGGGGAGTTTCTGTTTCAGTGCAATTGAGAGAGGTGCATTGCACACACTGATGGTGTAACAGTCCCTGTGTGCTCCTGCAGGCTGGCACAGCTGTGCTGGAATATTTCTGGTTTTGCATCACTTTTGGCAGGGCCTGAGGGAATGGCTGGAGCTGTGCCAGGGTGGGTTTGGGTTGGATTTCAGGAAAGGTTCTTCCCCCAGAGGGAGCTGGCACTGCCCAGGGAATGGGCACAGCCCCAGGCTTGGCAGAGTTCAGAGTTTGGGCAATGCCCCCAGGACAGGGTGGCATTGCTGGGGAGTTGGACTCTGATCCTCGTGGGTCCCTTCCAGCTGTAATATTCCAGAATTCTGTGTTGCTGTTGAACTGCAGGCAGATGAGGGCTGTTGCTAAGGACAGCTCACAACACCTTCCTCAGAGGTCAGCAGGCTGCTCTTGGAGGGTTCTGCAGGAGCAGCATCCACCTAACAATCCTTAAGATTTAAAATGGGTGGAAAAATGTTCTTAGCCACGCAGTCTGAAGCATATTTTCCTCAGGCAATAATGTAAAGTTATAATTTCATTAATACAGTGAGAAGCTTCTCATATGTGCTGTCTAATTAAGAACAGTGTGCACAAAAATGTTAATTGCTTCAAATGGAAAGATATCCAAAATTTAAGTGTTGCTCTATTAGATGTAATTTCACTATTGAAAATAAAAGGATTGTGCTGAAGGTGTTAAGGGGTAAACAGAAAACCCAATACCCTCTGTGTAACTTCAGATGCAAATCAAGTTCCAGTTTATCTGAAAGTTTTGTACTTGCACTGTAAATTCCTGCTTGGTTTCGTAGTTGAATCTTTTCTTGGGCCTCCTCAGGAGTGATGAGAAGTGTAACCAGGAGTGTTTCTCCCCTCAGATACAAAGCTTTGCCTGCAATCTTATTTCCCACTTTGGAAAGGTACAATTCAATTGAGAAAACAGTGCAAAAAGCAGATGATCTACTTCAAGATCTTGGCAAGTTGAGAAGAGAAATGCACAATATTCTGCAGGTAAAGTCAATCTAATCACAGTGAGCAGGGGTTTGATAAAGGGGAGTAAAAAATGTGGAGAAAACCATGGAGGTCTGATATCAGTGAAAATGTTGCTCTTGCTTCTACACCTGTAAAAAGAGCCACATCTGTTTACAATTAATTGAAATATTGGAATCTCTGTGTGGGGCAGAGCTTTGAGCCTGAATAATGCTGTGGGTGTGCAATGGACTCTGACTGCCATTGTGCCAGACATAAAATAGGTGAGAGAGACAGGGAAGGACAGAAAGAGAAAAAAAGAAATTTGTTTATTTAAAGGTTTTGGACGTTTTCAGTGCCTGTTCTCTGCAGAGCTGATATAAAAGAACAATGTTCCATTTATCCCCAGTTAGCTTCAGGGCTGATTTAAGCATTTCCTTTCTCATTTTGCCATTTTTTTTTTTTTTTTTGAGTGTTTTTTCCAAGGAATTGCCTGGCATAGAATCCTTGTGCTGTTTCTTGTGCTAATGATTTTGTGCTTTTGGGGGTGCAAGACCTGCTTCTGTGCTGGCAACATGGAGCTTTTCACAACTGAGGCTTTTATCTCTTAACCTGGTGCCTTTCCTGGCTCCACCTGTAATTTTGTGATCCTTTTTGTCCTTGTCAATATACACAGTGAGAAAGGAAAAAGAAAAGTGAAAATTCACCTCTGTGAATTGGCTTGAAATGTAATAGCTTTCATTTTGCTGGTTCATTTCTGTGGTTGGAAGTTTCAACTTGCATATTTCCCTTAAAAATCTTTTGTATTTACCTGCTGGTTTTTGTTGCTATAACTATAGAAAAGGCAGCTAATTTGTTATACAGTATAGCTGATGTATTTTTTATAGATTTTGTAACACTGTGTGGATTTTACATTTAACTATTCTGACTAGGAATGGAAACAGGTGTCACTGAGGCTGCAAATATTTTCTTACCACTGTTGGTAAAAACTTAAACAAGTAACATACTTTAATACAGGCAACAGAACAAGATGAGATGGGATAAGGGATGGGAGAAGGACACAGTCACAGAAATTATTTGCAATCTCTCTTAAGAAAAAGATCGATAGAAAGAGATGTGGTGATTTAGCAAATAGAGAGTTGGGTCAATTAAACACAGCTACTGACTCTTCATCACTGAGAGGTTTGTAGAGTGATAAAATGTTACATTTTTGGCTAAATGAGAACTCAGCTCTGTCATAAAGCAAAGGTGTGAGTTAGCTGAGGACAGAATTAAACACAGCTACTGACTCTTCATCACTGAGAGGTTTGTAGAGTGATAAAATGTTACATTTTTGGCTAAATGAGAACCCAGCTCTGTCATAAAGCCAAGGTGTGAGTTAGCTGAGGACAGAAGGTGGTGCTCTAACCCAAGGAATTCACTGTGGCCAGAGAAAAAACTAATCCAGTATCTCCTGTGGATTTTACCTTAAAGTTTCAACAGCTCTTCTTCTGTCTTTTTAGGAAGCAAGTTCATGGAAAACTGACATGACTGATCTTATTAAAGTACGAAATTGAAATTTTTACGTGGGCTTCTTTTGTGGGTTTTGGCTTTTCTATGAAATGCTCTAATGCTGAAGGGGTTTTGAGTGTGTTTGCAATGAAACATCACAGCCTGCCTGTGGCACACCTGGATGTTTGTTAAAGGATTGCTCTTGCACAGATCACATTCCTCCTGTCTGGCTCAGTGCCAGCAAATCCCTTGAGGGGATAATGTCAGGAGGAAGCTGCTGTGTCACACTGGCACTGTGGGGGCTGCTGCTACCAGCATTTTTTACAGATTTAACAGATCCAGTTGCCCTTTCATGATCTGAGTCTCACTGCATCATTTTACAATTTATCATGTATCTGTATTTCTTACCTGTCTTACTGAGTTAGTATTTGTCCAAAAATTTCATTTAAAAATGAAAACCTATACAAAACTAATAAATAATTTGGTATATTGTCTTTTAATCACCAGGCCAAAACCAAGGTTCTGGGATCAGAGTGTAGATTCCTGTTTTGTTATGGCAATGTGGCAGTATTGAACATAAACTTTTGTTTAATTATGATTTGACAAAAAGTAGCCTTAAAGCCAAAACTGAATTGTGATCTGTGAGATTTTTCTGTGCATGCAGTTGATGTTTTCATAGTCTGGGCATTTTGGTTTTGGTTTGAGGTGTTTTTTTAATGTACATTTATCACTTTGAAATATTTTTACTGTTTGATGAAGTTTTCATGGGCCCCTGGGTTTTTCCTTAGGAGTGTGAGAAGGAATGTGAGAACTTGTTTCCTGTGTTTGTGTCCCTTTCTTTTGTACTTAGCAGCTAATTTATGCTCGATTTTTATCTCTGGAAAAGGGTTCTGCAAAGTGAGAGTCTTCATTGTTCCTTCTGAAAAGTGAAAATGAGTGAAAGAGGATCAAGGGGCTGCTGTGGGATTTATCTTCTTAAAACTTACAAGTATTGCTCGCTGTTTCTTGGGGGTACATTGATGCCAAACAAGTGCATATATTTAGAGGACTTGGGCTTTTATTAGGCTCTTAATTATATTTAATTGCTGTTACATGGAGAGATTTGCTTCATGTATCTAATTGCCATCTTTTCACATGCTTATTAGCCTCATTAGCATTGCCTCCCATACTTCCCATCCTTTTCCATTTGAGATCTTTTGGATGTCTTTCACTTCTCTAAATAAATTTGCAACATAATGAAGGTCCTTGAGTAATTGAAGTTGCTGATAGTGCACATGGGCAGGATTTCATGTGATGCCACTGATGTGATAACAGATTAATAGGAAATTACAATCTTTGATTAAAAACTAGTGGTTCTGTTTCAATTTTAGACAAAAATTTTTCCTGTTGCGCTTGATCCTCCTGAACATCATCCAGTCAGCAAACCATCCATCCTTCAAAATGTCCAAGTGCCAAAGTCCATCCTGACAGATGCTGAAAGGATTTTGAGAGGAGTGCAGAACAGTAAAAAAGTCCTTGAGGAGAATCTGGAAGCTGTTACTCATGCACAAGATGGAGATGCCTTGTATGCTTTCAGTGACTCCTTGACTACAGACAGGTCAGACCCTGCAATTCAGTGCTTTGGGAGATGGATGTTTGCAAATCTGGGCTTTGAAGAACTTGTGTTCTTCCCTGCAAAAAGGATTTATTGACTCTTGCTAGCAATCATTGTCTGATTCTTGAAATTCAGATGTTTTTCAGCCCTTATGATGTGAACTGATTTTTGTCAGGTACCTAAATCTGATTTATCATCTGGACAAACTGCTCTGCTGCCAGGGCATTTAACTGTTCCCATACCAACCTGCATTAAAAAGAAAATTGAATCCTAATTTAATTATTCAGAGCAGAAGAGACTTCATAAGCCTCTAAATTTACAGAATTTATCACCTCACAACAGATCTTTGGCTTTTGAACTTTTGCTTTGTTAGTTGTGTTAAATAATTCTTACTTGGAGTGTCATAATGGAAATTTTCTACTAAAATCATAGTGGAAATTTTCTATTAAAATCATAATGGAAATGTTCTATAAAAATACAATCTAAACTTGCATTTTCCTGAGGAAGCTAGTTATTCTCTATGTATAAGGGGTTTTTTTTTGAGACATGTTACCTGCCCTCATTATCTTTTAGAGGATGTAGTAATTTGTCACCTGCTTTTTTGTTAAGTTGGAATATTTTTGTTTTCTTTTTTTTTCAGTTGTGATCAAAGTAGAAAGTGACTCATGGCTGCCTCTTATTCCTAAAATATTTGTAATAATGTCAGTACTGACCAGCAGGGAGTGAGGTTTGCAGGTGGCACCATGCAAGAAGAGATTTGGGGTTGGGTCTGGTGCCTTTTGGGGATTGTAGATTTATTGACTCTTGCTAGCAATCATTGTCTGATTCTTGAAATTCAGATGTTTTTCAGCCCTTATGATGTGAACTGATTTTTGTCAGGTGCCTAAATCTGATTTCTGAGGCTTTATCATCTGGACAAACTGCTCTGCTGCCAGGGCATTTAACTGTTCCCATACCAACCAGCATTAAAAAGAAAATTGAATCCTAATTTAATTATTCAGAGCAGAAGAGACTTCATAAGCCTGTAAATTTACAGAATTTATCACCTCACAACAGATCTTTGGCTTTTGAACTTTTGCTTTGTTAGTTGTGTTAAATACTCCTGCTTGGAGTATCATAATGGAAATTTTCTATTAAAATCATAATGAAAATTTTCTATTAAAATCATAGTGGAAATTTTCTATTAAAATCATAATGGCAATTTTCTATAAAAATACAATCTAAACTTGCATTTTCCTGAGGAAGGTAAATATTCTCTATGTATAAGGGTTTTTTTTGAGACATGTTACCTGCCCTCATTATCTTTTAGAGGATGTAGTAATTTGTCACCTGCTTTTTTGTTAAGTTGTAATATTTTTGTTTTGTTGTTTTTTCAGTTCTGATCAAAGTAGAAAGTGACACATGGCTGCCTCTTATTCCTAAAATATTTGTAGTAATGCCAGTATTTACCAGCAGGGAGTGAGGTTTGCAGGTGCCACCATGCAAGAGGAGATTTGGGGTTGGGATTGGTGCCTTTTGGGGAGTGTAGAGGTGCAAAATCTCACTGTCTGTGCTCTCAACTTCTGTTTTTAGACCATTTAAAAGTCACTACTTTCCCAGGAACAAATGTGTGCAATCTGAGAAGCTCTGACCCAAATTGTTCCTTTCTTTTGTTTCAGAGATATCCTGGAAGAGATTCGTATCCGAAGAACTGTGGATGAGTGGATCAAGGCAATCAGTGAGGAAATCCAGGTAGGGCTGGAAAATGAGCTCAGATTTTTGTGAGTTCAGATTTTTGGGTTTTTCCACCTTGCCTTGTTCTTTCATGCCCACAGTAAAGTGATTTACTCACCTCTTGAAAATATGAGCAAGCTGCCTATTATTACCAGCATGCAAAATATATAGTAAAATAAATATAACAAATAAATAACAATAATAAAAATAAATACATAAATAATAAAATATTTTCCTCTGTTTTAAAACTGTAGTTGTGTATTAAAAATCCCTGGTCTCACTTACTGGCTAACATGAAAAACAGGCCCTTTCTCAGAGTTTCAAAGTTATCCACACGTTCTGCTGATAGCCTTGAAGACAAAAATCTCCATTTATTATATTTATGTTCTCTATTTAGGCTGAAATGGCAAAAAGTGATTCAGAACAAGAGAAACGTGATCAAAAAGCCCCAGGGAGCAAGAAAGCCCAAAACCTCAGGGCTGTGAAGACCAAGAAGGAAATTAAAGAGAAAACTGAAAACATCCAAGGAGGCTTGACAAAAAAGCTTCCACCTCCAGCTCAGCCATTGCAGAAGCAGGTGGAAGATAACACAAAGAAACAGAAGTTTAAAACTTACTTTTCTGAAAATGTGCAAAGCAAAGGAAGAAAGGCAGATGTGAGTTGCCAAGCAGTTGGTTTCTTTTCTAGGAAAAAACTGTTCAGCATTGACATGAAAAATGTTGTGTGCAGGTTACTAATTCACAATGAAAGTGATAGCTCTATCCTGCTCCAATTTACATTAATGTAGAGTTGTAAACTAATTTTTTTTTTTTCCTTTTTGGTGTCCATCAGGGAGCTGTAGGTGGGACTGCAATGGTGCAAAATGAAGATTTTCTGTCCCATGTTTATGGCAAACCCATTTACCACGGGCGCCGGAGCACGCTTAAGAAAGGGCCCTACCTAAAATTCAACTCTCCCTCTCCCAAATCTAAACTTGCCAGACCCAAACTGATAGAGACTGTTAGAGGTAAGTGATTCTTTGATGGGAACAAGGTGTTCCTTCTCTTTTTTAATACCAGGAATTCCTTGTGGAAATGAATCTGTTAATTTTAATTCAATATAAATCTTATGCAGTGGATTTTTAGAGAGAGGTGGTCACTGCCTCAGGTTGGTCAGGGCTTAAGAGGCATTTGGAAAATGCTTTTAATTTAATTTTTGGTCAGCCCTGAAGTGGTCAGGCAGTTGGACTAGATGCTTGTTGTAGGTCCTGTCCATTTGAAATAGTTTATTTCTGTTTAAAATCCTCTTTTCAAAACTGAAAAATATCAGAAGTTTTTCAACTTTGCTTAATGGGTCTCTCACTTATTTTAGATTGTCAAATAAATGCTTATTTCTAAATATGATAAATGTATTAGTATGTATTTATTATTGTCCTAGATTTAGTGAGCTGAATTGCTAAAATTAGTCACAAGTTGGTATGTTGAAAAATGAACTTAATTTTTGATAAATGTCACTGGGAGATGTATTTTTTGTGTCATGTTTATCCAGTGATTTTTCATTTAAATATTTAATTTGTTCAGAAATGTATTGAGACTTGAAAACTGAAGAAAATCTGATATTTAATTTCCTGTTTCTAATGCATCAATTGAAATATGAAAATTAAATATATGGGGGTGAAGATTAAAATAGTAAAAGTTGTAATCAGAATCATTGGTTAAGTTCACTAAGTGCAAGTAACTCCTTTTTCTTCATTCAGTTGGAGTTATAAGCAGAGTAGAAATCCTTTCTGTGATAGCTTCTTAAGGTTATTTAATTGATAAAGGTTTTTAGTTGATTACTAATGCATTCTATTCATTAGTTTAGTTGGCAAAGTGTTAGGATAAGAGGATCCTAATTTTCTAACCTATTAAAAATGTGTAAGAATAATTACAAAAGGAGATTATATGATATCTGACATAGGTCAGTGTAGATAAACTTCATCTAGAGTTAGTAATGTTTTAATTTGATCTGTTTTATTTCTTAATTACTTTTTCAAAACTTACCTGATTCTTAATGCAAAAATTAAGAATAATCTTTAACTGGTATTAAAAAAAAACCAGTGTGGATAATTTTACTGGGGAGAAATGACATGAAAAAGGATAAAGATGAAGGGAAAATGTGGAGATGGGAGAGAAGCTTAAAAGGAAGAGGGGGTTAAGGTGGTGGTGGGCACAAAGGAGTTAATAAAATGTACACCCATGGGAAAATATTAACTGGCTCCCTCCATGCTTCTTGCACTTATGCTGTTGCTACCCATGCAGAGAAAATACACTTGATGCAGTCTTAAATGCCATGTTTTAAAATGCTGCCTGGGTTTTTATTACAGCTGTCAAAACATTACATTCTGTGTGAAATATGAGAGATTAACATCAGAAGGCAGCCAGTCACTGAGTGAAATCATGGTTTTAGGCCATTGCAGTGGATGGTGTAAAACATGTCTGTGTTTCTAAAGACAGGCAGTGCTGGGGGTTTTATTATTATTATTACTACTATTATTATTATTACTATTATTATAATATTTTATTTTTTTATTTTAATACTATTGAGTAACCTGGTCTAGTGGAAATTGTCCTTGCCCATGGCAGGGGGATGGAGCTGCTTAATCCTGAAGGTTCCTTCCAACCCAAACCCTTCTGTGATTCTGTGGTTATGATGGACATCACAGTGGCAAGTCCTCAAATTGTACAAGAATCTCTTGTTTGGCCTGACCTGGTCTTTATGGCACTTCCCTTACCTGTGCTCTGGAGCCCAGTCATGATCTGTGAAGAGAAAATGTTATTGGTAGAAAATATTCACAATTCTCAGCACCCTCCTGGAAAATGTGGGTTATAGTCCTGGCAAAAACCTAGAAAACTTTTCAAAGCTCACAATTTTTTAAAAGGTGAGACCTTTTTACATGAAAACTGCCAGCCTTTTGACTTAGGTATTTTGTTTGCCTTCCCTTGAATGTTTTTTCTTTGGTGAAAAATAGTGTATCCTCTGCTATACTCACTTGAAGCATGATATAACACTGGTTTTGACTGTTGGCTCTGCTGTACACCCATAATTTAATTTATTCTGTATACATCTTTTTGAGTGAAATGTGTGCTAGTAAGCACTTAGGGCAGTAATAACAGTGACACAGTGACCACTAAGATTTGCATTGAGAACAGACACTTCTTTAAAAATATTTAATCAGCAGTTCTGCTTTTGCTGAGCCCTAATTGAATTTTCTTCTCTCTTTATTGAGCTCTTGTCTTTTACAGACGGTCATAACCTTTCCAGGAAGGCCAATTTCATCATTCCAGAAACAATATCTTGTAAAGTGGCAGAAAAGAGTGTCCCCCTCCCCAATCTAATTATAACAAATAGATCATTTGATCATTTGAAACCACCAGTTGGAATTCAGTGGTGTCAGTGAAATGAAAGGTTCTGAGCAGTTGCAATGAGCTGCTCCTGTGCTTCAGCTTTTTTCTGTTGGGTGCAAATAGAAATGAAAGGGAAAGCTGGATCAATGCTGCCTTCAATCTTGCAGAACTCCTGTGTGTGACAAACAGCTTCAAAGCTCTTTGCTGGAAAACACAGAGTGAACTCTGGATAGCCTTTTGCCAGAGTGCTTCCCTTCCAGCCATGAAGTCATGCTGCAGAGAAAAACCTGGGTTTGCAACAGTAAAGCCACCATAAAATTTGTTTCTCTATTTAATATCACACTGGAGTTATGGGAAGTTATGGTTTTGTCTCTATCCTGACAGTAAATAAAATAAGACACCTCCTGGTGTTCTTATCTGAGGGAAAATTGGAATTTTTTGCACGTTGTGTATAGGAGCAGCACTCCAGTGAGTGTGTCCTGTTCCAAACTTTCTGATTTTAGCTGAGACTGATGTTTGTTACTGGCATTATTTATCTTTGCCTCTTGGTAAGACTGTTGATCAAACTACTTCATTTTTGTCCTTTCCATGCCAATAAAATGGAAAAATAATCCCTGGTGTTTCACGTGGGTCTCACAAAGACAAAACACTTCAATCATTTTGGGGGCTGCTCTTCTGGAAGAAGCTGTTATGGCAAAGCAAAGTATAAATAATAAAATCAGGAACAGTTCTGTGCTCCTCTATAGGAGGAGTGTAAATAAAATGCACCAAGGTTGAATGAGCACCTCAAAGCACCGAGTTCTTAAAAAAAACAAACAAAGAAGAGGTAATAGAAAAAACACAAACAAAGAAGGAAATAAACAAATCTCTTTGACATTAGGTATGGTGAGTTCTTCCCTTCACAGACCTGCACCCACAGATTCCCTTCCTGGCCTTGATGTACCAGGTGACAAAGGCTTCAAAAGGTTGGAAATCTTTGACCTTGGGTTTGATTGGCTGAAAAATCCAGACTTATTAAATGACTCTATTTTGTTAGAGCAGTCCACTGAGCTTGTTTTAAATTAGTGTTAGAATAAGGATGTTTATTTAATACTGAAATGGCCATCTGGAGAGTCTCTTTTCAGTCATTTTATAACTCTCAACCATGTTCTTTGCAAATAAACTATGGTGACTAATGCTTAGTTTCTTATGGGAAGTTAGGAAGAAAATTCAACTAGCACTTTTATGGGTAAGAGATCATTTCTAAAAAAAAAGCTGGAATTATTTTCTTGCATAATATGAACTGATAAATACATGTAAAACACTGTTTTTTTAAAGCTAAGTTTAATTAAATGTCTAGTTTCTGCCCAGTGCAAATAAACCTTACAGGGAAAAATGAAAAGTTGCAAGCAATTAAAATGAGGTGCTGTGTGTATACAGTACTTAATCATTCTCACTGAGAAAACCTTGTTTTTACAGGTTGGCAGCATTACAGATACTCTGCCAATTTCTGCTTTTACTCAAAAGTTCAAGGCCAAGGGGGACTGTTAGATCATGTGGTATGACCTCTTCTAAATCACAAGCCTCTGAACTGGATCTGTTTATGTTACAGAGTCCAGCCATTTGTCTGACTGCAGAACAGTTTTTTTGCCTAACCTGGGCTTTGCAGAAAGGCACAAGCTCATTATTTAAAACCAGCAGAAATTCTGCTTCTTCCCATAGCAAAATACCTTGTGCTTCAAAAGCAAATGGGACGTTTCAGATTTATTATCTGATTTGTAGTGAGGTTTTGGCTTCAGTTTCCAGCTACTTCACTTTCCAGGTGACTTTTCCTTAAAAAGTGAACAGTGCCTGTTAATGTCTAATCTATTTTAATATTTGCAGAGATACAGAATGAGTGCTGAGTGCAGTGTTATCATCTGTGGATGTTATCATCTATGGAACCTTCTCCTGCTCCATCTCAGCCACTCTGCTGACACATCTGGGGTCACATTTATCCTCTTGACCAGAGCATTGTGTTGTGATTTCTCATTCCATCGCTTACCCACCATGAACACAAACCCTTTTCTAGAGATGCTTCTCTCTGACTTGTGTTTTCTCACTCAGGAGTTATGACTTCTTCTATGGTTTCCAGGCTTACAAACCATAATTTGTACAAAAATATCACTTTATAAGTGAACTGCCTTATCTGCATCTGACAAATTCACATTATCAATCTTTATTTTTCCTATATTTTACAATCATTGACTTTCATTCTTCAATTAATTAGGAGGCTCTTAAATGTGAACAGAGTTAAAAAGTGCTTGTTGCCATGTGTTAACTGGCTGCAGGTACAGGGAGGTGATTATTAGAAACAACAGAGGAGTAAAATGACATTTTTTTGGCTGTAATAAAGGCATGGAGATGGTTATCAGCATGTTTCTTTCCAAATTCATTATCCTAACACCTACAAAATAACAGTAGAAGCACTTCTGCCTGATTGACAATTGTTGACACCTTTTTGGGGGGGAATTTTCAGGCAGTTTTATCCATTTATATTAAAGTTAATAATTTCCCTAATAATATCCATTGTTTGCTGTAAGTTAAGACCTTGCATGATTGCATGGTGAGAAATGCACATTGCAATAAATGCTCTTTGCTTAAGACATTTTTACATATAAATTACTTCTGGCTGGATATTTACAGCACACTTGAAAAGTTGTGACAAAAAAAAACCACCATTTCCATGTTGACAGAAGTCAAGACTTTTGGTTTTTAGCTATGGCTTGATTTTGCAGTAGCACTGAGTTGTTAAAGCAGGAATTTACAGATTATACCTGTTCCTCTGAGTACCTGTCAGTTTTGTGGCTGCATTTCAAACCTAAATTCTGGATTTCTTCTTAGCTGCTAAATCACACATTCAGCTCCAAATTTCAAACTTAAATCATGGATTTCTTCTTAGCTGCTAAATCACACATTTCATTCCAACTTACTGCTGTTCTTTGGTCCTTTTCATGTTTCTGTGCCTTTATCTGCTAGATACAACTTAAAAATTGCAATTTTAACTCCTTCATTGCTGCCAATGCCAAGACATCCATCTATCTATCTATCTATCTATCTATCTATCTATCTATCTATCTATCTGTAGCACTTTCAGGTTCTGCCCTTTGGGACTCCCTCCCTCATTCCCTCCATCCCACAGCAGAAATTTGCAGTGGGTTCAGTATGAAGGCTTGGCTCAGTGAAAAAATACATTTATTCATAGAGTGTTGAATAGGATAAATAATTATATATATATATAAAATATATATTTATTATTATATATATTTATTCAGAGTGCTGTCACTGGGTTTGTGCACGCTTTGTGACCTTTCCAGTTTGTGTGCTCTTGTTTCAGGCACAAAGGTGAGGTCAGCAAGGACCCAGACCTACTTTCACACTCAGAAGGTCATCAGCAGCCCCAAGAAGAAGAATCCTGTGTTGGTCCCTGCCCAGCAGAGCCAGTTCCTCTTCAGCCCCAGCCAGGATGTCCCTGCTGCCCCTGGTCACCTGGAAGGCCACCTCATCCCCATGGCTATTCCTCTAGGTAGGAGAAAATACCCTGGAGCAGATTCTGTGCAGGTTAATCACTGCTATTTCATGAAAATGTAACTTTTATCTTCTTAAATCAGTGGTTTGAGGCTTGGTATTAGATGATCTCTAAGATCCCTTCCAGCCCAAACTATTCCATGAGATTTGTACCTGCTCTTCTCATAGGAAATCTGAGGGCTCAGTTGAAAATGTTCTGGTTTTCCTCATCCTTCATGCTGGATGTCTGGTGACACCTTGACAGAGCATTTACTTGTTTAACTGTACCTAATTTGATTTATTTTGGTTTTAGGCCTCATGTTCTTGCTTTCAGTTTGGTATCCAAAGCAGGAACTGAATCACTCACCCTTGGATTCAACTTTTGCAATGACTTCAGCCCAACAATTTCAGTAGGACTGTGCCAAGCACAGTAAATTCCTTCTCATGACTTCTGGATTTTTAGACTTTCAATAGAACCTTTATACAGGGCGTGTTTTGAGAAGGATTAGTATTATATAGGCATTGAAATAAGGTAATTATTTTTATAAAAGGCTGTCTCAGACAAAAATATTTAGGTTGTTATAATAAGTGTACTTTGGGTGTGATGCTCTGTAGTTTTTGAATGGCAAACACAATTCTTGTTTTCAGCAGTAGGTGTCACCAGAGTCAAGAAAAATGAATAATTTTAAAAACAGATAATGTTGAGTTGAAAATTTCTGCTGGGAAAGCTTAAAATTAGCTGGTGAATTACTGTAGTTTAGTTAATGTTAATAGGGAGCTTTTTAATTGCTCTGTAATTGCGCACAGAATCTAGAAACACACAGAATATAATTTTAATTAATTTATTAATTTACTGCCTTTGGAGATGGATAGATAAAGTTTTAATTGTTTTTCAACTGTCTTTAGGTCAAACCCAAAGCAGCAACACATCAGTGCAGCCTGCTGGAGTGATCATAGATAAACCACACCCTGTCACAGTTACAACCTCTCTTCCTCCAGTGTCACCAAAGCCTCCTGTAGAGGTAAAAAAACCAAATATTGCTGTGATAGAGATGAAATCAGAGAAAAAGGAGCCTCCTCAGCTCTCTGTGCAGGTACATGTCAACAGTGATGATGATTTGTTTGTTTATTTGAATGAGTGCTATCTATAGGCAGCCTGATCCATCAGTAACTTGAACATCAGTAGATGGTTTCCAATAAGAATTAGAAAAATATGGAATGGAGAAACCAAGCAGCTCTCATGCTATAGTAATATATTTATTCATATTTTAACAATTATCTTTATTATCTGGCCAAAATAGAAAACTATTTCTTCCCTAAGTCACCTATGCAGGGCATTTGTAAAATTTTTGTCACATTTTCTTTTTTTATAATGAGATTTTTGAGCCAGAACAAACTTGGAATAAAAGAAGTATAAATATAAATGTCAGTTTTCTTGGATGATTGCTTTGGCCTTTAAGATTTCTGTTTCAAGCATGATTGTCAACCCAAGATTTCACTCCTGATTAATCCACCCTTGCAGTCTTTACCTCGTGGGTTGGGGTTTGTTTTCATTTTTCACATGAGTCTGTTGTCAAGGAAGTGAATGTTTCTTCCATGTTCATTGTTTTGGATTCCAATTGTTGAGGCTGCACCCACTCCCCCACACACCTTTCAGACACAAATGATTCATGGAGCTCAGAGTTAAACACAGGTTGGGTGTTCTGTGCTTTGTTCCCTTGCTGTGTCACTTCATCCCACTCACCTGCATTTTGCTGTTATTTCACACAGTTCTTCAATATTTTTGATGATTTTTCTTTTCCCAAAGGAATGAAGCATTGAAATCTTTGTTCTTAACAGAAATACAACACATTTTAATGCTGTAATGGGCATGCCTTGATTACAAACTATATTTTAATCTTCTAAACTAATTGCACATCCAACACACCTCTGCTCTGAGTATTTTAGGTAATTAAAATTACAGATACATTCCCCTTCTGTTCCATGCAAGACAAAATGTGAGGGGATTAGAGAGCAGGAGAAATCAGATACTGCAAGAGAAGAGGTGACTATTTCTGGTGTTAGTTTGTGTCATTACAGTAATTTGATTTTCAGAACCAAGTTGATATCAGATACAGGCATGAGAAAAGGAGAACAGTGAATTTTAGTGGCTCAACAGCAGGTGGAAGAAAAACAATCTAAAAAGTTCCATGATAATATATAGATTTTTATATTGATGCTTTTTTTTTTTTTTATGCCCTAGGTGTTACCAAGTGTTGATATTGACAGTGTTTCAAGTACCAGGAATGTAAGTCCTGTTCCTCCAAGCTCTGAGCCTGTGCTCCCTCCTGTCACTGCTGTAATACAGGTACTGGTTGTCTGGGGATTCAGACTTACTCAAAAGGAAAATATGTTAAATTGCTGCAAAGTTCTCATTGTCTTTCTTTAGTTAGAGAAATGAGACAGTTCTAGGAAAAATGGAATAATTACTCTAAAGAATTTATAGTACAAGGTATTTGTTTAAGAAAATGAAAAATTGTAGAAAGACACTCTTCTGCCAAGATGAAGTGATCACCATGGTAAAACTCTAAGAAAAACAGTGTTCCTGTGTCCTGTAAAGAATTATAATCCCTGTTGGCCCATGCCTGGCTTGTTTTTGCTGGCTTGAGTGCTCTGAGGATGTTCCTCATCCCTCCCTCTGCTGCTTGGCTCTCCTGGAGTGCTCAGTGGTGTGGGCACTGAGCCCAGCAGCCTGTGGTGTTGCAGTGGCCACTCTGTTCTCTTTCCCTACAACTTTTCAGAAGTGTTTTTAATCTTGATCTGAGCAGCAAGGAAGGTTTTGTGCAGCTCGAGGGTAACTGCTGTGTGCTGAGTGATAAGGACAGAGTGTGTGAAGGCTTGGTGATTATTTTTGTGTGGTTATTGTACATTCCATTTCCCTGACTTCAGGAGTTAGGTCCTCCAGAGTCCTGAGATCCAGGTATTCACTGAATCAGACAGAGATTGTGGACTAAAATAGTGATTTGTATTTAAAATTCTATCACTCTATCCCAGCAAGTGAGAGATGGAGCTCCTCTCCTATGAGGAAAGGCTGAGAGAATTGGGATTGTTCAGCCTGGAGAGGAAAAGGCTTTGGGGTGACCTCATTGCAGCCTTCCAGTACCTGAAGGGACCCTACAAAAAAGAGAGAGACTATTTACAGGAGTGAGGACAAGGGGGAATGGTTTCAAACTGACAGAGAGAAGGTTTAGATTGGATATTGGGAAAAATATCTTTGATTGTGAGGCTGCTGAGGCCCTGGCACAGAAGCTGTGGCTGCCCCTGGGTCCCTGGAATTGTTCCAGGCCAGGTTGAACAGGGCTTGGAGCAGCCTGGGATAGTGGAAGGTGTGATTTAGTTGATTATTGTCATGAAGGTTTTCTGCATTTGCACCCCCCAAGATGAAACCTAACAACTGCAATCTGTCTTTGTAAGACTCCAGAAGAAATACACAGTGAGGAGGAGGAGGAGGACACAAAGCTTCCAGGAGCTAACTTCATTGATGTCACTGATGTCACACAGGTAACCCCATTGCAAATCTGTCTTTTCCTTTTATTGTTTTTATATTTGCTTTATATTGTTCTGTCAAAACTGGAGACACAATGTAAAGGAACTATTTTGCTTTCCTAGCAGCTTTAAAAGTTCACTTTGTGAGCAATACTGAACTGTTTACAGTGTTATAGAGGATATTAGAAATTACTGTGTGTTGGTGACTACAGAAACTTTTGAAAAATTAGAGTTAAAAGCTAAAATTAGCTTTTATTTGGCTATGTTAGAATCCACTAGAAATGCAAGTATTTCTCTAAAACCAGCAGTGATTATAGCACTTAGAGTTTACAATTTAAAATTCTGCATTAAATGAATGTAGTGAGAGGCTGAGAGAACTGGGGTTCTTCATCCTGGAGAAGAAAAGGTTCTGGGGAGACCTTGGAGCACCTAAAGGGGCTCCAGGAGAGCTGGAGAGGGACTTGGGACAAGGACTGGAGTGACAGGACAAGGGGGAATGGCTTCAAAGTGATGGAGGACAGGGTGAGCATTTGATCCTAAGAAGAAATTCTTGACAGTATTGTTGTTTCTGGTTTATAGTAACAGGTTTATTTGAGATTCTCTTTCACAGTTTAATTTTTTCAGGTTTTCCTTGGTTAGCTGACCTCTTTTTGGAGAAACAAAGGTTGGTGAACCAGCCTGTATTTCATTTTACTGAACAAAACTCACTGTGTGTAATCAAAATTTCCCCAAAATTTATTCTTTTTACTTCTATATCTCCCTGATCCCAGGATTAGCGTGTACATCAAATATTAACCCTAGTGCTTGCAGATAGTTTTATTTTTAAAATGAGTTAATCATTTAACATTATCAGCTCATTAAAACAGCCCTAATTTGATAGTTTGCCTATCAAAAGTGTGTAAATGCTTTATTCATTTATAATTTCAAAATTACCTTATATTACTGGAGGGGAGGAGTTAAATCTCTGTGGACATTGTTCTTCTGTTAGCACAAGAAAAAAGCTTTAAAGAAATCATTTTAGGAACTATCAAAAAATGCTGCAATGTTAAATTTTTTATTATGTGAATAATAGTTACTCATCTTTTTTTTTTTTTTTCTTTTTTTTTTTTTTTTCCCTGGATTGCTTTTATCTTTTAGTTTTGGCAATGGGATATATTTTAACCACAATACCAAAATTGTTCCAAGTGAAACATATGTTTGGCCTATGACCACACAGACAATGTTCTTAAAAATGTGCAAGGCAAACACAATGGGGGAGCATAAAATCAGTCTCTGGAGTGGCAGGGGTATTTAAGACATCAAAAGAAAGCAAAGTTATTGTTATAAAAGAGTCTTCAGATTCATGAAAGTATGTGCATAAAATGCTATACAAAAAAATAGCTTTTATTGTCTTCCCCCCACTCTCCTTATATTATGAAAGCTTAATTCTGTTAGGACTGAGCAGGATAAGGATTTGTGTGAAATCTCTTCCTTTTTTGTTTGTTTCTGTTTCCTTTTTCTGTGTTTATGTTCCCTGGCAGTGTTCCAGGCCAGGTTGGGCAGGCTTGGGGCAGCCTGGTCTGGTGGAAATGTCCCTGCCCATGGCAGGGGTTTGGGACAAAATGTCCTGGAGGTCCTTTCCCACCCAAACCATGCTGGGATTATTTCAGAGTGAGAACCTTGCTCAGCTCTCAGATTTATTGAGTCTGCTCTCAAATTCTTACCAGCAGCCACATCCTGCAGTTCCTTCAGCAAACTCCCTGGGATTTCACATTAAATGCACTTTTTGCTCTCTCTGAATATGCTCTAATTGCAAGGTAGGGGATTTTTTTCTCAGAGTTTTTGCTTCCAATTTGAATGCCACAGCAAAATATGAAACCTGCAGAGCTCAGGTATAAATATAAATGTATTTTCCTCAAGCCTCATTTCCCATTGATGCTCTTGGGCAGGACATTGATATTTTTACACTTCACTCTTCAGACAAAAGCTCACAGGTGACACCTGCAAAGCAGCCTGACCTTGCTCCTGAGAATTCCTGTAGAAATCCATCAAGAGGAAATCCATGGCTTAAGTTTCAGGAGTCTTTAATAAAACTCTGCATGTACATGTTTGGTAATGGAACAAAACTAATCTATATCATCTAATAATTTCAAACTTTTTTTTAATTATCTGAATATAATTTAGGAAATAGAATTTTGGCTTGATACTTTATAATAAAGTACAGTGATTAATATTCCAATCATATCTGAAAGACTTTCTAATTTATGCCATATTTTGATTGGGGGTTGTGATAGATATTTTCAACAGTCCCCAGGGAAGCAAAATGCAGAATTGAGTGCAGAGTATTCAGGATTGCTCTACAAGTTTTGATATATGTTCAAGTTCAATCTGTATAATTAAATACTGACTATTACATTATTTTTTTATTTCAGCAGAGATAATATATCACCCCCAAATGAATATGATTTTGTGCATTATTATGGATTTGTGTGCTATAAAATATAAAATATTTTAGAAATGCAGCAGAGCTGCAAAAGTTTGTCAGAGTTACTAAATAGATGGAAGATGTATTGTATGTACTTGCTTTATTTAATCCAGATGTTTGTATTTTGCATACTTTCAGAGGTATTAAATAGGCAACATCAAAGAAAATTTATGGAGTAATGCAGGCAGAGGAAAATACATAATGAAATGCTGGACAAAGACATCTCTACATTTGCTGTCAGAGTGAATTACTGTTCTCAGCACACGTATCCCAACAGCATGAGCTGCTGAGCAGCTTGCAAGGCACCCAGGGCCTTCTGACTTAACTTCTCTGCTCATTCCTATGCCTAAAATGGTTTAAAAATCTTTGTTTAGCACCCAAATACACATATTCTGCTTTTCTCCCTGCTTTGAAGATTATCACTATTTAAAGATCCAGAAAGACCCAGCAGTTCTTTGTATAATTCCCATCAGGGACCTCTCTGACTCTGCAGTTTTAAAATATGTTAAAGCAGGAAAAGTGTTAATGCTGAGGTGGGAAGGAGACAGGAAAATGTTACTTTTTTTCCCCCTTTCTCTGTTCTTTCTCTTTTTTCTTTTTTAGTTTTTCCTTTTTCACTTTTTCACTTTTTTTCTTTCTTTTTCATAAATAATATGTAGCATTGAATCTTTTTATTTTATGGGTTGAAAGTAAGTTTAATTTATATAAGGGAAAAGGAGACTTTTTTCTCCTTTCACTGTGTTGGAGATTAATCTTAGTAAATATAGATTTACAGTCAATTTTATGCACCATCACATATTTCTCACTGGTAAATCAGGGCTCAGCTCCCCATCTCTTTCATTTGACATGCCAAATTTTCTTTTTAGAGAGTCATGTTACTATTAGAGACATTTGTTTTTAATATTAGAAGTGGAAGGTTGCAGGTTCCCATTCATCAGGAGGCATTTCTGTATGATGGCTCAGTGGCTGCTTTTTGGGAGTTGGAAAAGGGGAAAAGGAGGGAGGCATCTCTGGGAAAACCCAAATATTTTAACTCACCAAGTCATTGCTCTAACTTTTTAGGAATAGAACTTTAACATTAAAATCAAGACATCTGTGAGGGTTGTCTGAATTATTGCCCAGAAATACCTTCTACCTTCAGTTAATGGAAGTGTAAACACACATGTGACATATATGTAAACTATTTTCTAGTTTGCAGTACTGGCAAGTTCATTAGAGATTTGATTGACTACATGCTCATTAACTTTTGTGAATTTGTCTTTTCAGACTGGAGACTTTAAAGAACAAGTTTGATTTATTTTAAGAAAAACAATCAAAACACCAAAACCCAACCCAAACAAACAAAAAACCCTAATCCAACAAGTAACTGTAGAATGTTTCCTAAAGTTTTTGGTTTAGAGGAGGAACATTTCTGGTGTGACATTAAAGAAACCTGACATAGGTCACAAGTAAATTTTTCAAGTATTAGCATTGCCACTGGCTCCCTGCCCTGTGCAGCACAGGCAGGAAATATGAGCCAAATCATGTTTTACTGAGCAGTTCCTATGGCTTTATACCTCTACAGATTTATGATTTGCTAAGCTTAGAGTTGTATCAATTAACTGCAACACACTGAGGAGGGAGAATGTGGTTTGTGTGCTGTCCTGCATCCACAAATGTTCCTTAAAGCAAAAAACCTGACAGCTACCTCAATGACACTGCCTTCCAGAAATGTACCATAACTTAATTTACTGCTTATTTATTAGGATCAGGAAGAGGAGAAGGATGAAATTCCAGAATTCCTTGAGCCTGTTGTGGAGCTTAATGGCCAGTTTAAAGCTGCCTCACTACCACACAATAGTCCTTTGTTTCCTCCTGTGCCTTCTGCTCCTCAGCAGCCTGCTGATATTTTAGATGAACTGATTCGAGAGAGAGAAACTATAGAAAACAAGTTGGTAAATTGGTGAGTTTCATTTTAACAAAGTGGCAAAGAATATATATGGAAGAAGGAATGATTCCCTAATTAACCTTCCCCTTTTTCTCACCTCCATTCCCTTATCCATTTTCCTTTCAGCTGCCTTGCATTTTATGTCAGGAATGCTCTTTTGTGTGCTTTTAGGTGTCTTGGTGTTTGCTGATACTTAAATGGGTTTTATTCTGCCAGGGTGGAACAAGAAATAATGGCAAAAATCATCAGTGAGATGTGCCCAGCTCAGGCAGAAGCAGTGCCCAGTGTTAGCAGCTCCATAAAGAGTGAAGACAGTGAGCCTGTGACCCTTGGCATTGGTAAGTAGGAATTACTGTTCTCTGCAGATGGATTAGCTCCATTTTTGGCTAATTTTAACAAGCTGTGTAGGTGGCTGTTGCCTCAGCCTAAAGGTGGATAATCCTGAACCTGTGAAAGTGTGAAAAGCTGCAGTGCACACCTGAATTTATGTGGAGACGCAGCCAGTGTAACAAGGCCACTGAAATAAATTATAGAAAATAAAAAGAATACTTAGAATAACGGCACTGCACAAATCACCTTCTGTTATTGGCCACCTAAATCACATTTGGCATTTTACTGAGCCTGTAATGTTTGTTTGCCTTTCTTTTTTTAATAGATATGTCAAAAATTCCTTCTCTTATGAATGTGTGAGAATGCAGAGAAAAGCATTTCTCCTGTGATGTCACTGTCCTTTAGCTGTTGCCTTCTTTTATGCTCCTGATTTGTTTCTCTGCTGTTATTTATCTGGAAGGTTAAAAAAAGTCACTTTTTGCAAAGGAATGTTTGAAATTCCATAGAGAGTGAGTGGCTGCAGTACAATACATGGATTTTAGGAAATGAGACCTGGCTGTGTGCTTCACATCCCTTTATTTTCAGCTGAAGTTGCAGGTGGTGGAGGATTCCAGCTCTTTGTCAATGCTGGTGTGCCTGTGGACTCAGAAATGATAAATAACTTTGTAAAGGAAGCTCTCAGTGAAACCATTGCAACCATGCTGGGTGACAGCCAGGCTCAGAGAGCAGCTCCTGATCCTCTTCCTCCCTGCACCACCTCAATGATGGTAAGTCTGTTTTATTCAAGCTTTTCTGCTGAAGTTCTGCTGGATTTGCTGCTTAATTTCATGTTGTTGAATGATAGCTCATGTTATTTTCAACCAAAAATAGTCATTCTGCTTTCTTGCAAACAAATGAGAGATGAAAAAAAATTAATTTCCTCATGTAATAAGGAATGGAAGCTGAGAGCAATATTATTTTTGGTCTTATGGGCTTGCAGCCATTCTTTAAGATCTGTTAAAATGACTATTAATTCTTTCTGAGTTTTGACTTCAGTAGTTTTGAATAAATGCTTAATTGATGAGTAGAGCTTCCTGTAATACAGGATAATTTCCTGTGTTCCCTTTGATAATCAAATGACAGCTGGCTCTTCCTTTGATAACAACATGACTGTGCTGCAATCTGCTGTTGTGTAATGACTTTGGGATGCTTGTGGAAATTGCTGTGCTTAGAAATCCAGCTATGGAAGGCTTTGTTGAAAGTGGGATCAGTCATTCTGTTCTGCTGCAGTGCAGTTAGCCTGAAACATCTCCCCCTGCCTGCTGCAAGGGCCAAAGAGGTGATTTTATAGGAAAAAGTAAAGGTTTCACTGCTGAGGGCTCAACCTCAGCCCCCCAGCATCTCTTCCACTCCATCACAGATTGAGGAGGGCCTGATGTTCACCTCAGCTTGTTCTTCTGATGCTCAGAAACCTCTTCTGTGATCCATTCTTCATTTACTGGTCTCCCTTTGGTTTCTCTATCAGCTTAAACTGAAATCTCCTTCAGCTGAAGTGGTTGGGTGTTCCTTGCTATATGTATTTGTGCACTTGAGATGAGTTTTCTCCTCTTTGGCCTTTTTTTGATTAGCCTAAAGAAAGCAATCATCCATTTTTTGACTCTTGCTGTTGGGTAGCACTTTGATGTTTCCCAGTTTAGATCTCAAGCACAGGTAATACTAAAATGCTAATTCACATTTTTAATAATAATGTGTTCTCCAAGATGGGGTTTCCTCAATGCCCTGAGCTGTAGTAGTGATTCTCTCCTGCCTTTATTTGAATCCTAGATAGCTAATTATGTTTTTTAAAGCCTTTCCACATTTTTTAGCATGATAGCACAAGTTAAAGGATAGCTAGCAAAGTTTTTGAATTCTTCTTTCCCCATTTGTACTCAGCTCATAGCAGAAGTTCTGGAATATGTAGTTCATGCATTCTTGTTTTCTCATTTCCCACTGTGAATTTTCCTATCTAGAACTGAATTTCAGCAGTTACTGAGTTCTTTGGTGCTCAGGATGTCACACAGTTGGGTGTGAGCTGCCAAATGTTCCTGCAGGTTCCACTTCCCATGAGACATTTTAATAAAAATCATCAGCCTGAGGACATAACCTTCAGAAACTAGCCTGGAAGTCTTCCTGTAGCTTCACTGCCTTGTTTTCTTCATGAAATGTCAGAAAACAAGGCTGAGAAAAACCTTCAAAGGTCCAGCATATTCCTCCACAGCAGGCCAAACAAGAGCCATCATATTTGCTTGTCAGATTTATGTAATTGCTGTCATCTTTTTAAGGAACATCCCAATTCTCTTTGTGTTTCTTTTAGTGCTTTGCTGTCTTGGTTATTGCTTTGTTTGTAATCTTCTTTTAGCTGATTCTTCTTACCATAAAATCATCATAATGACTCAGTTTTATCCTTGTAATGAAATATTTTCTTAACATTGTCTCAAGTGCTTTATTAAAATCCATATAATAATAGAATTCATATTTAAACTGGACATTAGGAATCATTTCTTTACCAAGAGGGTGGTTAAACATGGCATAGGCTTCCTGGAGAGGTGGTTGGTACCATTAAATGTTGGTTTTTGGGGTTTTTTTGCCCCTGTTAAGGTTGGGATTGAAAGCACTTGAGATGATATTTTGTGTTCAGACTCAAATGTTTATTATTTCTTATTTATATTACAGTCTTACAAGTTGTGAGTTCTACAGCATTCTACTAACAAGCTACAAAATGGCTCACTGTCTTTTTTTACAAGGTCTTTTAAGGCTAAACTGTCTAATTAAGAAATGACACCTCAATTATTTTCACCTTTAACTCAATAACTTATCACCTGAAGTCTGCAATGTGGACTTTTCTAATTTATCTAATCTAATTACAAAATACCATCCAAACCCATGAAGAAGGTGAAGAAGAACATCTAGCCACTGCCTTAAAACTTCTATCTTGCTTTTTACATTTTGCTATATTCTAAAACTTTAAACTCTTAAGTTTTCCACCATGTGATATTACACACTTTTATTCAAACTACACACCCATAATCCCAGTGCTATCAATCAATTTTGGAAGTTTTCTCCATGACTTCAGGTCAAATATAGTATTTTCTTGTGGGTCTGTGCCTTTTAGCACAGGAAGTTTAAAATTCTCAGTATCCAGGGTATCCCAAACCTGTCAGTATTTCAGAGGCATTTGGACAATGCCTTTAACAACAAATTCCAGCTTTTGGTCATCCCTGAATTGGTCAGGCAGTTGAACTGGACAATGATTGTAGTTCCAGTTTAGATAGTCTGTTCTGTTCTATACACGATTTCCCAATTTATTCATTTTAATGCTTAATTCACTGGTTTTAATTAATTTTGTGCTGGTGCAGCGTCCTGGAGGAGTCAGATCCATGGAGGCTGCAGCTGTTGCTGTTCCCTCTCTTCCCCAGCTCTCTCTGGGGCTCCTGGGAAAGCAGGAATTCTGCACTGAGATCATAATTGTGGTTATGATTTTTCTTCCCCTCAGGAGGCTCCTGTGCCTACTCCAGTGCCAACACCCCAGGCCACACCACCACCAACACCACCTTCAGAAAAAGAATTGCCTCAGGTCACAACTCCAGATTCATCTCCATCTCCTCCAGAGATGAGTGGGGATGTTCATGAACATGAAAAAATTAAAGAAACAGGTATTGAAAATAATAATTGAAGTTTAGAAGTAGCAAATATGCTTTAATCTACTGCCTTTAATTTTCTTCTTCAAAGAAGTGTTATCTCTCAAGATAAATATTCTTGAGGCTATAATTCAAGTGGAAACTCATGTTCTACAAAAATTTATGGGCTAATTTTATATAGAAAGCAAACATCTTTTATTTGCTAACAGTTCTATTTTGAAAATTAATGCACATTTCTATGGTCTGTGTGATTTCCACCCCTCCCAACCCCTCCACAATTTCTCACATCAGAAAAATAGCTGTCTTTTGCTCCTTCCTGTCCTTGTAATGTTAATTTAATCAAATGTGCACTCTTCAAGTAAAGCAGCTTGATTTTTTAAAATGCAGAGCAGTCTCCCTTGAGGAAGAAATTGAGGTTTTATTCCAACTTCTTCAGGTGCCAGCACTGTACTTAAAAGCAGCAATTCTTAATTTAGTCTTTCTAACTATCAAAAAAGGTATCACAAAAACTGCAAGTGCTTGGTAGAACTGACTCTCTCTGTCTGATGTACATTTCCTGCTTTCCTTTCAGATCTGAAATTTGGCTTCCCACGTGCAGGAGTTGAGATTGCAGCTGCCATGGGCCGTGTGGTCACCCCTGTGGTCACCCCTGTGGTCACCCCTGTCACCACACCTTCCCCAGTGGCCACACCAAGCCCTCCTGTCCCAGAATGTGGCACCCAGGCTGGAAAAGGGGAAAGTCCAAAGCTTCCAAACCCGTGGGATGGTGCAGAACTTCCTCTGGAAGAAGAGAACCCCAGTCCTGTCCCTGAAGAACCATTCTGTCCTGGGACTGTGTGAGTTCAACAGGCTGCAAAATTTCCTCATTTCTTAAAAACTGAAATATGTATATCCTCTATACAGATATGCTCAAAAAGTCAGGAAGAAATGCATTTGAGATAAGGCAGGATTGGGTTTTCATTTTTTTTAATTGCTTGAAGGGCACTTTAGAGAAAAATCTGAAATCAGGGCCTTTCTCAGGGTTTATCAGCCCTTATTCATTGCCCTTAGTAAAGCTGGATTGCTACACCTGGCAGTAACACATAGAGTGACAATGAAATCTTGTGTTATTAGCATTTAAATTTTTGTGTTACCTCCTGGGGAATACACATGGTAATTTTTAGTTATAACCAGAAACTCACAGATAAAGTTATTTAAGTATGTTAACTCTTGAACTATTCTGTAAAATGCTGTGATCTCATTGGAAAAAATAGTTCTAAATTAGTTTCTTTTCAGAATTAGTTCTTTTCAGTAAAGACCTAGGATTGGTTTATTTTCAGTATTGAATTCAGATGTTGGTCTGCACTGTTGGGTGTGTTCTGGTGCATTCACAGTGCCCGTTCTGTCCTTGCAGGGAGATGTCAGTGGCCAATGATGAGGAACCAGAGGCTTTGGTGTTCCCATCCCAGCAGCTGCCAGAGAGGCCCTTGGAGCCCCTGCCCTGCCCTGCCCAGGTTCCATCCCCTGTGCCCACAGTGAGCTCTGGGGTGTCCAGCCAGGAGAGCAGCCTCACCCCCACGGGGACTGAGACCACAGACAGACCCCTCTCAGAAGGGGAGGTGCTCTTCCCCTATGGACAGCCCCTGCCTGCTGCAGGTAACCAGCTGTGGAAATCAGAATTGGAATTATTGCTTATTCCTATAAAGCTGCAAGCATTAACTTGCAGTTTGTGAAAATTAACAAGGCTTTGTTGTTCTTTTTCCCGTCACCGAACAAAATGCTGCTGTTTATTAAAGAAAAAAAATATTCAATCTGCTCTTTTGTCATGAGATCAACTTGGAAAATAATTGGGAGTTGTCTTGCTTAAGTACCATGTGGTGCTGAGCTGTTATTGTGTAAGAAATAGGAAAAGAAATATGAAAATATGTCTTTATAATAGACATCCAGCAGTAGGAATTTCCAAATTTACTTAAGCACAGTGTTGCACTTAAAGAATGCGGCTTGGGTTTTCTGTCATGTAATTTGAATGTTTTTAATAGTTGTAACATAAAATATTTTTCAGCCTTAGCAGAAGGAGGATTATCTCTTCCAAACCTGGCTGAGAGCTTATCCAGTACTCTCCGAGATGCCAATGAAATGGTAAGGAACTCTTTCATAAAAATCAGAGATAATGTGGGTTCCACCTTGGCCATCCTGCTGGATTGGATGTGCTTTAAACATTTTCACTCACCAACTTTTTTAATTCATACTCACAAAGAGTGTTAGAATTTCAGAACACCAAAGGGAAAAAACCACATTATGCAAACTAATTTATGTTTTAAAAAAGTTGGATAATTCATATACTTCTGTAGGTGAGAGATAGCTATTATGCACTTTCATTTCTTTATTGTGTCTAGTTTTAAGGCATCTTAAGCAGAATAGAACATTGCTATGCTCTGAGCTGTTGCAGCTTTGAGCCATCTTTTAATTGCTTGCATGATTAAATTATTAAAGTGGGTTAGCTGAGGCTGGAGTTGGTTAAAGCTGCTTAATACATGAGAATAGTTTCTTATCCATTGTCTGCTGCAGTCCATGGTTCTGGAAGCCTCCCAAGTCAAGATATTCTCCATTCCCCTTCTCTTTGGTATTCCTCAAATGCCTGGACTTTCCCTCTCTGACTTTGTGTAAAGCCTCTTGGTGAGATGTCACTGTGACATAAATTCTGGGAGACATGATGGAGAAGAGAAAGCTCTGGGGGGACCTTACCAATGGATAAATATGTGGTGGAAAGAAGTAACAAAGAAAGAGCCAGTGAAATGTGGGAGGGAGTTGGACACAGGATGAAATTCAGGAGATTTGGTTTAAACATAGATGTTTTTACTGTGGAATGGCCAAGCACTGAAAGAAGGGCTGCCTTGGGCAGCTGGGTTGGGATAGACAACCTCCAGAGGTCTTTTCCAAGCTCCACAAGGCAAGTTTAATGTCCTGGAGCAGGAGTCCCCTTCTTCTGGCCTAGCCTTCCTACCCAGAGCTTCCCATGAACATCCATGATTCCAGTCACAGCCTCAGAGAACATCCTCAGCTGGAAGGGACCCACAAGAATGATCAAGTCCCAACTCCTGGCTCTGCACAGAACCCCCCCAAAACAACCACCACAGTTGTGAGGCTGCCTTGGACTGACAGATCTTCAGGTGTCTTCTCTGTCAGCCACACTTCCCCCTAAAATCTGGGTTTAAAACTCTGATAACAGATGAACCTAAATTGAAGTTCTCTTCATCAAAGGAACATTTGCTTGCTGAGATGTTCTTCCCTCTCTTCATCAAAGGAACATTTGCTTGCTGAGATGTTCTTCCCTCTCTTTGTCAGCTGTATTTCTCCTCCTTCTTCTATTTCTTCCTTTTTCTAGTATTTCTCCTCCTTCTAGTATTTCTCCTCTTAGTATTTCTCCATTGTCAATCCAGTCTGTTTGAAGAAGGTAAATCCTTGCTGGTGAGAGCAGCTCTGCAGCCAGATTGTTGCTAGCAAGGGATGTGTGAGGATTTCACTGTTTCCCTGATCTGAAGGGCTTTGTTCCTCTTTAAGTGTTGCAGTCTTTTGTATCAAATAAAGAATGTGCATGTCTGTGGGTAAAAGGAACCAGTGTGTCATCTGTTTGCTTATTTTTAAAGGCTTGAATTTTCATGACATAATTTTTTAGTGTGGAAACTTACTGTTAAAAAAAGCTTAGCTGTGAACTAAAGTAAGAATGATTCAAATTCTACCAAAAACCAGTTTTGGAGCATATATTATGTGGATTTTTCTGTTTGTTTTTTTGTTCTAGGATTATGATCCTCCAAGTGAAGGGCAGGTTGTGAGGAGAATGGGTAAAGGCTGTCACAGGGATCCTGTCCTGGCTCTTTTAACCAAATTAAATCAAGCACCTGTTTATGTACAAGAAAGAACAGAGCACTCAGAGGTAACTTACAGTCCTTGGCTTTCCAGTACAGTAGTTTTGATGTGATTCTTTCCTACTCAAAAGTAGATAAAATATCCCAAATTTATCCTTGCTGTTGGCTGTAGAACAGCTTCATACACTTCATCCCCTGCTGCAAGTGATCCCACTTCTGTTGGCTTCATTCTTGTGTAAAACCCTTAAAAACCACTGAAATCTCAGTGTTATAAACAAACTGTACATCCTGTGTACCTCGTTTTCTAGATGTGGGACTGTCCCCATGTCCCAGGTTTGTCCTGTCATGTCACTTGGAGTGCCAGGGAATTTTCTGTCACTTCAGCAATAAAGGTGGAATGTTTATCAGTACAAATACACTGCATGTAACAGCCACAGGAGTGTTTTAGGGAGCTGTGAAGAACAACTCAGCAAGTGTTTACATGTACTTTGCACATGCTGTTGATACTGATCTTGGAACAAAACCTCAAAAATTCCTATTCAGTTGGCAGAAAAGAAAGAGACTCACAGAAAAATGAAATTATCTGCAGCACATTTTTTTGTCACACATCTGAGTTATTTCTGTGTTGGAAAATAGCAGTTTGGACTGGGTGTTCATTCTAACTGACATGGCTGGAGGAATGTTTGAAGGAAATGAACTTTGAATGCTGCAGCAATGGTTCATGAACACATTTATTTACAGCAGATCTTGCTTTTTTGTGATGCTACTGATGCATATGCAGTTTCTTCCTTCTGTCTTGGTCAGTTTAGTCTAAATAATTACCAACTTGACTCACCTCCTTGGCTGTTCCTTTGTCTTTATTTTACTAATGAGCTCTGGTGGCTGGACTTGGTGAAAAGCTTTCTCCAGTGTTAACTCCCAAGTCTGCCTGTAATTGCAGTGCCATTTTCTCATCAGCACTGCCAGTTACAAATGCAGCTCTGCTTTGCTTTTTCCCTTTCCCAGAGTCACAGACCACTCAGTCTGTCCATCCAAGGCATTCATAAACTTCCCCCCAGATTCTGGCAAGGTGTCCCTTCTCCTTCAGGGGAAAATCAGCATTCTCCTGGATGTTTTCTGTATGATTTTAGAGTGATACTGTGCACATGTGTGTGTGTCTTTATGTGTGTGTTTATTCCACCTATTTTCTGACATGGAAGCAAGCTGGGTTTAACCTGCAGCTTTAAAAGTCAGGATCCAGGGAACCATCCCTATTTTTAGTGCCCTCCAAATCTCCTTGAAAGTTGAAGCTTTTATCTGACATGCAGTGCAGAGAGTCAATAGCTTTGAGATGCTGCCAGTGTTTCAAGGTCAGGCAGTCAACAGTGGCCAAATCTATAATATCAAAGGCTTCATGTGCTAAAAATGTAGCTTAGGTTCTGGTCATGTAGAGATACCACTAACAGAATAAATGATGTTTGGCTGCAAGTGTTTCTTTTTTGTCCTTCTGATAAATGTAGATCTTAATTTCAAACCCAGATGATATCTCCATGGCTTGTTTTCTTCATCCAATGCAAATAGAATAAAATTAATTTATAAAAGCTTTCAGGGTTAATGTAATTAGAAAACATTGGGTTTGGAAGACTTACACTGGGTTTTTGTATGTGCTGTGGTTTTGGTGTTCTGTGCAGGATTCTGATGGCAGCATTGGGGAGCTCAGTGAAGGTCAGAGGCCAAGGCTGTCCAGAGCACAGGAGAGAATCCTGATGGGAAATTCCATTTTCATGGAGCATCCAGCTGCCCAGAGCTTTGGGAACAGACCACGCCAGGGTCTCCGCTCTGCATCTCCAGGGCAGGTTGTCCAAATTGGAGGTACAGTTCCATTCTTATTTCTTCTCTATGATATTCATGTGGATTCTGAGGATTTTCCATAACAGAATCTGAAATCATTTCAGACCCTACAGTCAAAATCCAAATTTACAGGCAATTCCTACAATGAAACTATTAGTGTTCCTCTTTCAAGAACTGGATTTAATTCAAGCTTTGTCATCACTCTTCTTAGCAATTTCCTATAATTGGAATAAAAATCATGGCAAATACCCATTTGCCTATACAAAAGTTAACTTGTAAAGTGTGTCTCTTATTCTTTTAAGTCAAATTCAGTTGTTGGAGGCAGTTTCCATTGGACAGGTGTTAGCACCAGCACTTGAAGCTGCTCCTCTCTGTCCCCTTGCTCAGCCCTGCTCCTCTTTGCTGTTATCACTCCATCCTGATTCTGCAGTGCCTCATAAATGGCAATATATTTTAGCTTCATATATTCCTCTAATGATATGGAAATGGATTTTTTCCCAGATGGATAGCTGAGGCACACACACCTTGTACAAAGCAGGGAGTTGCTGTTGGTAAAGCAGGGAAATTTATTTTATTTCAGTTGAAAGTAGTGCTGAAAACAGTGGTCCATCCTTCCTCTTCCTTATTTTTTATCCCAGGTTCTCTGTTGTTATCTGAAAATGTGCTTCTAAAATTGTTTAATGTAGCTGCTGCAAGCATGTAGAAAGTATTTTGTTGACTGTGGTTTTAAATATGTTTAAACTAAACTGAAATAATTACCAAGCTGTTGCAACACAAATGTAGTTGCACTGATTCATCAAAAGTTGTGTAAATTAAAGTGATCAAACAGCTGCTTTTCTGTCCTTTTAATTTTCACATTTATGAATTTGACAAGAGAAGCTTATCTCACATTATTAACCCTTGACCAGTAGGAAGTGGATTGGAATTAAATGTGTTTAACACGTGGCAAAAACAATCTTGGAGAAAATAAAATATTTGCTTGGTTTTGAAGCGATTAACATTTGAACTGGTCATACAGAGAGTAACCTTTTAAACCAGCTGTGACCTAACATTTTGGACAAACACACCAATGTCAGCCTTGAAAATATATTCTGGTACTTTATATATTATCAAACTTTTCCTTTAAAGTAGTTTGCTTGAAAATTGGTTGCATGAAGTTTTCTGAGATAAGAGATTTCTCTGAGTCACTTGTTTGACTCTGTGTTGGTAGAGGTCAGTCAGCACTAAGGACACCGATGTAGCAATAAATCAGTGCTCAGATCATCTGCAGATAGTGCAGCACAAGGGGGAATGGTTTTAACTCAAGAGGAGAGATTTGGATTAAATGTGGGGAAGAAATTCTTCCCTGTGAGGAGTTTCAGGGTGGTGGGGCCCTGGCACAGAGGAGCTGTGGCTGCCCCTGGATCCCTGGAACTGCTCCAGGCCAGGCTGGATGGGGCTTGGAGCACCCTGGGATGGTGCAAGCAGTCCCTGCCCATGGCAGGGGGGTGAGCAGGATGGGGTTTAAGGTCCCTTCCAGCTCAAACCATTCTGGGATTTCCCTGGTTCTGTAAGTCTGTAATGGTGCTCAGGACCATGGAGTTGGAAGATGTCTGTTAATGGCAGAACCTGTCCCTATGTCTGTCTGTCCTTCTGTCCTCCTTACCCACACTGTCCATGGCTGTATCTGGCACAACAGGGTTGTATCTCCTTGTATCTTTAAAAATAATTTTTAAAATGTATTTAATTCAATTTAGGGTGCCCTTTGTCTGTCCTGTAAATAACTTAACACTTTTCAGACCAGCTCCTGCATGTGATGATAATCCACCAGCAGTGTGTTTCTCTACTGATTTTCATACTTATCTCTAAATCTTGTAGTGTTGTTTTTAGTCTTTATTGCAGCATATTTTTGAGAGGAGCCAAGTGCCCTGTACTAACTACCATAGGGCAATGCCCTGTGCTTTTACATAATCTTTATAATCCCAGCCTGAGTTCTGTTGCATTCTGATGATTTTTAATTTAGCTTTCCTCCCTCCCCACCTCTGAACACAGCACAGTAATTTGTTGCATTGCTAAGGAAACAACATTGTATAAAAGCTTGGATTTGCTTTCAAGACAGGAGTTGTTTTCATATCAAGGAGAAACAGAAATCCTGGTTTCTAAGTCCTTTTGTTACTGAAGTCAACTCTGAATAGAAAACAATCTGGTTTTGGAGGGAGGGTCAGGTCAAGGGTGGAAAGGATGATCTGTGATTGTTTCCACTTTCCTTCCAAACCTTTTTTCTCTCTGCACTGGGATGTGATTGTCTGGCCTTCAGTGCAAGTCAAACATTTCCTGGCAGCCACAACAGCTACAATGCAGGGCCATCATTTTATTTGGTAATTATTTCCAGGGCAAATACTAAATAATAGTTAAACCACGGGTGTCAGACATCACATATTTCAGGGTGTGCATCTTTCACATGAAACCTTGCAGTGGATACTCAGTTCCTCTGGCAGAATGAGTCACCCACAGAGGTGTCTGTAGGAATTTTGAGGATTCTGTGTTTTGTGGGGTTGTTTGCAATTTTGTGACCAGATTTTATTTGTATGATGGGAACACAGTGTCCATTTGTAGGATGGAGAAGGTGTTGCTCATGTGGGTCCATAACAGCATCTTGATGATCAGTAATTTATAAATCCTTGTTTTCTATGCTGAAAGTCAGGGATATAAAAACCAACATGCAAATGAAATGTGGCACATGCAGTCTTAAAGTGAACAATAATTACAGTTAATTAAGCAATGATTATAGTTAATTAGGCTTAAAATTCATTCTTTGGCTCTGTATGATAGCAGAAGGCTAAAGTTAGTTCATGAGCTGTCAGTACATTTTTCATAAAGATGTTTTACACACTTGCAGGCTGCAAAACCATGATAAATGTTGGATTAGAGAGTGAATTATCCCTTTAAGAGAGACTATATACAGCTTTCTTTTAGTTCATACAGGAGTGAAAGATTTAATGAAGAAGCTTTTCCAATTTCTTTGCAGTAAGTGTGATAAAGCTCATTAAGCATATAATGGTATGATGAACTGTACAGCTCTGAAGCTTTCTCAGATGCTGCCACATTACAAATCTACAGATGATAAAGCTGATTTATTCTTTCAATTTCCACAGACATGTATTTCTTATTTCATTTTTATCCCCGCAAGAGCAATTTAAGGGGTATACAATGAGCCATGTAAGGAGGAAATCATTCTCTTTAACATTGCATGTCCCCCTGTTGGAAGTTTGAAAGGCTGCACCTTCTGTCACATGAGTTGACCAGGAGATTGTGGCTCCAGCTCATGAAGGAAATTTTCTCTCTCAGCAGAAATTCTTGGAGATGCAGATCCAAGTCCTATTCCAATGCTTTTGGTTGAACTGGAGTCACAGCCAGGTTCAAACACTGCTCTGCCAGCAGCCCAGCCAAGCTGCAGAATGACACCACTCCCAGAGGATCTGTCCCAGGTGAGCTGAAAGCATTTTTCCTGTGCCTAGTCAGAAAGAGCAAACTGAAACCTGGGAAAGTAAATTTTCCTGTTTCACTGTCATGCCTGACATCACAGAACTGGTGCATAAAGTGACACATTCAGCTGAGAAGAGTCAAAGGCATGTTTGCTGTAAAGGTGACTCTGTTTCCTGTGACAAATCCTTACCAAATCCCTTCTTTAAAGTTCTGACCTTTTTTTAGCTTTTCTGCACTTCCTCACAGCTTCAGGGGTCTCACAGGATCCATTCCTATACAGCATCCATTGGGGCATTCCCATGTTTTAGGGGCACAGTCCTTCAAATGCAGGATAAATCCTGGATATAGGACTGAGGAGGTGAGCACAGAAATACAGAAATTTGCCTCAGGGGTTGTAACCCCCTCAGCATTCCAGGAGTTTCATTTGTCCTAGGAGGGGCAGGGCTGGAAAGGCAGTGAGGATGATGAACCCCAGAGCACTAAAAGATAGAGGAATATCCTATTGATCTCTGCTTCAAGCCTAGACAGTTAATTTTTTGCTACTTTATTAGTATGTGCTGTTACCTAGAGATGATGGTTTACTTACTAACTAATTCAAATAACAAGTGGCAAAAGCTAAAAATGAGGTGGCAGACTGCTCTCTAATATGTGAGGCTGCACAGTGTGTTTGAGAGCATTATATACTTGCTGTATTCATGGATAAATTCTGTCCTTCCCTGAAATTTTTTGTATTTGATGTTTTATCTGTATTTTTAAAAATCTAAAGTATCTTGCATTAAACTTCCTTTGGGTTTATGTTTTTGAGCCTTGATTTGTATTGTGCCATTGGTGTCTGAGCAGTTCTTAAATTTGTCACCTGAAGTGATGTGTTGCATCTTCAGAGAAGATTTTTAATGTTACACCTCCCTCCTTTACTTTGAGCTCATCAGAACAGACTTTCTTGGAATTACTGTTCACAGGCAAAAGTAATAGGGACAGAGAGGGTAACACATGTGCCTTTCACAGAAGATACACAGATAATTATATATTATCCTTTATCTGTAGGTAGTTATAAATTATCTTATCTTTAGAAACTTCTTGCATCTGAACTCTTAGTGTGGCTTTTTTTTTTTTTGCCTGCTGGCATGTAAAACTCACCCTCCCTTCAAACCACACAGGCAAACCCCAGAACTTGGTGTGGTTTTGTTGGGTTTGGTTTGTTCCTGAGTGTGACTGATTTAACTCTACATCACTTTCTCACAGGATAACTTGATATGAAGTGATGATATTTATAAGTGATTTCCCCATGCAGGAGAGATGTTTACTGTGGTTAAGGCATTCTGTAAGATCCTGTGCTAGATCTTTACATCCTTCTGTGAAATTAAAAAATAACCCCTGTACCAGGTGATTTGTAATCTTGTTGTGACAGCATTTATCTACCTTGTGACAAGGATGAACCTTTCCCCAGCTTTAATTAAGGATGGCATCTGTGCTCAGCTCTGCCATTGGATCTGCCTTGTCACCTGCCTGCAGGAACAGAATTTCTGGTAACATTACACCAGCAAAGAGAGCAGGAGCTGCTGAGCCTTTCAGGATGATTCATTCATTCATTCTGTGCAATGTTTAAGGCAGCAATCACTTCAGACTTCTTGAAGGATTTCCTCACAAGTTAGTCACTGACTCTCACATCTTGTTCTTCATCTCCAGACAGTGTTTGCCTTCTCTGAAATCAAACTGTATCACCTACATACAAAGGCAGAAGACAAATCTATTCAGGAACAAAGTTTGCTGAGAGAGCTGAGAAAATGCAGGATTTCAGATGGTGTCCTGCTGGTCCTTGGCCCTGGGAGGTGATGGCACAGCCTGGGTTGGCTCTGCAGCCTGAGTGAGCAGGATCCTCGTGCCAGGGAGGTTTGGCAGGGATGTGGAGCTGCCAGATTTGTTTGCTCCCTGGCACTGGTGTGTAGGTCACAGAAAGAGCCCTGAGTTTTCACACACAGGGCAGGAGCAAATGCCTTTTAGTCATTTGCTGTGTGGTCACTCAGTCCAAAACAAATGGCTTAAGTCATACAGGAATTTTCTTATCTACCCAAATTCCTTGGCTGCTCCTCCATTCCTGGCATTAGATTTTTTTTTTTTTTTTGGAGATTTATATATGCTTTTAGCCACTGTTAGACAGAAAGCCAGACTAAATATCTTTACTTTGACCCCTCCTGTCCATTCTTGTGCAACGATACAGGAATTGACTGTTATTTGTGCCATTTTGCCCCCATGGTCTTAGCTCTAAGAAGCAAGAGAATGACTTGGAGGAAGCTGAGCTCTTCCTATTCTAAATAAATCATTTTGATGATGGGAGGGACAGGAACATTGAAGTCATATTTGCGTGGCTACACATTCCAGAGATGGTAAATCTAAATAATTTCAAGTCCCAAATGCATTGTTACAATCTTAGAAAATCACTTGGTTGCAAAATATTTTCATAATATTCCTTTATAAGTATGGATGTTTTTATACAATCTGCATTTTTCAAGTGGGATTGTCACTTTGGTATTCTCGTTAACTTTCATTTTTTTGTATTTCAAAAGACATGGTTTTTTAATCTTCAGGAATGCAGAATTGTAGGTTATGAATCTGTGTTATCTCTAAACTTCTGTTTGCAGCTTGGTTCAGTTTAAACTGAGTTTTTATGTATTACAAATCCAACAGAAATAAAACCACTTCAGATGGAGAACCCATGAGAACTCTTATGCTGCTGATATTTAATATTCATTTAATATATTGGTGTCCTTCTGTCATGTATCCATGAGACCTTCATGCTCTCAGAAAATAATCTCAACTCTTTCTCATCTTGTCTGCTTTAAATTTATCTGTCCTAAGAGAAAGTTTAAGTCTTCCAGGTAGGCACCTAGTGATAGGACAAGGGGCAGTGATTTTAAACTGCCCAGGGCAGGGTTAGATTAGAGATAAAGGAAGAAATTCTTCCCTGTGAGGGTGGGCAGGCCCTGGCACAAGGTGCCCACAGAAGCTGTGGCTGCCCCATCCCTGGAAGTGTCCAAGATCAGCCTGGATGGGGCCTGGAGCAACCAGTTCTAAAAACATGGCCAAAGAAATAAATTTTAGATTTGGCTTGGGTTTTCCAACCAGTGAGCTGAAATTTTTATATTTCTTTTCTCTTTCATCTTTCTCTTACTCGTCAGGAGGGTAATACCCAGGGAGATATCCTGGGTATTAAAGAAAGCCAGGGAAATTTTATGTTCTTTCTACTACATGCTTTGAGTAAAAATTGGAAGTCTCTTGTGTCTTAAGGTCTAAAATGGCACTTTTGCATCCATTCCTGCTGCTCCCAGGATGTTTGTCTAGAGGGAATAGCTGTAATAGGCTAATTCAGAGCTGAATTCTCTTGAAGTCAGATGTAGGGAGAACAAGTGCACATGTTTAATGAATCTTTAAAAACTTCTTTGGATGTTTCTTGAAGCTGAATGTAATCTTGCTGTGCTTTGCCATCAAAAGTGAGATTTGTAATGTGATTTTAATGCATGATACCTAGGAGGAAAGCCAAGGAGCTGCACACGTTCAGATTGTGAGACCCAGAGTTATCTTTGTGAGAAGGAAATCTGAGGAGATGCAGCAAGAAGGTAAATCAGTGTCAATGTGCAGAGTTCTCTCAGTTAAGCACATCACTTCTAAATATTTTTGTATACTGACGTAACAGTGCTGATTTTTTAAAATTTGGTTTTCATTGCTCTACAGCATTTCCAGACATTGCTGAATGCAGAGTTATACACGTTATAAATGTGTATATAAAGTGGTGGCTGTGTGTGTACACAGTTATGTTGTTGGGGTGCACTGAAAGGATTGGAAATTCATCCTGAAGAAGAGAAGGCTCCAGGGAGACCTTAGGGCCCCTTCCAGTGCTTAAATGGGCTCCAGGAGATCTGGAGAGGGACTCTGGACAAGGGGTGGAGTGGCAGGACAGTGGGCAGTGGCTTCACACTGACAGAGGGCAGGGTCAGGTGAAATATTGGGAAGAAATTCTCCCCTGTGAGGGTGCTGAGGCCCTGGCACAGGGTGCCCAGAGCAGCTGTGGCTGCCCCTGGATCCCTGGAAATGTCCAAGGCCAGCCTGGATGGGGCTTGGAGCAGCCTGGGATGATGGAAAGTGTCCCTGCCATGGCAGGGGTGGAACTGGATGAGCTTTAATTTCCCTTGCAACCCAGATCATTCTATGATTTTATGAAATGTATCTGTATGGAAGTCATGAGAATCTTGGCAATTAAGTGTTTATTTAAATTTGGATTTGCCAAGAGCATTGCAACGTGCGTTTTCTGTAGTCAACTGAATCTTAATTGCTTTATAGAGTGCTGTTCAGCAAAGGAGATGTTCATGATGTTGTGATAAAGGGAGTGGCTCATATGCTTGAGAAAACACAGGAGTGCTGCAGAACTAAAAGATAATGTGAAGATCATGCAACTGTGGAAAAAAATAAGACATTTTCAATGTTAAAATGACCTGGTTTGAGATGGACTTCAAGCTGGTGTGTAACAGATAAAGATTTTCTGTTCTGAAGGACACTAAGTATTATCTCTGCTACTTTTGGAGGTTGCTTAACAGTGTTTGTAAAGGTGTTCAGGATGATGAAAGAGAGGAGAGAATATATTTTGTTTATTGTAGTTCAAGTCAGTGTGGGAATAGCATAAACTGTGCACATGACTGCTATGGGTAATTGTTTTAGCAGATAAGAAGCTTGTGGAGGTGCTACAGTGAGATGTGTAGCAGTTTTAATCTTACATTCTAAGAACAAGAATCTAAAAACCTGCCTGTCTACAATATATGCAATTATAATTGCTCCACCCTAGCACTGAGAAATTCTTCCTTCAAGCCCTTTTAAAAATAATTCTTTGAACTTCTTCCATTTCATTTTTTTTAAAAACATCCCATCGAATTCTGAGGGAATTATTCTGCTTCAAATATTTATAAGTGGTAAGAAAAGCCCCAGGCCATTGTTATTGGTCGTGGGACTTGGAACCTGATTTCAAAACTGTGGTTTGCATATGAAGAAAGTTATGAATAATGTAAAAATTATCTATGGATAATTAGTGGAAAAGCTTCCAGAGCTGAAGTGGCACAATTTAGTGCAGGTCTGTGTTTACCTGTTTTTACCTCTGCATTTATCTGTACTGTAGCACAAGGAATTTGGGCACGGTCCAGTTGTGTCTGAGCTGAAAATGTGTGACCAGGAGATGGCAGTAGTCAATTTTCTTTGAGAGGGGAAAAAAAAAAAAAGAGAAAAAAAGGATGATTTATATACCAGGATAATTGAAATCTCATTCGAAGTATACATATTTAATAAGCCAATAAAAATCTCAAGGATTAGAGAATGGAAACAACTGTCTGTCACTTTTAACCAGAATGTCTCCTCTCTCTAAGCTTCACCACAGAGACCTTAATCAGGCCAAAAGTTGAGGGTAAAAATTAATAAGAAGCATTTGAAAGAAAAAGGAAAGCTTGCAACATGATAAGTGTACGTGGGTTTAAGTAAATACAACATTTTAAAATGAAGCACATCTGTTAGTGTAAGTTCAAAGCACCTTGTTTATAAAAGCTTCATGTCAGATGGTTGCCTTCCCTGGGATAGAAGGGACAGGGAATGCCTGGAAATGGAGAAGCATTCTGGAGGCAGGAGCATTTATTTAGGTGCTTTTTCAGAGTTTAAAGGGTAAGTGATTGGCTCGGTATTAGAGGTTAGGAAATCCAGAGCCCTGAGATTAAGTGTGAATTCACAGTGTTGGGAGAAAAGGAAAATTGTTTTGGGCTTCAAGCTGGATGTTGAAAAGCCATTTTGGTATAATTGATAAGTACATGACAAGATTTGATTCATCTTTTGGTGGCCATAAACACATATATACACATTAGAGCTTTCTTTTGTTGTTTAAAAATTTCTGTGGTCTGCAGTGAACATGTGTTTTTACTGAAAGAAACATGATTGATGGCTTCTAATGAAAGTTGAATTTTAGGACTGCTACAATATCATGCCTGAAAGGGTAAAAGTCTCCTGAAAAGTTACAACTGAAAATCAAGGCTGGATGTATTATTAATTGAAATGTGTGCCTTCTCTAGACACAGTGGAGACAGTGGTTTGAAAACACAGAGTTGTTCTACATAATATACATGCATATATATTTTTGGCTTTATAATACCCTTTAATCTTTGTGCCATTCTTTCATATATCTTCATGAATTTAATAGGAGAGTAATTGTTGTGGTTGGTGAATGCTCATATTTCCAGGATTTAAGCATTTTCAGGCTTACATTAAAAGGATTCAGAATTTTTAAAATTAAAATGAAAGAACAGGTGGCAATGCTGGAGTGCAGAGCAATTTTAAACTTTAATATGAGCAGCTCAGAGGTAGCTGTATCTTCACTTAATTATTTTCCTACAGCACAGACTCTCAAAATGTGACCTAGAGAGCACAACTTGATGCTAGTAATTCCTTTTTATCTCCAGCTAGTGAATTATGTTCAGGCAGTGTAAATACATGGGAAAGGAATATTGGGACACTGAGCAATTGGCTTTGTTGCCACAGAGAAATTGCACAACTGCTTGTGGGAGGAGATGATCTGTGCAACAAATGAATAAGATGACAAGAAGCCCTTAAAACAATCTGTATAAAAAACAAAAATTCCATAGTCCTTGCTGAGTATTGAAGATGGGTTGCTTCTGTGTTAACATTGACATTAGGCTGCATTGAAAGCTGTAATGCTGAAAATATGGCTATAACTAAATACTTCTTTGTCTTTCTTCTGCAGCCAGGAATTGCTCTGAGTTAGGTTTTGGGTTATTTTTTCTTCAAACTGTTGTGGAGTGAGGCAAATGTGTAACAGATGCTTCAAGGAAGGAAGAAGATTAGGATAAGGCTAAAGGTCTTTCTTTTTTTCTTAGAACTGGAACTGTTTTGGTCAAACTCAATGACTATTCTACTGAAAGCTTACTTTTCCCTCAATATCCTGCTGTTTCTTTTTTTGGCCTGAATTTCACTGAAGGCTTTTGCTAAAGATTCTCCACAGCAGCCTGGATGTAGCAGCCAGTGAAGCAAAGCAGAGCTCTCCTTGCACAGAGCAGGGAGAACAGCCACAACCTGAGAGGCTGAAATAGTTTGTGCAGCCTGTGCTGCTCCTTGAATTTGCCTCATTTCTGAGAAGATCTTGGAAACTGGAGGAATGAAATCACTTGGTTGTAATTAAGGCATTTTTCAGGCAAGTGTTTCATGTAAGTTTTTTTCAGGGTTTCTTCAGAATTGTCACAGACTCACAGCATGGTGTGGGGTGTAAAGGACCTCAAGGATCATGTAGTTCCACCCCGTGCCATGGGCAGGGACACTTCCACCAGACCAGGTTGCTCCAGCCTGGCCTTGAACTCTTCCAGGGATGTTTCTGATCTATTTTTCCTCTGGTTTTCCTCTCCAGTTACCTCTCTGTGCTATCAGGTAGCTCATTGACATCACTCACTTAATGTATTTTACATTTGGGCAAGTCAGGAAAGGCAGGGCTGCATTTCCCACAGAGGCTCTGGCTTTTCTGTAAGTAGTCATTGCCTTTTAGGTGCTCCAAGTGGTTTAGAATGCCAGTTCTCAGGGAGGTTTTGTTCATTCTGCATGTGTCCATAGGAGCTGCACAATAGCCCATGCAGTAGAAAACATGTATGTTAGTGATAAAGTGTGCATTCTGAATAATATCCCACATAAAATCCTCAGTATCCACACATGAGAGTTTCTACTGTGAACTCCTCTAAGTAAATATTTAGTTGTGTTATAATACATTTGGAACAGGAGCTTTTAATTCCTTGGCTTTTGTAAATATTATTTATCTATTAACAAGTGTCATTTATATCTGTGGCTGTTTCTTTTCCCACTGAGTTAATTCAGTTATTTTTCAGACAAAATGTTTAACCAGAAGTTGGATTTTCATAGCTTAAGGCAAAATCTTGTGTGAATTTGTCACTGTGGATGATGATGTTCTGCTGCTTCAGCTTTGAGTCATGAGGAACCAAACAGCAGCAATTGCTGGAATTTCATGGGACTGTGCACTCCTTTGTAGCCATTCCCAAAAATTCTTCCAGGGAAATGCTCCTCTGGTCTCACACAGTTGTCATTTTTTCCCCTCACCTACTTGCCCTAAAGGTGTGAAGAATTGCAACTACAAGCAGGTGAAGCACAGCTGTAGTTTGATTTTTGGATTCCTAGAATGCAATTTGATTTTTTGAGGCACCTAAATGAATTGAAATGGAGAATTTAAAAAACGAAGAGAACACAGTTTATACTTGAAGAAAACTGCACCAGCAGTGCCACATTGCCCTGCAGTCTGAGGCCTTGCTGCTGAGGGCTGTGCTCAGGGAGGAGGATTCTCCACACCATGCATTGCCCATCTTTCCCTCCTTGGCAATTTCCTTCAGCTTCTACAAAGCTGAGAGTTTGTTCTTCTGTTCCTGCAGCCTTCAGTGTCCCAGCTCTCCCTGCTGCAGTGGCATTGCTGTGACCTTGTGCTGAGGCTTTTGCCCTGTGCAAAGGCAGGAAATTTCCCTTTTCCCCTTCTCTTGGTGCCTGTGAGGTGGTGCTTTACACCCATCATGAAACCTTCACAGCTTTTCTGTATCCTGTATTCTGTGTCCATCATGAAATCTGCTTTTCTGTGTCCTCACACCTCCCTCCTCCATCCCACCCTGTTGGGTGTGTGTCTGGGTGATCTCTGGAGGGAACTATTTTGAAATTTTCATACAGTAAAAAATAATAAATCCTCCCTTTTGAGAAGATCTTTGTGTTTAAATACATTTATTTTGCTGAATTTCAGGGTGTGTTCCTGTACCAAGCCCCTGCTCTGGTCTGAACACAGCAGCAGGGATTTTCAGTGAAATTCCAGCACCAGATGGGATTTTTTGTGCAGAGAGGGAAAGAAAAACTTCTTCAAAGTGATGTTATCCCTACTGAAAGCATTACTTCCTATGGAGACTGTCAAATATTTAGATTTTTTTGCTTGTCTTTATCCAGATTTTCTGAGGCTCAAAAGTAAATATTGCAAAAACTCATTTGATTCCCTCTTTAAGCCTGGATTTTAAAGGTGATCTAAAGATGAAAGATTCTAGGTGATCTAATCCAGTGACCTGTGGCATCCCTCTAAGTGTGTTTTATAGATCACAAGTTAAACTTCTGTTAAATTGCTATTTCAGTCATATATGAGGGACTGTAATGTGAAAATATTGAGGTTCCAGTCTCGTTTTCATGCAGGTAAGCTGAAAATTGTTGGCACTGCTGCTCAAAGCACCCAATGGACATTTGGAGTTTGAACTTTTTCATGGAACCATGGAATCATAGCCAGGTCTGGATTGGAAAGGACCTTAAAGCTCATCCAGGTCTGTCCCTGCCATGGCAGGGACACCTTCCACCATCCCAGGCTGCTCCAAGCCCCCTCCTTGGACAATTCCAGGGATGTGACAGCCACAGCTCCTCTGGGAAATCTGTGCCATATAATAAAAATAATTTCATCCCAATATCTAAGTTAAATCTCCCCTCCTTCAGCTTAAGGCCATTCACCCTTTTCCTATCACCTTTTTTATCCTCTTTTTACCTCAAAATATCGTGTAGCCCCCAGTCCAGGTGCCTGCTGACCTGCCTACATCACATCAGCCAGACACCAGAAGGTTCAGAGGATCTTCTGTTCTGTAGTATATATTAAAAATCTAAAGGATTTCACATCCAAATTAATTGGAATTTATTAAAAAAAAAAAAAAAATATTCATAATTGCATTTACTTTTCAAACACTTTGATAACCTGGAACCAAAGCAGCACGGTTCTATCACTGCAATTCTCTGTATTTTCCCTTTTTTTCCCCATCTTTTTGCCACTTAGGGTGGGGCTTTTTACAATTGTTTAATTGTTTGGGGGGGGTTTTATATTTTATTTCATTTCAGAGTTTCTGGCAGCTTGTTTCTCTAGTGGCCAGGCATATCCTAGGCAGAATTCTCCTTAAAGAAAGGGTTTCTCTTGTTGCTGCATATCCACTCTTTAGGGTTGGAATGTACCAGCTGAAAGCTCTAAATTGCAATTTCCATTTGGCTGCCTACCTTTGATCTCTCACCAGTTCCAGTTTTAGTTGTATAAATCCATCTCTTGTCAGCCTGTCTGGGGGTGAAGCTCCAATGTGAGGCTTTTCCTTTTGTCAGAGCCTCTCATGGTGGTGGTGAATCAGCTGGAGTTGCAAACAGGGGATGGAATTGATAACAACTATTAAATACAAGTCTCTGATCTCCTGGACACTAGCACACTCCTCCCCAGCCTGTGGAAATGGTTATGCCAGGACAGCTTTTCTCACAGCCTGTCTAGGATTTGTAAACATGCTGGGATCTGACTGAGGCAGCTTTGTATTGAGGATTATGATTTGTATGCACTTTTACAAACTTACAGTAATTGCTGTTGCCTTCATTGTAAAGAGCAAAAAATAAACACACACAATAAACCCCTTTAATGGGCACTGATCCCACTGGCACTGATCTTGAGCAACTCTGAATAAAAGCAGATGGTGGCAGGCTGGCTGGGCTGACCTGCTTTCCCCTTTCATGCAAACATTGCTTATATAAATGGGGGACACACACAAAAAATTAATGGGCTTGGGCAAGCCACCTAAGGACAGAGACTCCCCATGTATTTAATGCTTACATCAGCCCCAGGGCTGCTTCCAGTTAGTTCTTCTCTGGAGGGAGAAGTTTCTCACAAATTAGTGGTTCCACAGCTCTGAGCCCATGGTTTAACAAGAAAGAACTGATGTGCAGCTAGAAAGTAAGCATGTTTAGCTGTTCTGTGGCCTGTGTGTTGTGGTGGGTCTGCAAGAGAATCAGAACAGTCTCTCCTGAACCTGTTGCTCATTTGTGGACAAATAATTGAGTTTGAAGTCCCTTTGCAAATCATCTGCTGTCATAATGTTGTGAAGAGGCATTTGATTTTTGTTGTGGTCTTGTACTAGTTTAATTCATGTGCCTATTTGTTAGCAGTGATGTTAAAAGAATGTAAATTGGGATTCCTGGTTGTTCTGCAGGATGTGCCTCAGTGTGTCACTGCAACAAGATGTGACCAGAGCACCTCTGCTGTGGAGACAGGCTGGGAGAGCTGGGATTGTTCAGCCTGGAGAGGAGAAGGCTCCAGGGACACCTCACTGTGCCTTCCAGTACCTTAAAGGGCTCATAAAAAAGAGGGAGATGGACTTTTTATACAGATAGAGAGTGACAAGACATGGGGCAATGGTTTTAAACTTGAAAGAATTAGGTGTAGATTTGACATGAAAAATAAATTTTTTGCTGTGAGGGTGGTGAGGCCCTGGCACAGGGTGCCACAGAAGCTGTGGCTGCCCCATCCCTGGAAGTGTTCCAGGCCAGCTTGGATGGGGTTTGGAGCAACCTGGGATGGTGGAAGGTGTCTCTGCCCATGGCAGGGGTTGGAACTAGGTGATCTTTAAAGTCCCTTCCAACCCAAACCATTTTGTGATTCCATAATTCAGAGCATTCCCTTTCCAGCAGGGCACTTGGAGTTACTGCATCCAGAATTCTGCTGCAGCTTCTCACCCAGATTCCAGCCTACAAAGGCAGATTTGTGAATAAGATCCATTTCCACTTCTCAGTCACTCTCTGTGTACAGCCTGATGCACCCAAACCAGCCAAGCTGAGTCAGGAACCATTCCAGGTCTCGGGCAGACCTGCTGCTGGCTGCCTTGGCACACACACCACAGGATCTCCTAGGATGACCATCCTTACTTGGATTAACAGTCATTTAAGCAGGTCTCTTATCTCCCTTTTTTATTTTTATAAAAGGCATCAGTATCAGAGCAGGAAGTCTTGATGGTTTTGTGTGCTGGCAAGACATTGCCTGGATACTGTTTGGTGACAGGTGAAGACAAGGAGTATTACAAACACATATATCAACTTGGAGAAACATTTCTAGCACTGTGATAGGAGAAATGCAGGCTTTATGTCTTCAGCATGTGCTGAGTTGGTTACATTTTTCTGCTTGGTGGGGAAGGCAGATGTTGCCTTTTATAATTCAGTGGCTGGTGCAGCACAACAGAAGGAGCAGCTTCTGCTCTCCCCACTGTGCTGGCTTTGCTGAGCCCTGGGCAGAGGCAGCTGGACTCCCTTCAGCTTTACCTGTTAAATTGCTCTCAATTCAGCTTTTTGAGCACTACCTAAAAGCTGGAAAGAGCCAGCTGTTAGTGTGGGGGACGGGTAGGAGAGACATCCCTGGGACATGAGTGTGTATGAGGTGAGCGATGAATAACTCACAAATTCTGACTGGCTGCCCCCAGACCTCTTCTACAAAGCAGACAGAAGCTTTCATTCTCAGACAATAAACTTCTTTTTCTTTTTTAATGCTTTGTAAATTTTTGGCACTGCTAAGGAGAGGCAAGGCACGGCTGCAAAGTTATGGTGAGAACCAAGGTGGCCAATAAAGATGGATATTTAGACAATTTGTGTTCACAATCAAATAATATTTTTGAAATTCTACTGCTTATTAGATTGTGAAAGGCTTGATTACAGGCAGTTTTCATGCTTGTGGCCAGTGTTGTTTCTAGATATTTTATTTCTTGTTTTTCTACATGCTTTGGGAGTAAACAGACCTTCAAATTCATGCACCAAAGAGAAGCCAGGTTTGTCCAGCTCCACCTTCTCAATACAGTGCTACAAAGGCTGCTTAGAATTAAATATAAATACAGGGTTCCCAAGCCCACAGGATTAATTTCTTAAGAATAGGAGCCCATGAAATTTTCAAATAAGGCAACAGCATGGAGTAAATGTTATCTAGGATATCTTCCAAATGAAGAACACTGTGTAAATACTTGTAATGCTCCTCTTTGATAACATGCTGATTTTGAGAAATGCAGGCTGCCAAAGTAGCATTCTTGGTAAAAAATGGGGTAAGGGCTGGTGAGTGAAGATTAAAGTTGTCATGCATGACCTGTTGCTCAGTGCTCATGGGGCTGTGTTTTGTAACTCTGTGGAATAACATTTCCTAACATAAAGCTGGAGTGAAACCCTCTTCATCTTCCATGCAACTGATTCTGTAAGTGAAGTACAGCAAATCCTCATCTCTGAAATACCATTTGCAAATGTGCTTTTTGTGACTGCCTTTGCAAGGAACAGTAGTAAATGATGGAGATGGGTTTAACTTTGTCTGTGGACTACTGTGCTCTGGTTTTTATCACAGTGCTGTCATTGAGAGGAGAAAAAAAACACCCTGCACCTAGAAAAACTTAATTTAAATTTAGAACCTTTGTATGTCCTGTCGTTCTGCTCTAATCTAAAACTTCTGTTTAGCTTTTAAAGAAAGAAGAGCTGGTTTTGAGCACAGTTCTAAACAACCTGAGTGAAAGTTGTTGAGTGTGGCACAAAATATGGAGCAGGTCTGTGAAATTCATTTTTCCCCCAGTACTTTGGCTGCAGGGAAGTAACTGTGTCTCTTTGTGTACAGCATGACTTTGCCTTCCAGTTAACTCTTTCTTTTTTTAATGTCATACAGGCATGTATTTTTAATACAAATTAATAAATCATCAACCAGATGTGAACAATGAAAACGGATCTCACCTTTTCTAGGTCTGGTAGAGTTGTGTTCATATTTTGCCTCAAAATTAGCCAATCAAGGTGGTTTAGACTTATTGGGTTATCTGCTGCTCTCCATCCTACCTCAGATTGTTAAAGTAATAATCTCAGGGTTACATATGACCTTATTTTAGGCACTGTGCATATTGCAAGAGTTAGGCAGAGCTGTGTTTGTTTAAAGACAGTAAAACAGCTGCAGAGTCTGTCCTTGTCAGGCCATTGTATCTTCAGGAGAAATAAAAAGAACGGAATTTGTTGCAAATTGCCTAATTTCTGACTTTTTTCTTTTAGCGTGTTTTTATTATCCTGAAACCATAATTACTGATCTTGAGAAAATTGTTTAATTTACTTAACAGCTGCCACTGTGCCCTGTTACGTAAATCAGAGTTATAAATGGGAAATATTTACAAGTTGGAGTTACAGTGGAAATGCACGAGTGACTTCTCAGAAGCACACATTGCTTTTTTCAGTAATTGGACCCTGTCCTAGACCCAGCCAGGCAGGGAGATTACACAGGGAATGCTTGTTGCTGAAGATGAAGCTTCCTTCCTGATTAAAAAGAAGAAAAAAAAATAAATAAAGAGAAAGGGGGGAGCAGTTTCCTGTTGGAATCCTCACTTTGAGGGAGCCAGGGCAGCCATGCCTCCCCCTGCTCCAGCTGCCCTTTATGTGCAGGAGCTCTCTGACAAACCATGTCCAAAACCCTTTTTATAACAGCAATTGGGGTTTGCCTCTGCAGGCAGACCTGGGGTTTAAAGAGCTTTTTGCTCCCCTCTCATCTGCTTTTAATGCAGGACTACCAGTGCCAGTATCTCTGAGGTTTTAAGGCTTGATAAATAAAGGCTGTTCTGTTCCTAAACTTCAGCATTTTCTGGTAACGACCTAACACAGGGACTCAACCCAAAATTTCAGCTGCACGTAGAAAATGTGGTCTGACCTTGATATATATGATGTGAAAAATGAATAATAGCAGCACTGCAGGCAAAGTCTTCTCTTGCTATGATGTGACAGCCCAACCCTGCTGCAGAGGGTTCAAGAATTTGGCTGCACTTTTGGAAATGAGCCCTGTGGTTCTGCTGGGGAGATGTTTTAGCTCAGAGAGAGCACAGCACACAATGGCTTTGTTGGCTCTGTGCTTATGGCAGGACACTGAAGTAAAACCTGTTTTTTCTACCTGTAATATGTGGTAGTTTGGGGTTTTTTGGCCTTTTTTTGAAGTGAAGCCATGCTCAAAGGCTGGGGAGCCACAGCAGCTGAAGGCTAGAACCACTTAAGGGGATGATTAGGGCCTCTGAATCTCTGATTCATTAATTCAGAGAGGGTTTTTTTCACTTTCTTAAAAGACAAAATCTCTCTCTCATTGCAGAGTCAGCCTGTTAAAGGAGAGCCATACATTCAGAGTGGGTTTAGATTAGAAATTAGGGAAAAAAATCTTCACTCTGGGACAAAATCTCTCTCTCATTCCAGAGTCAGCCTGTTAAATGAGAGCCATACATTCAGAGTGGGTTCAGATTAGAAATTAGGAAAAAAAACCTTCACTCTGAGGGTGCTGAGGCCCTGGAGCAGGGTGCCCAGAGCAGCTGTGGCTGCTCCATCCCTGGCAGTGCCCAAGGCCAGCCTGGATGGGGCTTGGAGCAACCTGGGATAGTGGAAGGTGTCCCTGCCCATGGCAGGGGCTTGGAACAAGATTTTTTTTAGGTTTCTTCCACCCCAAACCATTCTGTGATTTCATGATGTGTGGGACACTGATTTCACAAGGTATCCAGGACATCTCCATGTCCAGGTCCTTGCTTGGGTCTCCAGGTTTGGTTTCCTTGGTGCCATCCAAGCTCTCAGACTCGTGTGGAGCTCCACGGTGCAGGGTCTGCCACGGGGAATAGTCTGAAGCTCATGAAAAGAAAGTTCAGATGTTTTCAGTCTGAGAGTAAAATTGCAGAAGGCCCTTAGAGGTCTGAGTTATTGTGCAATCTCTGTAAGTAATTTGTAATCAAAATACCTTTGCACATGTCACTTTCATATTTCCTGTAATAAAACAGCAAGAGCAATTAAGATTTTGGACCATAATCTTCTACAAGCTTCTAAAAATGAGTGGGCTGGGGATTTTTTGAGTTATGGCTGAAATAGGCAGTTTTTAAATTTTTGATTGCTTAAAAAAAGATTTGGTAATAGCTATTTTAATAGATTTTTTTTTAACTGTAGCCTGACAAAACTCTTATGTGGCAACATAATTGACCTGAAGTTTGCTTAAAAAAAACCTAAGTAAGAAACCAGAAGAACTCTTCACAAAACTGGAGGACATCTGTACTCTGGTAACCCAGCATGTGACCTATTGGGCTTTATGCATTTCAAATCAAAAAGAATCAGTAAATATATTGCCATATGCATGTAAATATGTCTAATAACCCTCTGTGTATCTGTAATGTTGTTCTGCCACGGTTCAGAAAGTTGTCTGTGGTCTTGGCATTCCTCAGGAAACATTAGATTAATAGAGCTGCC